>NC_058419.1:13250865-13604695 GCF_002201575.2 Neomonachus schauinslandi
GCGAGCGCGGCCCTGGGCGGGCGGGCGCGGAGGGAGCGCCGCGCCGCTTTGTCTCTTCACTTCTTGAGCAAGGCGAGCGGCTCCTCCCGCGGCCGGCCGCTCGGGCTCGCGGCGGCGGCGGCGGCGGCGGCGGCGGCGGCTCCTCCTTCACCCCTCTCCTTTCCTCCCCACTCTCTCGTAGGCAGCGGCGGCGGCGGCAGCGGTGGGGAAAAGCGGATTCCGCCCCGAGCCACACCAAGGGGAGCTCGCGGTCGCGACTTGCCGCCCTAAGCACTCTCCGAAGTCCGGCCCGCTCGGCGAGGACTTCTGTCTCCTGGGCGACCCTTGTCGAGCAAGCTGGGATCTATGAGTGGAAAGGTGACCAAGCCCAAAGAGGAGAAAGATGGTTCTAAGGGTAAGCCCGCCCGCCCAGTCCGCCGGCTTCCCTTCCCTTGGTTTCCCTCGCCCCCTCGCGTGCGCGCCGCCCTTCGGCGGCTCCCTGCCTCCCTGCCGGAGCCTAAGCTGCCCGTGACCTCTGCGACCCCGGGCGAGAAAGGAGGGGGGGGCGGGCCGCTGGGGGGGGGCTGGGGTTGCACCACTTTCCCTCCTTCCTCGTGGAATTGTCGCCCCGCGAGTGCCTCCAGCCTCTTCCACTCCCCCTCTGGACGCACCGTGGTGGCGCTGCGGGCGACCCGAGCTGCTGCAGCCCGGAGCGCCAGGAACAGCGCTGCCTGCTACGGGCCGGCCGCCTGTCTGTGCGAGTGCATGTGTGTGCGTGTGCGCGAGTGTGCATATGTGTGCTGCGCGGGTGCAACATGGTGACATACTCAGGAATCTGCCCCACTCTCAGAAACCCAAGCTCGAATCCACCTTCAACCCCCTCTCCCCGCCCCCAATGCAAACAAAGAGCCTGGCCGAGACGCAAAACCCCTCCCCCCACGCTCCTTTCCCCCCCACACCCCCTCTTCCCCAACTCTCTACCCCCTCCCCAGAAGGCAGGAGCTTGCAACCTTCGACACGCCGCGTGCAAAAGTGAGCAATCCTGGTGCCCCGGCGCCGCCCGCGCTGCGCCTCGGCAGCGCAGCCTCGCCAAGCCCCCGGAGAACAAAGGCTGTTGTCCCCTTGCCACTAGTGCCCAGCGGGAGCGGGCCTCCGCGGGAGGGGACAGTCCCCTCTCTCCGCTTTCTGGGGTTCAGCCACCTGGCCCGGGGCACCCGGCCGCCGGTCCCCCGGAGTGTGCATCTCGGCCTGGAGCCTCCCACCGGCAGGTTGGGGAGGCGCAGCAGAGCAGGGCTCACACCCGGGAGAACTCAGAAGAAGGAAGGGGGGGGGGGTCCTCCTGACCACCGCCAGCACTAGCCTTTGCCTTGCTAAGGACCCGGCTTAGCTCTGGAACGTAAGCTGGAGATGAGCATCCTTGGAGCTCCGGGTGCAGGGAGAGGCGCAGAGAGGGGTGTGGTAAGAGCAGTTGGGAAACGGCAGGTGCCTTAGAAGCAAGTGTCCGGAATGGTTACAGAGCAGACGCCGGAGTGGGCTGGACCGGTTCTGAGGGCCCCAGGCGCGCTGATCCGCAGCGACCCACACCGAGTCCACGCTGCAGAAATGGGACTGCAGGGAGGGAGCCCCAGCTTTCGTTCACGGGGCCCTAATTCCTCCCTGCACCCTGGGGCCCCCTTCCCTCCCACTCCTGTCCCTATTCCTTTTTCTCATCTCCTTCTCACCTCTCCCCATCTCAGAGCTTTCTCTCCCCGGGAGATTCTAGGACAGCACCAGCCCTCCCCCGCTGAAAGTTGTCAAAAGTCTTCAGCTCAGGGCCTTTATCCTTGTTTCTAAATGGAGTCGATCTCTTCCAATTAGGCAAAGCGTTGAGGAAAGGCTGGCAAGTTTGTGTGTCTGTGTCGGGGGGTATAGGTCTGTTGTCCTAAGGGTCAGTGTTGCCACTGGCCTGGCTTCAGGCCAGAGTTCAGCCCGCCCGGACCCACTTCATAGGTGCTGGCTGTTTGAGGTGCGCAGATGAATTGAAACAGTCGCTTGGAAAGTAGAACTCTGGGTGTACATTTCCAGAGCTTTCCTCATTGTAGTTTGTCTTAAACAGGCATTCATAGGTTTAAGAGCAAATGACTTCAGATTCGTTAAAAGGTTTTGTTTTGCCATGAGGGCCCAGAGAGGTAAGAGCAATGGAAGATTGTAGCACCAAACTGATCTAGTCCAGTGATTCCCCTTCTGAATCTGGGAGTACTTCGGCTTTGTTTCTAGAACTTTGGTTCCTGATTTCCAGCAGGTGGTTACCTAAGGTTTATTTCAGGCTGCCTTTGGGAGGGCCCTGAATCCAAATTCATTCATGGAAAGTGAGTTGCTCTTTTAGGAATATAATTTGCAATTGTCCAGAATGGAGTAACAAGTCTGGAAACATTAGGACAGGTCTCTGTAACTCAATGATGAAAATTTTTACTAGGCGCATGTCGTAACATTTTCTCATGTTGACTCACCACACTTGAAACCGAATACCTCTCTGTAGGAATTATGTAATTAGCACTTGGAATTATGGTTGAAATTAGAAGAAATTAAAGTAATTTTATAAGACAACTTTTAAGAAGGGAGTTTACTTTCCCGAGGAGATGGGAATCTTATGGATGCTGAGAGCGGAGTTCCATTTCTGCCTCTGTTGGTTGTTGAATTTAGAGCATTTTGAAAATAGTCAATGTGTAATAGTTAGCTTTTTATTCTTTCAAGTATGTTAAAAGCCTTATGCGACCAAATTTGAAAGACTGCTTTTTATGTTAGAGATGAAAGATAGCAGGTCTTATTTCTATTTTAACCAATGAAGATTTCTGACCATATTCATGAAGAGGTTTGGTTATTTACAAATTTCCTATGTATGGGTCATTTTTGAATTTTTTTTTTTTAAGCTTAAGGGACTCATGAGCACACTCTTTGCAACATGGCAAGACACAGGATTGAACATTTAATAGAAACTTTGAATATACACACATTTGATTTTGAACAACAGTGTGACAATGATTGAGTCAAGTCAATTATTTGAATGAATTTCATAATCTGTTTCAGAGCCTACTGTTTATTTAAATTCAGCCTCTCACCCCATCATCTGGGGTTCATGCCCACAGCCTGGAAGACTATAATATAGTGTTTCTAGAGTTCTTAAAGCACAGATAGTAGGTAATCAGTAAGTTATTTCATGCTGCTGAATGAAATTTGGCTTTCAGACACACAAATTGCCGATTGTCTTTAAATGACATTTTCAACTCATTGAGGGTAAGACCAGTCTCAGTGATGGGCAGTGATCTTTTTGATAATCTTTTCAATAACGTAGCGAGATGAGATGGTCTGTCCTCTTTGTTGGGGGGGGAGGGTGGGAATCTTGATTTTGTTTGAAACTATGAAAATGGCCTCTTGTGTAGCAAATCACCTTTTGTTCATTTCTTTAGGCTTTACATGAACTTTTAATTTGGCAGATATGTATATAGTTAGCACTCAGCTTCTGAACAGGAGGACCTATTTCCATTTCAGGGAAGAAGAAAGCATAACATTTGTTTGTTCAAGTCGATATTCACTTAGCTTTGACTCACTCTTCTCTACCTTGTCACATACAATCTTCTCAGCAGTTCTCTGTTGGAAAAGCACTCAGTTAAGGCTGGGTCTGGTTTCCTGCAACTGTGTTATGTGGCATTCAGAAAGCGTATAGCCTGCTCCAGATAAAACCAAATGCATCCCTGGATTGAGTAAAAGAGCTAGCCAGTTCTCGATTTCAAAGCTGCCATTTGGCTTGTAGCTACCTGTTTGGAGTTGGGTATGTGTTTTCAACCACCTTTTCCCCTTGTGCTTATGGAGAGCCATCTCAACCAGGCAAGTTTCAAGGCCCTGTGATATGGGCTGTGGGTTCTCTTGGAGAGACAGTCGGTAATAGCGGTCAGGCTGGGCTTCTGCTGGCTGCTGGGGATGGAGGACAATTCCACGCATAGTGCAGGAAACCAGCCACTTGCACAGCTATTGCTGTACTTGGTTGTGGTGCCAGCATGCTTTTATGGGTACGGCTCATTTTCTGCTCCTTTCCTGGCCGTTCCCAATAGCCTGTCTAACCATACCTAAGGATGGGGCATTGTGGTCAGGCAGCCAGCATATCAAGTACTGAACCCCGAATGCCATTCCCAAAGATCATCTTGGTCTTGGTGGATTGCTGTAATAGCTTCCGTCAAGTGTCTTTCTCGAATTTGGGCCAGGCAAAGCAGGTGCTTGGAGGTATTTTACCCACAAGAAATCATGACGTTGGTGACTTCTTACTAAAAACTAACAGTCATAATCTACCTATTATCATGTAGGGGCTTGATTTTTTTCACCGTGTGGATAAATCCTCATGGACCAGTGGTTTTATGGAGCGTCATAAACCCCATGTTTTCTTCTATGCTGAGGATAGTGATCACCACCTTGGTGAGGGTGTGTGGCCAAGGAGATCTCGAATCAGAAATGTCAGTCTGTTCTTGGGGATAGGTGCAGAAGAGGAGTGCACAGTGCCCACCCCCCCCCCCAGTCCTCTTCATTATGATTTCTAGTGGTGTGCAGCTTCCTTATTGGCAGAGGCCAAAGCGAAAAGGAGGAGCACGTTGGGACGTGGGTTAGGGGTGCTGTATCTTCTTACTGAGTGTTCCTTCCTCTAAGTCTCTTTCTGGTACAGTTCAGATCCTTAAAGGGGCTTAGGACGCATCCTCAGGGTGGAGATGTGGGTGAGGTTGGAGTGGGAATGGACTTGGGGTTGGGGCCGGGGTGAGAAGCAGAAAGTGAGCTGTGGGGCGAAGGGGAAAGGGTTGAGGCCCATGCCCAGGGCAGGGAAATGTATGGTGGCCCTGAGAACAGGCTCAGAACAGGGAAGGGAATGGGGATCAGGGTTTTTGGGTGGTAAGCTGGAGGGCCGAGTTGTGTGGCAGCGAGTAGGGAGATGAAACTGTTAACATTCCAGGTCTCTTTGCAGCTGTGCTGTTTTATGTTCAAATCAACTCCTCATTCTGGGAATTACAATCAACATAGAACAACCAGAATGTGTTGCAGCTCTTCAAATGTATCCAATAAAAAGGCTTTCTAGTGTCTGCTTCATTATGGCTTATATTTTTGGAGTTGAGAAATTTGAAAGGAATAGAAAATAATTGCCACGATTAAACAATTCAAGGAGAAAAATTCCCATGAATTAAAATACGGCGGGTGGAGGGGATCCCACATGTCTATTACTTTGCCAAGCTTAACATGCTCTTTGAAATGTAAAGCTTAGGCACATACTATGGTTTTAACATTTAGTAGAGAAGACAAACATCCGCATAAATCGTTGTTTGCAGTCACCAATTTCTGTTTGTCTCTCCAGAAGACACATTAGCCCCAGGATTTCTCAGCACGGGCTGAGGAATGGACTTCAGGTTCACTGTACTGAGAAACATGATTTATCTTAGTCCTCACCAACTTGAAATGTAGCTTATCTGTTTGTGATATCCTGGTTCTACAAACTCACTTGAATCAGATTTCTGACATTTTTTTTTTTTTACTGTGGCTTTTTTGTCACTTTGGTGAATGCCATATCTTGATGAAACATTCATTAGGGATGTGGATTTCTGGGTAAATGCATTAATTTCCTAGAGAAGGTGAAATAGTATATAGTGATCATTATGACCACTCCAGCCTGCCGGTCTAATTTCTCCTTGAATTGGAGGGCCATTTATTTTTTCTCTAAAGCAGTGTTTTCCAGGGTATTAACCCTGAAAATGGCAGTTTCATATTAGCAAAGAGATAAGTTCTTGGTTCTTGGGGCACAATGGAAATGGGGACTATTTTATTAAGAATCTGGGTTTGTAAGAGACAAGAAATCCAAATTACAATTACTGTAGGTTGAGATCACTGTAAGTAAAGGCAGTCCTCATACCCTACTCATGCCTCTGCCCTTTGAAATTACTTTTAGCATTGATTATCAAATGGAAATGGTCTTAGCGTCACTGGCTAATGACCTTCTCCAGAGGCAGGGGGCAGAGGGTAGTAGGTGTCCTTGTTGATTCTTTTAAACTCTTTCAGCACCCTTGGCTTCAGTTGGTGTAAGGTTTGAGTTGACATTCTAGGAGGTGCAGTAGGGCTGGCATGAGCTGGGTTGCTTGCTTGGGCTTCCTACTCTCACCCTTCTGCAGAGACCTCAGATTTAGTTTGGACAGTCACTATTTGGCCTAAAGGAATTCTTGGGTGTACATGTCTGTTCTTTCTGGATCCTGGCAGGAGGGCCTGGGAAGAAAGAACAAAAAATCTGGTGAAAGGCAGGCCTGATCAGAGGCCAAATTAGAAAATAGTTCATTTTTTTAAAGATTTTATTTATTTATTCGAGAGAGAGAGTGAGAGTAAGAGAGCACAAGGGGCGGGGAGCAGCAGAGGGAGAGGGAGAAGCAGATTCCCTGCTGACCAGGGAGCCCGATGCGGGGCTCGATCCCAGGACCCTGGGATCAGGACCTGAGCCGAAGGCAGACGCTTAACCAACTGAGCCATCCAGGCGCCCTGAAAACAGTTAATTAAAAAAAAAATAGGAACCCCAATTTCCTTTTGTGTAATTGAAGATTATACACAGTAACTTACACAAATCTGAAATGTGCCTCTTGATTAATTTTGACAAATGTTTACACCCATGTAATCAGTATCAAAATCAAGTTATAGAATATTTTCATCACCCCAGGGAGTTCTCTAATGTTCCTTTCTTGTCATTCCCTCTTCAGAGGCAGCTTCTCTTTTGATTTTGGTCATCATACTTTGCCTGTTATTGAATTTAATTATCAATGGAATCATGCAGTATGCATTCTTTGTTTCTGACACCTAGTCACCTCTCCTTTCAGGAAGCTTCCTTTCTCACTTAACACCCTTTCTCTGGTTTCTTGGGCACCCCTCCCCCCCACACACACACATACTAGGGCACTCAACAGGGTCTTGTACTTGTCAGGCCCATAAGGAGTATTTGTCGAATATTCTCGGCAAGGTAAGGAATTCCTTTAAGCAGGGGTATGTTTGATCATCATTTAATAACAATGACAATAATCATACTTATCATTAGTATAGTAGCTTCTAAATTATTGAGTACTTATTTAGTAAGCATATATTATTTTTACATATATCTCATTTAATCCTCCTGACGGCCAAAGTAGCGATTAGTGTTTATGGGCTTTAGAGATGAGAAAATTCAAGTTTACAGATCGAATGAGGTCACATAGATAGTGGATTGCACCTAGCACAGTGATTGGCATTGTAGTAATTAATGAGTAATTGTAGAATGCATGTAGCAAAACTCATTGGTCCTGTGCTATCTTCATTTCCAGTTTGTTGTCATATCAGAAAGCTGTGTGTAACAGAATAGCTCTGTCACTGTTTCACTTTGGTGTAATCTGATAGATGGCTGGGGATATTTCCATTTTAACTAAGGATTGCCAGAGGCTGAGCTTTAACCCCAAGGAATTAATGTCTGGTTGACTTTCTAGCATCTCGGTTGGTTGAAGAATAATTTTGGTTAGGGTCTTAATACTTTTATTAAACACTAAGGGATTTGACATGAAATATCTCCTGAAATCTTCCTAACAGTCTATCAAGGATAGATACACATACTATTATTATTCCCATTTGATGGATGAAAAAACCGAGTCTCAGAGACTAAGGCCAGTCTGAGGTCACTCAGCTAGCAAGACGGTGGAGTTTGAGCCAAGTTTGACTGACTTCAAATCCACCTCTTATTTTTTTTTTAGAGGGGGTAGGGGCAGAGGGAGAGATAGACTCTTAAGCGGGCCCCACGCCCAGTGAGGAGCCTGAACTCACGACCTGAGCCGAAATCAAGTCAGACACTTAACCAACTGAGCCACCCAGGCGCCCCTCAAATCCACCTCTTAACCGCTGTCATAGTGCCTCCCCACGCAACACGGAGGATACCTTATCTAATCTCGGTTTGCACAAAGACAAAATTATTTCCTGTTTACCAATGTGGACATGGTTAGGAAGAGCGTGCCCAGACATACATGCATGACTGCTCCAGGACTGTGGTCCTCGTGCGGCTGAATGAGTCTCTGAACATTTGTCTGAGTGACTCTTCCCAGCCTGGGTGCAGAGATGAAAGAAACTCAGTCCTACCTTACGGTTGCCCTTCCTTTCCCTTTGGCCTTGGACATTCTGACTTTTTACTTTTCATTGTGTATCTTCCCTCAACTGGCCATGACTTTGACTTGTAAGATTTAAGCATCTGTCAGTTTGAAAATAATGGTGCTTTTCTCCAGAACTGTGTCTGGGAATTTGTTTCACCTGTGTTCTAAAGATTACACTTCCTCTTAATTCACTGCTGGGTAAAACTCCCAATTGTTTATTTTTTTCCCTATTACATGGCATATGCTTTCAGTCTGCCTCTCATCAGAATCATCTGTCTCATTTCCTTCTCTTTCTCAACGCTACCCCATTTTCTCTCCCTCCCTCTCTAGAACTCCCTCTCTCCTTTTCTCTCCCCCCTCCTTTCCTTGTCAACAGATGTCAGTGGTCATTAGCTGAATGGGGTTCCTTTGGGTATACTGGCCTCAGTGGAGGATTCTCATTTCTGCATTTTCTCCCCTGATAGCTATATTAACTTGAGTGAAGAAATCCACCCCTTAAAGTGCAGCTCCACAGAAGAGGCTTTTCACTACTTATTATATAACTCATTTTAAATGGAAAAATAAAAAAGTGCGAGCTTTATTTAGTTATTTTTACTATTTATGCTGCCTTCAGTTAGATAATATTTCCAAAAATATATCTTGTTAATGGAGACACAGCCTTGAACGACCATATTAATTATAGTTCTCAAAGTTAGGAATCATGTAGTTCTCTGTGCTGCAGAACCTATGTTTAACAGCTGTAATTAACAGTGATGGGTGTATTGCATGGTTATAGGTAAGTTTAGTAACAAACATGAAACCCAGTTCTCAAAAATCCCTTCAAATTATGGAGGTAGCATTTCTACTGCTCTTGAACTGGGGGTTAGTAAACAGATCGAGTTCTTAAAATATTTAGCTTGCTGTTAAAAGTGGAAGTAAACAACCTAAAGAAGGCAGGCTGAGTGCAGTTCTTGAATATGCCTATAGATATTTTCAGAATCTTCTTTCAAGCCAGACTTGGAAAGTATTGTGACTTGACCTGCTTCTTTTGCCTTTAACTTGGATTCTCTGTGTGTAAGCCTGCCTCTCCCCTTGGGGGCGGGGGTGGTTTTTCTGAACATTAAGACTTCCAAGAGCTTGGATCTGCGCGTGGTTTTCAGAGCGCTGAGGACGAGGTGAGCCTTTCTCCTGGAAACAGGGCCGGACGCTCGTCGATGCGGTCAGTCCAGGGAGTATTTGTTGTCCGACTAAGCTGGGAACCGGACGGTAGCGCTGAACGTCCTGGTGACCAGCGTCCGTCAGTCGCCGTGGATCTGGCAGGCGGGTTTATTACAAACCTCGGTGTGCTCATTAGCCTCGTGATGTGGCGGCTGCCTAAAAAAGAAACACGGAAAAGTTGTGTCACCGAAGGTGAAACTTGGCGAAGCGCTGCTCGGCGCCCGGCATGACAAAGCTCCTTGCAGGCGGCGGGCAGCGGACGGCTTTGCCCACTTGCCCGGGTGCCCACGGCCCGGCCCGCCGGCGTGGGGACGCCGCCGCACAGTGAGCCGCGGCGCGGGCGGCCGCAGGCGGGGGAAGGGTTCGGTGCTCGCTCCGCGCAGCCCTCGGCCTCGCTCGCGATCTGGCCGCGGGCGCTTTGCCGCCGGTGGGGGGCGGCGTTAAGATGGTGGCGGCCGGGCGGGGCCGGAGGGAGCGTGGTGTGTGGCCCCCTCCAGGCCTCCGGGCGTCCGCGCTCGCTGGACGCCTCAAAGGCCGGCACGGGAGGCAGAGTCCAATCCAAGCCTTGAAGTCGGGGCTTGGCCAAGACGAGAGCGTTGCTTTCTCTGCCTAATGGTCAATGCTAATTCGGTTTTAGCTCTTCAGAAACCTAGGATGAATCTTGAAGCAGAACATTCAGGGCCGATTTGAATTCATTGGGGCGCTTTTCCCTTGCTTATGTTTCATCGCATCGATTTTTTTTTTTTTTTTTCAGATTACAAAATAATGCATGTTGAGCGGGGACAATTTGGAAAATCTTACAAGCATAGATAAGAAAATACCACCCAAGGGTTCCACTCCTAGGTTAATTTGTTGCGGTTTTCCTTCCAGTGTTTTTTTTCCTCTGAGTTTTAGAATACATGCATATACATGGGTTATTATCTTTGAGAATGTGTGGGATCACGCAGTATATACTATAACCTGCTCTTTTCACTCAACAACATAAAAGAATGTTTTTCTATGTTATTAAATAATCTTCCACACCATCTTTTTTAGTATGTGCACTCTGGGTGTGGACTTGGGGGTGATGAAGGAGAGATGGTGATTTTTGTGCCTGTGGGTGTGAACAGTTCTGTACCGCCTCGAGATCCATCTCACTGAGCTCCACAAACATTATTAGTATTTTATAAATGTAAATTTATGAATATCCGTATATAAAGATCTATATATGCATGAGTAGATCTGTAAATATAAAATTAAATACATGTAGACAAACCTGCATATGTCTACATAAATAGACATACAGTATACTTAGAATAAATCCTCAAAGAAAAGACACCAAAAGGAATCTGTGGGTGGTTGCTTATAGAATATTTATAGTTTTTTTTTTTAATTTGTATCTTCTATTTTCTCTACAGTGGATATATATAATGATATTAATCATATAATAAAAAATAATATAGACAAAATATTGCTCATGGATTGTCTTCAAACTGCCTTTTCTGCTCCAGCTCCCACCATTTCTTGATCTAGAATGTTCTACCTATTCTTTCTATGTTTTATGATTCTCCTCTTCTTCCTCCAGGAAACAAGCCTCTCTTCCACCCTCCCCGCAGGAACTGCTTAGTCCTGACACTGGGCTTCTGGCAGTTCCCATGGGCTACTGTGGATAACTCTATGATGAACTTTTCACCTGCTTAGGTTTTAGCTCCCCAACTAGATTGTAACCTCCTCAAGGGCCCTTTTCACAAAACAGATGTTCAGTAAATGTGTTACTTAACCGCAGCGCTCAGCATCCTTCTTCGGTGTCTTTAAATGCTCCTGTACTTTGAAACTCCAAACTGTACCAAAAGCCCTTAGACTCACAGCAACATTCCATCTGGATTTAATATTGCTAATTTAATTTGGGGTATAATTCCTATTTTACAGTATGTCATCTTCCATATAAAAGTGGCTACATGGTTAAAAGCATGGATTTGAGAGACTTGGGTCCACATTCTAAGTTCCTGTACTTATTTGCTGTGTGATCTTGGGCAAATAATCTTTCTAAGCCTCCCCAAAATGGGAGATAGTTACATTTTTCTTACCTGCCTGTTTTAAAGGTGGAATGAGATAATGTATGGAAAACATCAAAGACAGTGCCAGCTACATAGGGCTTGGTCCATGGTGATATTGATAATACACTACTAAAACAGTAGTGATTTTCATATGGATTATTTGAGTTAGAGGGTTCCTTTTAGCAGGCTTGTTGGCCGTAGAAACAAATCTATAGATTCACACATTTGACAGTCATAGTCCAATTTTAATGGATTTTAGTTCTACTAATTCATCCATTAATTTGCTTAGTATTTATCGAACTTTCCATGTGCTGTAGACACTGAGAATGCAGCCGTGAGCAGAACAGATAACCATCCGTGCCTTCGTGGAGCTGATACTTTGCAAGTTTACTTTGAAGAACCAAACTATCGTTGCACAAAGCACTCTGCTCCATGTTGGTGGTATGTCAGTGAATGACCTGGTGCCCATCATGGCCATTCTTATCCTCAGGCGAGTTGGGAAAACATTGTCCTGGAGACAACACAGGAGCCCTGGAAATTAGGTGTAAACGTGCATTTTTTCTGGTCAGGGGGGTCCATAGCTTTCAACTCCTCAAAGGGCTCAGTGTCTCCACAACTATTAGGTGAGTTGGAGCCCTGAGGTCGCCCAGCATTGTTAATGAGCTATGTGCTGTGGGTCCTTGTTTTCTCCTGGGTTGAATTAACCTTACACATGCAGATGCTTTGGTTGGGAGCCTCCTTTCTCTTGTGTGCTCCTCTTCTCTCTCCTCCATAGCATCACCTCCAGTTCTTCTTCTCACTGTCTTCTCTGTAGGAGAAACTAAGGAAGGAAGAAAATTTCTCAGTCTGGATCCCCCCCAGAGAGGGCAGGGTTGGCGGGGAGCTGGGGGGCGCGCTATCAGAATGGCTCAAATAGTTTGACCATTCTGGTGGCTTGAAACCTCAGTGGTTCTTTATGTGGTGGGCTCCAGGGGGCGAGAGTGGGACTTCTCAGATATCCTTCTGCCCGTCCGGAGCAGGTGGGCAAGGGAACTCCCCTTCTTGGGTACCACTTTCCTGTCTATATTTGTCTGGCAAGAGGTGGGGGCGGGTAGGAGTGTGCGGGTTAGGTTAGGCCTAGATATACCCCAAGCTCTTCTCGTCCTCTAGGTCCCAAGCAGTGTCTCTCTAATTTGTTTATGACCGATCAAGTGCATTGACCTACTACTGCTAGTTACTTTGAGTTATAAATGGTTTTTTTATTTCTCCTATGGAATCGGGGGTTCAGGCTGTATAGAATGACCTGGTTTGTATCACAAGAGCCTTTGGGACTTTGACAGATTTCACCACTTAAAAAACACACAGCTTTCTCCCTCCGCCCCACTGGACATAAAAGCAACCTTTGAATTCACAGAACAAAGAGCATGTCTTTAAAGGGCAGCATGCACAGAAAGGGAGGAAAGGAAGTAAGATGGTCCATCCTCTTTTCTGAGGCCATTGTCTCCAGACAAGTGATAAAACCGAATACCTTGGAAAATCTTGTATTGATTTTTAGTGCAGAGGATATCTCCCTAGGATCTGAAAACCCTGGCAGAAGATAATAAACTTGTTCCGCTGCCTTTGAGCCAGAAGTTGAGTTGCTTAGTTTCCATGGCTGGAGGAAATGAGAGTAATTGCCCTGCGAGAGTGAGATTTTGGCTAGGGTGCATGGCTCTTGACCATATTGTAATATAGGTGAGGCTCAGTTCACGAAAGCTTTACCTATGCAGATTGGACTCAGATGGGTGAATGGGAGGTAGTTACAGTATGAATGGAGTTACTTTCTATGAAAAATCTTTCTTTTAGTAGCATCATCTCCGGTGTATCTGAATGTTTCTTTGGGGATCAAGGATCACTTGAGTAAAAATAAAGAAATAAAAGCCAAGCCTAGAGGCCTCTTGTTGAAGCGTTTGGGTTTCCTGCAATTCTGTTATTGCTCAGAGTGGCTGTTTTTGAAAAATTTTGCTTATTTTTGTCAAAAGATTTATTTATTTATTTATTATTTTATTTTATTTTATTTTATTAGATTTTATTTATTTATTTGACACAGAGAGAGGCAGCAGGAGAGGGAACACAAGCAGGGGGAGTGGGAGAGGGAGAAGCAGACTTCCCACCCAGCAGAGAGCCTGATGTGGGGCTTGATCCCAGGACCGTGGGATCATGACCTGAGCCGAAGACAGACGCTTAATGACTGAGCCACCCAGGCACCTCTATTTATTTATTTTAGAAGGGAGGAGAGAGGGAGAGAGAATCTTAAGCAGACTCCGTGCTGAGCACGGAGCCCAACGTGGGGCTCGATCCCACAACCCATGAGATCTTGACCTGAGCCGAAACCAAGAGTTGGATGCTCAACCAACTGTTACCACCCTGGTGCCCCGCCCCCAAATGTATTTATTTTTAATTTTTTTATTGTGATAAAAGAGACAACATAAAATGTACCATTTTAATGATTTTTAAGTGTGCGGTTCAGTGGCATTATGCACACCGACATTGTTCTACAACCTTCACTGCTGTGCTTCACAGGTTCTTAATCAGAGATTATAGCGGTTGGAAGGGACTGTAAAAACCATCTGATCCAAGTTTCCCATTGGGAAGAAGAGGGAATCAGGCCCACGGAGAGGCAGTGACCTGCCCAGGGTCCTAGAGCAGGTTAGTGGCAGGGGCCGGGCTTAGTGCTTTTCCTCGTACCCACACTGATAGACTGAGGCAGGTGACCTCCTTTACCTTACCGATAGCAGAATCAAGGATTGGCATATTTAGGATGCTTCCCTGATTTTTTTAATCAAGTAAGCAATCAATTGTTACGATTTAGAGCCAGAAGGCCCTTCAGACACCATCTACTCCAAATTCCTAATTTAAAATATTGGCTCTATTTGTTCTTTCTAAATCCAAATTGAACCTCAAAAAGATGCTAACATTCTTTTTTTTTTTTTTTTAAAGATTTTATTTATTTATTTGAGAGAGAGAGAGTGAGAGACAGAGAGCATGAGAGGGGGGAGGGTCAGAGGGAGAAGCAGACTCCCTACCGAGCAGGGAGCCAGATGCGGGACTCGATCCCGGGACTCCAGGATCATGACCTGAGCCGAAGGCAGTCGCTTAACCAACTGAGCCACCCAGGCGCCCAAGATGCTAACATTCTAATTTTAAAAATCTGGACAAATTCTCTCTAAATTCCCTCTTCCAACGACTCCATGGCATTCCATGGTTGAAACCAGGTCCTTTGTGGGTGGCTGTTATTAATAAGCTTTCTTTGGGATGTTTACAGTAACTGCTGTGACCTAAATAAGATGGCTTGTATTGTTTTTTCCCCCCACAAAGGCAAGAACATTTTTAAAAAGTGTGTTCATCTCCTTTCATTGTACTTACCCATGACTGAAAGAACTGAAGCATTGTATTTTTTCCTATCTGTGCATTAAATTAAATTTCATTAGAAGGAGTAGAGCATTTCTACACAAGTTAAACATTTGGGGCCTTTGTGTACCATAACCAGTTTTTCTTAGAGGTTCATGACACTGTACCATGTATCATTACAGCATGTTCCTTTTTAAAATTTTTCTTTTGTTTCTAATTGTGGTAAAATACACGTAACATAAAATTTACCGTCTTAACCATTTTTAAGCATATGGTTCAGTGCTGTTAAGTGTATTCACATTGTTGTGAAATCTCTCTCTGGAACTTTTTCATCTTGCAAAACTGAAACTCTATACCCATTAAACAACAACCCCTCCCCCCAGCCCCAGGCAGCCACCGCTCTACTTTGTGGTTCTAAGAGTTTGGATGCCTCGTATGAGTGGAATCGTATAGTATTTGTCTTTTTGTGACTGGCTTATTTCACTTGACATAATGTCCTCCAGGTTCATCCGTGTTGTAGCATGTATCAGAATTTCCTTCCTTTTAAAGGCTGAATATTTTGTTGCATGTCGTTTTGGGGTTCTCCAGAGAAACAGAATATACCTATTGATGTCTATATCGATATCGATATAGACCCATAAGAGGATATTTATTCCAGGAATTGGCTCACATGGTTATTGAGCCTGAGAAGTCCCATGCTCTGATGCTATCCCTCAGTGCAATCATGAAGGTATGAGAACCAGGGCAGCTGATGGTGTAACTCCTAGTCTGGGCCTAGTCTGAGGGAGGCGGCTGGTGTAAGTCCCGGAGTTTGAAGGCCCAAGAACCTGGAGGTCTGATGTCTGAGGTGAGAGGACAACATCCCAGTTCAAGAAGAGATAGAAATTGCCCTCCCCCGACCTTTTTGTTCTATGGGGGCCCTCAATGGAGTGGATGATGCCTGCACACGTTAGTGAGGGCCATCTTCTTTACTCAGTCTATTGACTCAAACGCTAATCCCTTCCAGAAATACCCTCATAGACACACCCAGAAATAATGTTTTCTCAGCTTTCTGGGCATCCCTTAGCCCAGTCGAGGTGATACACAAAAGTAACCGTCACATATGTGTATACCAGGTTTTCTTTATCCATTCATCTGTTGATGGGCATTTGGGTCGTTTCCAGCTTTTGGTTTTGTGAATGATGCTGCTGTGAACATGGGTGTTGATTCTTTATTTTTTCAATTGATGGGAGGAGTTGTTTTAACACACTCAGTTTGTCTCCTCAATCTTTAGTCCTAGGTGATCAGAATAGCATGGTGAATATAGTGAAGGAAGAGCCCAAACCCTCAGGAACCCGGAGAATTGAGGTCTTAATCCAATGACTTGCAAGTTGGAGCACCATGAGAGGAGTGATAGGGCTTTACTTGGTCCTCTTAGGTCTATTTATTGTTTCTTGTCTGGTGATTTTCTTGGTAGAAATAATTTAGTTCCTCTGTGATAACCTCCAGACCCTTCATTCCTGCATTTGGAGTGGATCGTGCCTTCCTGTGCCCTTTGCAATGTATTTCCATTTCCCTTTTGCTTTGTACATCTCTCCTACCATACTGTAAACTTCCTGATGCTGTCGTTCAGCTCTGGATTCCCAGTCCCTAGGACAGAGCCTGGCCCACCAAGCAAATGCAGTAAATGCTGGTTTGAATAGAAATTTGACTCCTTCTGTCATTTGGAAAATTTAAACTTCCTAGTTAGTCTTGGAACAGTTTGACATTTTTATTTGTTTTTTCTGCTGCTTTTATGTGTGAGACATGGCTTATGTTCAGGAGCACAAATTAGGTTTAAATATGTGGCAATTAAGTTTCTTTCTCAATGCTTTGCGGGGAATGGGAGAAACATTTGCTGAGTTCTTGGCATCAAAAAGGGGAAATGGCCAAGCCTGGACTTCAGCTTTGATTTGTGTAGATTCGTGTAGCCCCCTCTGATCTTTGTCACCGTGCAGTCACCTCTCAGCCGCCTCCGAAGCCGGTGTGAGCCTTCGTGTTGTGCAGCTAGTGCTCTGAGCACTGGGTCTGTATCAGCGCACAGATGCCCCACTCCACGTCTGGGCTCCTAAGCCTTGTTTTTCATGCCCCCTGCCATCTTCTGAACCCTCCCTAACACCTTTGTATGTTTCCAGAACTACAAATCTCCCAAAGTGGGCTCCGGTTTCTAATAAAGCCCCTCACAGTGCTTAATATGTTCTGTTTCCCATCGGTGGGCAGAGAGTGCGCAGATGCGTTTATCTCAGGTGAGAGACACCACTTTAGAAACACACGCCTGGGAATCTGGACACCATTCCTTCAGAGAGCACCAGCCATATGGCAGGCTCAATGCCAGGCCCCGGGGAAACTGAAGAGGGAGAGAGCCCCTGCTCTGCTTGCACGGAGCTGACTGTGGGAGAAGGAGACAAGGCAGTGGTACCCGGCATGGGGACGGTGGGCAGCTCGGGAAGCTCACAAAAAAGGGGAGCTAACCTAGTTGGGTGGTTGTAGTAGTGGGAACCTGAAGCCAGCCCCTGAAGATGGGTAAGGGTCTGCTAGTTGATGAGAAGGCAGAAACGTGTCCTGGACAGTGGGAACAGTACGCGCAGAGCGGGCAGCTTACCTATCCAACCGAAGGAGGTTGAGTGTTCGAGAGGAGCGAGTCACCGTCGTCCATGGACAGCCCTTGCATGTGCTGAATTCTGCTGCTCTCAGCTCCGTGGACTTTCCATTGATTCCAGTATATCAAAACTACCATTTCTCCGTGCATTACCAAGCAGGTTCCCTGATAGGAAGGGATAGATGAAGAGGCAAGTGACTCGGAATTCAAGCAGGCTCAGTGATAACTTAATAATGTACACGTTTAAATGCCAACTGTGAACAAAACCGTGGGATACCATCTTTTTCAATGAATAAAACACATTCGATTTTAAGTGGAATCCTGTTACTTGTTATTGTCTATTTTTTGCTGCTAGTGTCAGAAGCGTTGGAGTTCTGTCAGTTTTAGGCTCCATGATCAGAATCCATATATGTGTTTGCAGTGTGACTTTTTTTTAAATTGATAGCCAGAGTGAGAGGTAACCTTTTAGCTATCGAGAATATGGATTGTTTAGCGGGCAGACCCTCCCAGTGCAGAAGGCAGCTTAATCAACTTTATTCAGACCAAGGTACATAGTTACATGGCCAGTATTAGTAGATCATGAATCTTCATTAAGTCAAAAAGACCGTTGATATTTACAGATAATATCATTCTTGAGAGTTGGGGTTATAGTCAGGACACAACTCATTTCTGACTCCAAGTTACATCCGTTGGCTTTCAGCTTTGACTTTAGCAGTGGCACGAAAGTTAAGTTGCCAGATGTTGCCACATAGGACTTCAGGATGGTTCCATTCATATCATTTGTTCATCCACCAAACATGTATTGGGAACCAGTTCCGTGTCAGGCTTGATTCTAGGTGCCGATGACACAGAGGCAAGCAAGCTATAGCTGGTCCCTGCTCTCATGGGGCTCACAGTCGGGTGGGCAAGACAGACAAGGAAATAGCCAATTGGGATAAGCACAGCATGAGCAATGGTGTCATGGAAGCCTAGGACACTGTGCGAGCCCAGAGGAGGGCAGCTGACTCAGCTCTGAAGGGTCAGGGGAGTCTTCTGGAGGAAAGGACGTTTAACTGAGATCAGAAAAGTGAGCTAAGAGCTGGGTGGGCAAAGAGGAGGGGGAAGAGAATTTCAAGCAGAGGAGGGACCATCACGCTTGATGACAAAGAAAGGGGAGGAAGAGAGGGAAGGAAGAGAGAGAGCAAGGGAGAGGGAGAGATTGCCAATATAAGTATAAATGTGAATAATTGACTAACACTCATTGTGGCTAGAGAAGCATGAGGTGCAGCTCGAGATGTAGGCAGGGGCCAGTGCGCAAAGGCATTGAGGGCTTTGTCAGGGTGAGGAGTTTGCACTTCATTTTAAATGCACTGGGAAGCCTCTAGAGGGTTGTGTGGTAGGGCGCCCTATGATCTCAGGTACATTTTTACATTTTACGGACGGGACGGCAGTGGTCCAAGCTTAGACTCGGTAGGGTAGGAATGAAGATGGACAAAGTCTTTAGATTTGAGAGTACTACTCAGGGGTTGGAGGAGATTGGGTTTAATGCTAATAACATAAGTGGTCCATTTATATCTCACTTAAGGGGGAGAGAGGAGTCAAGAGTAATGACTCTGATGTTTCTAGAACCCATTCCACCTCTAGCACTTATAAACTGTGTAATTGGGCAGTGTCACCTCTCCTCTTGCATCTCCTTCTATTCATCTCATCCCCAGTGTGATTGCAGACCCATTTTCACTGGTGACTGATCATGACCCTGATGTCATTTACTTCTAAGGTATATAACAGATCCTCAGTAAATGTTGGTCAAATACATGAAATAACATTAGCCAGTCACCCCTCATATTTTATGCAACGACATTTCTTGGTTAGGTACATATTAGCATATGCAGTCTCTCTTATCTACAGCTTACTGCTGGGAATATTATTTTCAAATGAGGAGTAACCCAGTAAAAGTGAAAATCAAACCTTAGGTGGAGTGTCTTATAATGGTCCTCATATTGGAGTGGGACTGGAGAGCTCAAGTTTTTTGTCCTACTTTGCTGTTATCTTGCCTTTATTCAGTGCAAGAGAAAATCACTTAAGAGGTTGATTTCAATATTGGTGTCTGCAAAATGTAGATGATAATACCAGATTCTGACTTGAGTTTTAAGGGGTGCTATTATTAACAAGATAATAGCATTTAACATTTAGTGTTTATAATAGACCATTCTCCTATAATAGACCATTCTTTCAGAACTTAAGGGTGGTTGTCATTGAGGATGGGCTCAGGCCCAGAATAGAAACGCCTGAGGCGCTTTCCCAGAGAGCCTGTGTCCTGACTGTGTGGTCTACTTGTTGCCCTGGAGGTGAGGCTGGACTCCCACAGCCGATGCCTGGGGAATCCCTCTGCCCCCCCCTGGAGAAGGGGCCCTGCTCTGCCCGGTCCTGGTCCTGTGCAGCTTGGTCTTCTCTTGTGTCACAAACACCAAATGTAAAAGCCGAAACTACAACTGGTAAGAACCCAATCCCAGTTAAGGGGAAAGGTGCAAGTACTGTCAGGGTCAGCACCGTGAAGTCCCATTGCTTTGGAATCATTGCATTTAGGGGTTGGTGACTTGTGAATGGTAGAAAGGAGAGCGGGCATTATACAATGGGGTGAAAGGAAGACTTAAATATGCACAAGCGTACAAAGTAGCACAAACTTCTAGCTAGCAAAATTTTATAGATTTCATGGATTTTGTGATTTTGCCATAATGAATAAATACATATCTTTTAAAAGTTTCTTATGTTTTTAGAAAGCAGTTATTGCTAGAGAGGTTGGCCCAGGGTTGCAATGTACTCAGCATACTCTTTCCCCATAGGTAGCGCAAGGTTGGCCCCTGTGGGATTTGTGAATTCTGTTAACATTGAGTCTCTTTTAATGAGTTTCGCTCAGGTGCAAAACAAAGTTAATACGGGTACTGCCCAGGGCTGGTTTCATCTGTGCATGAGCTAGAACTAAATGGTTTGTACTTGAGGCTACAAAAGTGGAAGTTGTCCTGGTAATGTGTTCTGGAATATGCGTTTGAGTGTTTTCTCTCAAGAAGACAGTCACGTTAAGGCCGAAATGCATTGGTAAGTATGAAGAACTGAGAAAAAGGTTGTTCATTCTGAAATAAGAAAAAGTTTGTATGGGAAAATTTTATTTCAGTGTTGAATGCAAGGATTTTTTCGTGTAACATTCGTTAAACACATACTTACTGAATATCTACTATGTACCAGGCACTGTTCTAGATATACATGATATAGTAGGGAATAAGACTAAGATCCTCGCCCTTCTGGGTTTACGTTCGTGTGTGTGTTGGGGGGCATATAATGAGTAAAATATATAGGTAAAAAGATATGTTGGGGCATCTGGGTGGCTCAGTCAGCTGAGATCGAGCCGTGTACCCGGGTCCACGCTCAGCAGGAGTCTACTTGGATATTCTCTTCCTCTGTCCCTTCCCCCACTTGTGTTCTCTCTCTCAAATAAATAAATACAAATAAAATATTTAAAAAAAGGTATGTTATCTGCCAACAAGTGTTATGGAGAAAAATAGATGTAAGAATGTGTGGTGGTGGTGGTGGTAATTGGCCACAGTTTTGTGTCTGTGGTCAGAGATGGACTCACTAAGATGGCATTTGAGTGAAAACCTGAGAGACAGCTGCACGGATATCTGGGGGAAGAGATTGCCAACTTTTGCACGTTGCCTGGGGAAAAAAGTGTCCGAGAATAAAAAATGTATTACCCAGAAGTCAGGCAGTCAAGGCTGTTTTTTTTTTTTTTTTTTTTTTTTTTTTTTTACCGAACAGAAGTGAAGTCGTCCTTTCTGCATTCCTGTATAAATTGTGCAAGGCAGAATTTCAAGTGCTGTCCACAGTTATGCGAAACTTAAAAATGCACAGTTTTTTTGTTGCGTTCTCTGAAACCTGTGTATATGCATACACATAACATTTGCATCTACTCAATTGGTCTGTACCCATGTACACACCTGCTTCAGTGTTGAAAACTACCTGCCGATTTGCAAATGCAAGCATGCCAAATTTTCATTTATGCAAAAGAAAGCATGAACCATTCTGATATCTTGGAAGAATGAGCATCTCCCTGGTATGGGAGGTTTAGTTTGAGCTACTTGGGACCATTTGACTTCTGAAAGGAGGAGCGAGCATCGGTTAGGTAGATGAGCTTCTCCTGAGGACCTGAAAGGTGCAGGTGAATCCAGTGTTGCAGCATTTGCACTGAGTAGGGAGTGAGTCAAAGCCATGTTGGTGAGAGGTTCTTGTTAGTATTTGTTGTGGGTTAAGGCTAGAATTAGTAGATGTGTATTCTTTTTCTCTCTCAACAGCGCTGTGCTTAACCCTTGCCGCTTGCGGGTAGGTAAGGTGGGAAGGCCCACTAGGTATGGAAGGGCAGAGTTGATTCTACACTGGGGAGACCACAAACCCAAAGTGAGAAATCTTGGCCTCTCCTGGACAAGATCTGGGCATGTGATGCTTTATCTTTGGTACAGCCCGCCTGCTTCTTGTGTGCAAAACACTAAGAGCGTGGGAGTGGATGGGTGTGAGGATAGTCGCTCTTGTAATTGGGAAGGGGCTGCAGCTAGACCTGCCCCTCTTGTCTTCAGTTAAGTGCTCATTTGTTAAAGAAGGATTTGAATGGGATGGGGGAGGGGGAGGAGGAGGATGAGGAGAGAATTGTGTGTATTTGTGGAAAGAGGACAGGAACTGGGTGCCCTTGGGTGAGCCTCTTTGTCTCAATGGGTCTCAGTTTCATGAACCTGTACAATGAGAGGAATGTCTTTAAACACCTGCCAAGCTTGTTGGAGAAAAAAATGAGATATGGCATGTGATAGCTCTCTACACATGAGGGGACTTTTACAAATGAACAGGCTTGCTTTTCCAGAAGGCCTTTATTGCTGGAAGATTGTTACAGATGACACGTGGCCTTTTATCAGGAAATTCTCCCAAATTAGCATTATTCACATATGAAGTTGCATGTTTGTTTCCTAAGATTTCATCCCTTAGATAATTTCAGTTTGATACTTTCCCCACCCTGCCCCAAGGGATCAAGTGGGCAATTTACTATTGACAAATAAAGATAATATACTGTGAAAGTGACAGGCCCAAATCAGCAGGAGAGCTTGCATTTCTGTTGCCTTGCTGTCATTCAGGGATGGAATATTATAGAATGTTTAACACTATATGTACTAGAACAGTATGCAATTTTGAAGAAGAAACCTTATGACACTTCAGTTTATTTAACATAAAAGACTGATGGTCCCATTGAAGTTCAAAGATTGGGAGGTTTTCAGTTTGAAATATTTTCAATTTTAAAATATTTAGGATATGCCTTCCATTGCCCCCTTTTGGGCTTTACCCTTTGATATTTAAGCGAAGGAAACCATGAGACTCTCACTAACGTCACTTTCACTGTGTGGCGCTTCAGCATCTCATAATAAAGAGACAGCATGGTGTAATGGTTAAGCACACAGTTTGTGCCTCAGTTTTCCCATCTGTAAAATGGGAATAACAATAGTGCCTACCCCAATGGGTTGTTCTGTCCATTAAATCAGTTAACGTATATTATACTTAGAACAGCGTCAGACACATAATAAGCATTATATAAGTGTTTGCTGTTATACTTATTACTTAACCCCTGATTACCAGGATTATTGGCCTAGAGGGTCTCTGTCAAAGCCACAGTCTGGGTTCTGTTAGAGAGGGAAAAGAGGGTGATAAAGGAATTCTGTTCTGTAAATAACCAATGGGATCTGTCACAAATGTTCTTTTCTACCTCATCCACCTGGCAAAGCCCTTCAAGGCCCAGTTCAAACATCTACCTTCCCTACCTTCCCCACGCTTCTCCCTAAACCTAGTGGATAATTCTTACTATAATATCAACCCTTTATCTAGTAAGTTCCTGGACTATCTCATTTACTGTACTGCACTATATTATCTGTTTATGGGTCTGTCTCCCTCACTAAACTGTGGGCTCCTTGAGGGCAGGGACTGGTATAACTACAGCACAGTGCCTTGGTACACAGTAGGCACTCAATTTGTTTTGGGGGGATAGCTGAATATGGCTGGGCAGGAGATTTCTCTTTTGGTGCTGGCCTCTCTGGTGGTCACTGCCTTCCCCACAAGAGCAGATTAGAGCCAGCCCCAAGCAGGCTCGATTCATGGCCTGGCCAGAGGCCTGCACTCTGCGGGGGGCAGCTGGACAGCTGAGGAGGTGGTGGTCACAACCAAGGTGGGCGGTGGCAAGTGCTAGGGTAGAGAGAAAAAGAAGAGGCAGTTACAGGACAGTATATCTCTTCCTTCCTGGGGTGGGGGGCTGGAGGGTACCACTCTCTCTATACCTCACTCCAGCTAGACGAGCACTGCCTCTCGCATGGCTTTCCCAGAGTCCCCATGCAGACCTAGCTGCCCCTCCTCCTGTGTGCTCACTGCATTGTGAACAGCTCCATGAAAGAAGCGATTTTCCTGCATCGTAAAGAAATAAGAATACCGAAATCATGCTTTATTGGCCTGTCTGCTCCTCACTGGACTGTGAGCCACAAGAGGGCAGGTCCTCTGTCTTTTTGGGCTCGGTTGAACAGCCTGGGGTAAGTGGTTGGTAAATGAGTAAATGAATAGGGGAACTGGTTTATCTTTCTGCTGTGACTTCCGCGATCTGCCCAAATACATTGAAAAGCATATCTAATGACTTGTTTATCAGCCATCTTTTCTGTTCGTCCCAACCTTCAGCAAAGTGGGGACCCATTCTCTCTCACTTGGCACCTGGTACGCAGGAGGGCTTCAGTGAATGGCTGTTGAATCGAATGGTACCTAAGAGGGGTGCAGGTGTAGGGCACTTTTGCTTTCTGGGTGTATTTGGTGACAGATCCATATTCCAGGAATACAGATCAGTGACCCAGAGTGCAGTAGTCCCTGGGGGGAGCAGACCACGGTGCAGCCTGTGCTGTTTAGAAGTGGCCGGGGCAGTGAGCACACACAGTCATGTAGGCACCAGCTACATCGGGCAGCCCCGTTACATGCCACCTCCCCCTGCATCTCGTATGCACAGCCCATTGGAATACCGGTGGCCAAATTATGCTTGAGATCCTCTACTTGAGAAGTTAAAGAAGTATATAACATCTGTGAGAATGAGTTCTTTCCTCCAGTTCTTTTCATCCATCTCAATACAACTAAGAAAAAACAATAACCCCCCGTATTTCAGGAAACTCAAAATTTGAGGATTCTGAGAAGGTTTGCAGTGGCCATCCAAGCTTAGAACGATTTGTGCATGGAATACCCCTAGGGAACATCAGTTCTAGAAGGCCACCGTTTAGCTGAGTGCCCAGCACAGTGCCACTTCCACAGATTGATAAGGCCTGGTCTTTGTCCCCAAAGAGTTAGCATTGATCTCGGGAGGGGTTATATCTGAAAGGGCAGTGAGCCACTTGGAAGGATATGAAATGTGAAGCTAAGCTGCATGTTTCGTGCATGTGTGAGGTGTTCAGGGGGAGCATGCTGTGGGAGGGATGAAGCAGGGAAGGCCCTATGAAAGGAGGGGCCCTTGGATGGCAGTTGCACTCCAGTGGGGGCAGTGGGGACACGGGACTGGCAGTAAAAATGATCATGGGCGTTAGTGATGGGCCCAGCCTGACAGGATCATTCATTCATTGATCAGGAGAGCTTTATTTGACCAACGACTTTGAGCCACGTCCTGTGCGGGATACTAGGGAACAGATGCGTAGGACATGGCCCCTGCTCTTAGGGCTGTGGGGACACATAGGGACTGCATTCCTTCACTTACCACTCATTCGTGCCTTCATCAGACATCTAATAAGTGTGTCATTTGAGTCTCGATGCTGGATATTGGGCATACAGAAATAAATCAGATCCATATTCTAGGTAGATGCATATATTCAAACATGCAGTCAGCCATTGGCTCTCTGCAAAGCGCTTTTTCACAGAGGAGGCAGGTCTAATCTTTGCAGCAATTCCATGAGGTCGTTTCCATTATCGTCCCCATCTGGCAGATTAGAAAACTAAGACCCAGAGCAGTTAAGCGATTTGCCTGTGATCGTGCTGCTAAGAAGCAGTTGAGCTGGGACATGACCCCAGTTCTTCTGTATGTTTTTCCTTCTATCCTGGAATTACAAGACTACCCGACTCAGAACTGTACGAGCAAAAATAAAGCTTGAAACCGATTGTCTGTGGTAAGAGATGCATTTTTTCCTAAAGAGATGAAAGTATGATTTCTCTGAATGGGAAAATTGGCTGTCAACTCATGGAAAGTTATGAAAAGTTTGAAGACAGGTCATGGGAGGGTAACGAAAGTACTAAAAATAGGAAGGGCCGCATCTGGGTACATTTCTTCCCTAGTCCACGGTGAGATACTCACCTTGGATTTACCATGATTTGTGGTGCATTCTGTGCTGTTCTTTCTTGCCTAGGAGCTTGGATGCAATTGTGAAATCCTTCCAGACTGACTCCTGAGGACTATAGCAATCTTAATGTTTGGGGAGGACTTTGATTAAAAACCGAGAACTTACCAGACAGGAGCCATTTCCATGTGAAAAGTCTTCCCCTTCACACCACCCTTGGGATTGTTGCGATCTCTTCCTTTCCCCAAATAACCAGTGCTAGGTTGCTGACAGATGAGTCGATGGGCATCATGGAATATTGACCGTAGAGTTAAATGTTCTGTAAAGTGAAACTGTTGTTAAAAAGTCACTTGTGGCATCTTATCACCTGCAAGGGTCAGTGTTTGATCTTGGCTGGCTTGCAATTTATCAATAAATTTTTTAAAAGAAAAACTTTGTTAGGTAGTCTGGGTGATAGATCTCTCTTGCTCTCCTTTTCCTTTTTTCCTCCCTCCCTTCCTTCCTTTCTTGTTTCTTAGGCTGAGTCAGTAATTTTCAGATAAGAAAGAGGTATAAAAAGGGTCTAGAACACTGATGTGCAGTTTAATCCCTTATTCTTTCCTGCAATCAGAGGATAAAGTAGAGGGATAACTGGAATGGGCTTGTGAAAAGAATGAAAGAAAGAAATTGACTGTGATTGCACACCTCACACCAAAATTATGATTATAGATCTGACACCCAAATTATGCAGATTGAGACCACACGAAGCACATGGTGTCATGTTTTTGTAGGCATCGTTCGCTTGGTCTGTCTCTACAGCCCTTAGACGTAGAGCTGACTGTTGAGAAATTTTATCGCTGGTAATGACAGTTTGGGCCTGCCCCCCTTGAGATTTTAATGGAGAGTGTCCAACTTCGCAGGAGTGCAAAAATTTCCTTATGTGACATGGTGGTGTGGAGTGTGAGCCCGTGGCTCTAAGTTGGAGGTGGGATTGTTGGGGTGTTAGCATGAAAATACCATATACTTGGCAGCATTCTCCCTGGGGCTATTAGAGCTGAATGGATAGAAATACCCATTGCTGTCCCTCCATTTTCTCTGTCATTATCGTAAACTCAGCGACCTCAGAGATCATCCAGCCTTCTAACAGTTGAAGGAACTGAGGCCTGGAGAGGGTAAAAAAGGATGTGCCCAAGGTGTTTTTGTATAGCAAAATACAGCTTCTGGAAATGCTTTCCATTGATCATATCACTTGATCTTTAAAACAATTTGACGAGCTCAGCGGGGCAGGTAGTTTTATTCCATTGTATAGATGAGACACTTGAGAGCCAGAGAAGTCAGATTGCTTGTTCAGGCTCCAAGTGGTAGCCAGGGTACAGCCGGGACTAAAGCCCAGCTCTTCTGAGGTCTGGTGGGATGCCTTAATGCCTCCGAATCCTTTTCTTCCAGAGCAGACATTTCTGTTGTTTTGAGTTTGTCAGAGTACCTCCTACGACATTTTTTGACGCTATTACTCACTGATGCTTGTAAACTGCCTTAGATTGTAATTAGCCTTTTCAGTTGGTTGGTATTTTGTTTCTCCAGCTGTCTTAGTGCATCCAAGCTGCTATAACACAACGCCACAGATTGAAAAGCCAAGATCAGGGCACCAGCATGGTTGCGCGAGGGCCCTCTTCTGTGTTGCAGATGTCCCGCTTTGCCCTCAGATGGCAGAAGGGGCTAGGGAGCTCTCTGTGGCTGCTGTTCTTTTCTTTTCTTTCTTTCTTTTTTTTAAGATTGATTTATATATTTCAGAGAGAGAGCATGAGTGGGAGGGGCAGAGGGAGAGAGAGAATCCCAAGCAGACTCCCTGCTGAGCGCGGAGCCCATCATGGGGCTCGATCTCATGACAATGAGATCACGACCCCAGCCAAAACCAAGAGTGGGATGCTTAACCGTCTGCACCACCCAGGCACCCCTCTGTGGCAGCTTTTTTAAGGGTACTCGTCCACCTTCCTGACTTAATCACCTCCCACAGGCCCCACCTAAAACCGGCACCTTCGGCATTACATTTTCAACATACGCGTTTTGGGGGGACACACACATTCAGACCATTGCACTAACCATATTGTAATCTCTCTGAAGATTGGAGACAGGCAGGTTTTGTACAGCATTTAAATCCCCCTTGGCACCAACCACATAATATATGCTTGATGAATTTTTGTTGAATTCAACTAGGGGCTGGGCACATGTCTAATATAAATCTGGAAATTAAAGTGTCTTTTGGTTCTTGGCTCAGGACAAAAACCAAAAAACATGGGTAATAGAATTTGCAAGTCTCTTAGCCTAATCAGGTGTTATGTAAAATTTGTATCTTGATTTGAGAAAAATCTGGGTCTGCCAGTAGATTCTGACTGTTAGAACACGAATATACAGATTAATTTGTGGTTGCAGAGTTCTGGCGTAGGGCTTGTGGAAGGAATACTATCTAAATTATCCTCCAAGCTTTCTGGTATCTGCCAATAGTGAGCACATTGATCTTGTTTCTCTTTTAAAAATTTCTGTTTTCAGAGCTTTGTGCACAGGTTCACTGAGTAATGTTTTACTCCTCAAACCAGGCCAGGACCTTGGAAACCGAGGATGGATCAAATACCTGGTTTCTGCTAAGAGCCAAGAAAGCAGAAGCCAGATTAGGCAAGGGTGGAAAATGGAGAGAGAGAGAGAGAGCAAGAGGAAGGAAGAAATGGAAGGTGTAAGTGATGTGAGCAGGAGTCCTGCGTAAGCCTATGTTGGAATCAAGAAACAGGGCCCTGGTGGGCCTGGTGGATTGTCATCTACACATGACCAGCTGGCCAGAAAGGGTTAATAAGTATTCCTTCACTAAGGCTAGCCTTCCAGCTTGCTGCAGAGCTAGCCCAAGAACTATCAAATTCATCACATATAACTTTCTACTCAAATTGGATTTGGGTCCTGATATTAAGGAATAAAAAAATAACCACTTCAAATGTTTATGAAAGTATATGGGATTTTTATGGACCAGTAGGGAACGTACTAGAAATGAAAGAGAGATAGAGTAGTGTCTGAATTTTTATGTTGGAATCATATCTTGATGAAGCTAATTTTAAACAACTGTATTTATTGAGGACCCACTGGAGGCAAAACACATTCTATGTATGTTTTTCGGTTTGTTTGTTTTTATTTTTTTTTTCAGGAAAGAGACAGAACCAGTCACACTGAAGTGACTTGAATGTTTATAAAGGAAAATAGTAGAACAATGCATATTCTTTACCCTTGAAAAGCTTATGAATCAGCTGCATGTCAAAGCAATATCATAATCACAGTGTAGAGAAGATAATCCATTGTTTTCTTGTATAGAGTCATTAACATTCTAACTTATTCATTCATTCGGAAATCACACATTGAAAACAATTAGCACGCTCTTTCACTTGCCCGTGATAAGTCCTCCTTACTCAGGAAGCTGTTGAGTAAGGGGCACGCTGACTTGTTATTAATGCCTTAAATATTTTAGAAAAAAGCAGCAGATTTAGATACGACCCTGAATGTTTTCCGTTTTACAAAGTATAAGTCATTATGAGTGGCCATACGGAGACAAGCAGGTAGACAAACAAGGCAGTACCGCAGAGCTCGGATTGTGGTGTAGGGTCTGTTCACACCCCCATTTCTGCAGAGAGGAGATCATAGTTGAAGAGCATTCAGTAAGGGGTTGGATTAGAACCTCAGATCAGAAGGTATTCGTAGGCATTCCTTCCCCCACTCCCTTGCACTTGGTTCTTTAACAAGCTTTTTCAGTATTCTTTGGGTACTCTGTTGTACAACCTATGAGAAATTAGGCATCTAATAATAGTTTTCTTAAGGAGGAAAAAGGAGCACAATCTAGACTTTGCATTTCACACGTTCCTAATAAGGATTCTTCTTTTAAAAATAGCCATGAGAATGGATCCTTATTCTTTCATCAAGCTTGCACTGGGCACCCACTGTCCGCTCTGGGGACACAGAGATGAATGGGACATACCCTGCTTGCCAGGAGCTCACAATCTAGTAGGCCCCACGGGATGAGACACACATAAAGACACCATCGAGGACCTATGGGAATTCAGGGGAGGAGGAAATTGATTCCTGCCTGGGAGACTTGCAGAAGAGGGCAATGGAGCCGGTCCTTGACAGCTGGGTTGGATCTGGATATGCAAAGAAGGGGGAAGGCTGGGGGAGCAGTCACAGGGTTGCAAAAGCATATGGCCTGGTGGCTAACAGTGAGAGGTAGATTTTTCTTGGGGAATAGGTCTCGGGAAAGGGAATGGATGGAAAGTCCGGTGAGTAATGTAAGTTGAAGCTAGACTGGTAAGGACAGCCTTGAATGTCAGGCCAACAATGTCTTTTGGACTGTATTTATTGGCAGTGCTAAGACATAGCCAAATGATTAGCTAGACAGCCTTACAAACAGATATTTACAGCATATTATGGCAAGAAGCATAATAGAAACGAGTGCAAAATGGTTGAAAGCACAGAGGAGGGAACTACTCAGCTGCCGAGGTGTGGAAGGCCTGGCACACTCAAGAAAGGCTTCATGGAAGTGATGACACTTAGCTGAGTCTTGAAGGCTGGAGATGAATTCTCCGGGGGATGGAGTGGGGACTAGCCTTCCAGGCAGAAGGAACAGTACCTTCAAAGGCCCAGAGGTCTGTGAGAGTCATTATGCTGGGGCATGATGGTTACTTTGGTAGAGACAGTGTAGGTATATGGGAAGCAGGGAGCAAGAGATGAGACTAGGAAGAGGGCGGGGACCCCATCACGACAGACCTGGCAGGCCTGGCAGGCCTGGCTAAGCAGCTTGAACTTAAAGGGCCACACGCAGGAAAGAGGCCTGAGCAGACGTGTGCTCTAGAAACAGCACTCTAGCTGAGGTGAGGAGGGCGTGTTAGCACAAAGGAGGAAAGTTTGGCTTGCTTGGGTGGGAGAGGGATGGCAAACAGTGGAGAGGGGCTAAGAGTCTGGGATAGATGCGGAAGATGGACTGAAAGGATTTAGGGGAATGGTTTTTATATCTTTTATTAATACTACAGTTTGAGCAATAGGTCTCTTTGTTCAAAGGAGATCTTACACAAACTCTTTTGACGGTTTGGGCACTGCGAATGCAGGCTTAGATGGGGACAATCAGCATGGTTTCTTTTAGATACTCTCTCTGTCCCTGGTGGCTCTCCAGTGAGTTATCTGGGGGTATTCTTTGATACCTAGGTCATCGTAGATCCCAAGGCATTCTGAACAATTGTTTGTACTCCAGTCAGGCTGAATTTATGAAAGGGTTTTCAGGGCTCTAGGAAGAAAGCAGGGCAAAAGTGGTACCTAGGCCAGAGGTCAGCAAGAAGAGCTTGTTGGAGGGTCACTGCACCAAGGCTCCTGGCTCTTGGGGTGAATGAGGCTGAAATCCAGACAGTGCTTGGCAGCCTGGTGAGGGTCTGGTCTCCTCCAGAGAGGATGCCTTTTTCTAATTCATCAGGTCACATTATGCTCTAGCACTGGGTATTTGGGAAGACAGTAGGAAGAGGGGGTGATAAAGCAGGAGAGAATTTAGGAGTGAAATTGGACTCAGATCCCTGCCCCACCCCTTACTAGGTGTGTGCCCTTGTATAGCTTTCCTTACCTCTTAGGGCATCAACTTCATTATCAAGCAAACATAAATAATACTAGTATCTCATTCAGAGGGATTTTATGAAGGTGAAAGAAGAGAATTTGTATAAAGTGCTTCACACAGGGCCTGCCACATATTGAGTGCTGCATACATTTTGGCTACTAATATTCTTATTTGTAATCAGAAGAGTGTTTACTCACTTAACACCAGTGGCTTCAGACATCGTATCTTGATAAATTTCTCTTTACGAAGAAAGAACGCCTCTTGGTTCAACAGTGTGAGCATCATTTATTTTTAGTTATGTCCCATAAAGGGAATTCCAGGAATTAACACCAGCCCTGGTTTTTTGAAAATTATTAGGAACTACTTCAGATATAAAAATGGTATGAAGAATAATCTAGTGAACACGAATATTACGTGACTAAATATTATGGATACGGTTGGAGCTCCTTGTGTGTCCCTCACTGATCATGTGTCTGTCCTCCCTCCCGCCTGGAACTTTCCAAGATTCTGAATTTGGCACGAGTATTTCCACGCATGTTTTTATGTTGCTATTCCATTTGGAACTACCCAGAGAATATATCATTTGTTTTTCATTATTTTTACTTTATGTAGAAGACCTCTTACTGTATTTATTCCTTTGCTGCTCACTCCCCCCCATGTTTATTATGTAGATATTAATATATATTTGTTGCAATACATGAGGGAGGGAAGGAAGACCTTTGTTAATTATTATGGAGAAGACCGTTGCCTTTTTATTGTAAAATGGAAAGAGTTCATATTTTTTAAATAGTAAGGATATTTGAAATTGACTTTCTGTGTGTTCTACACAGCAAGAAACTCCGATTTTGGAATTTTATCTGACACACCTACAGGCCAATCATGAATCCAGTGTGTCAGTGCTTGCACCTTACTAAACCTGGATTAGATGGCTTTATTGATGAAACTTCCAGAATTTTGTTTACACAACGCTCACCTGGATTTAGAGACTTGGCATTTTGACTAGTAAGTGTGAAACTTTCAGGAAAAGTAATATGAAAAATAGTTCGGGTCACAAGTGGTTATAAGGAAACACCATGCATCTGGAAACTGTCCTCTCATGTTTAGTCATTTGAGCATGAAATAGTATCCTAGTTTTCATTCTGAATTCCGGCATCTTATATTTGTGAGGTATGATGTCTTCTCAATAAGTGTGATTGTATAGTTTTTGAAAAGATAGACATGTGTAGTTTATATTCTGATAAATTTGGCAGATTACTGCTCCACAGCATTTGCACTTGGGTGTTTGAGAGGAGACCCAAGCATTGTTATTTTAAAAGCAGTATATGGCGTGGACAGGATGACATCGACCCCCATTTTTGCTGCGTGGAATTTGTCTGGCTTTGTGGGCTGATAAAGGATGCCGTATTTATCTTCCGGATCAAACGTGTGGCTGGTCAGTGCTGATATCACATATGGGCTCTGAGATTGCCAGTTGGGGCTCCAGAGACATTGGACATTTGTCATTACATATCACATGAGAGATCGGGGCCACTGGAGGTTTTGACAGCTGGCCATGAACCGTGGGGATGGAACTCATCTGGCAAACTGTTATTACCACCATCCCAAGTGAGATGTCCTCATTCTTGAGGTGTCGCCACCATTCACATCTCAGATATTGGTAACAGAAAGTTGCCCGGGGTGAGTTGAGATGATTGACATTGACTGAGCTTCTACTTTGCTATAATTAATGCAGTGTTGACATATTGGCTTGATGTGTGTGTACGCATGTGTGCATGCAGGAATGTAATTGCTGACTTGACTTTTGCTTATCTTCTTCTCTGTAATTACAATATATTTTATCTCGCTGTTTAGATTAGACTTGCCATTTTCCCATAAACATTTTACTATATGTCAGCTACTGTGCCAAGTACAAGGTGCATAGAGATTATTTTACCCTTGAAGAGCTCACAATCCAGGAAGGGAGACAGACAGTGTACTTTGGCAGGTTCTTCATTTGAGTTACATGCAGCAGAGGAACACAAGAGGGAGAGGACTTGAATTTGTAGAGGATACATGCTAAGGGAGGCTTCTTGGAGGAGGGGATGTTTGGCATGAGTCTTGCTGGATGAGTAGAAATTTGCCAAATTGAAATGCAAAGAGAATACTACTTGCGAAGGCACAGAATCATGAGAGAAGCGTGAGTTTGGGAAGCATGTGTGGGGGTAGGAGGACTGGAGATCCAGGCCTGGGCCAGGTCTTAAAGGACCCTTGCGTCATGATCAGGAGCTTGGTTGTTATCTCTTAGGTAGTGCAGAATTGGTGGAGAGATTTTTATGGCAAAGTGGAATGTTTGGATTGGGTTTTAGGAAGAGCTCTCTGGTGGCAGCTTGGGGGAGCTATACCTGAGATGGTGGTGGAAGATAGGGCCCCATTTTGGTCTGGTCTAATGCAAAGAGCCTGGGGCTAAGTCAAACTTAGTTTGAGTCCTTGCTCTACCACTTACTGGCTGTGTGACATCGGACAAATGATATACCTTCTCTGAGCTTCAGTTGGCCCTCAGTGAAGTGGGAATGACAGCTTGTCCCTCGCGTGAGGACTAAATAATGTCAGGCCTAGTGCATGGTAGCTGCTCAGGAAATGCCACTTCCTTTCCTAGTCTCACGTCTGCATTCCTACCCTTCAAACGATGCCTAGAATAGTCTATTTTGCTCTGATATTTTCCCAGCAGCATCTGTCTGGGTCTTGTTCTCCTCAGATGGCTTTGTGGGGTTTACTTTATTTCACTTAGCTTTTGACTCTTCATTTCAACTTGACATAAACAGCAGCTGAAGGACCTGTTAACTTTTTCTTCACCTTCATTGACTGTGGTCTGTAAAGCCCGAAGGTGTTGGCTGTGGATGGCACTGTATCTCGTCTTGCCTTAGATTTTAAGTCTGTTCTTCATGCCCATGCACAGTAATATCTGCAGGCAGGAAATTTGTTTGATGGCACTCTTTTTCCTGTAAAATGCTGAATTTAATTAGGAGTTGATGCCCCATTGGATCCAAACCACACTCACCAGTTTCCAAAGATGTAATGAGTTACTTGCTATAAATACCCTGTAGGTTTCATTTCATTTCAGCATTCCTTTTATTGAGTGTCTGCCACATCCAAGCCTTAGGGTTGAGTGATGCAGTGAGCGTTGATTCATGCATGTCCTGTGCCTTCTCCATACTTGCTTTCCACGGTGACGAGAGACATGTAGACTGCTATGTGATTGAATGAAAGTGGAATTGAATGAGTGATAGCTGAATGAGTAAATAAGCTAGCCAAGGACTTGCTGTAAGAAAGCAAAGGAGGGGGACATTCATCAGGAAGGGATCGGGCAAGCACTTCCTGGAGGAGGTGGCTTTTGACACGACTGTTAGAAGTTGAGTGAGACATCTGAAGATGGAGAGGTGGCAAAGGAAGGGGCTTCACTCCAGACCAAAACAACTGTATAAGCAAAGACACGGCATGTAGTTGAGGAAGAGCACGTTGTTCTTTGTGATCGGAGGATAGATGTACTTGAAGACAAGGCCGAATAAAGGAGCAAGGGTTCCGGATGGCCTTGACTGCCTGATTTGGCAGCATACACTTGACATTGAGGGCGTCCTAGACATTATTTACAGATCATTTTGTCGTGTGTGTGTGTGTGTGAGTGTGTTTTAGTACACGCTCATTATAAGAAACCTGGAAAATATACACAAAATCCAAAGAAGACAGCATAATTTACCCTGGGGAGAAACCACTCAAGTTTTTGGTGAATTTCTTTTCAGTGTTGAATTTATTCAGTGGGGATCATACATGTTTACAGCTATACTTCTTACATCTTTTCACTTATCATATTGTGAACATTTTTTGATGTGATTCAAATGTCCTTAAAACATCATTTGTCATGACTGCATACTGTTCAATCATATGGGTGTATTGCATTTTATCTAATCGTTCTTTTATTGTTGGCTGTTTCAGAAGTATATAATTCTGTATATGAGGGCTGTGATGAATGACTTGGTAAATCTTTGCATTGTCAGTGAAGGTTTTTGAAGAAAAGCATTGACATGATCCAATTTCAGTTTAAGGACAATCTTTCTGGGGGTACTATGAAAAATAGATTAAAGAGATGGAGAGATTTGAAGCAGGGGGAAAGAGTAGATGGGAGAATATTCCATTAGTACAGGTAAGATGAGAGACACAGCAAGCAGGTGGCAGTGAGAATGGAGAAGAGGTGGTAGACGAGAAGGACTCCAGGCAGGAAAATGAACAGGAATTAGGATCCATTGTTTGGCAAAGTGTGGCTTCAGAATCACCATTTTGTAAAAAATGGATTCCGAGTCTCGTGCCCCCCACTAGCATTGCTGAGTAAGACCCTCTGTGGGTGGGCCCTGATTTTTGATGAGCTCCCCGACTATTGTGCACACTAACGTTCGAGAACCACTTACCTAGGCCTATGGGTTGTTGGATTGAGGGCCTTGGTTTTTTGTTGGCTGGTGGCCAGAGGCCACCCTCAGCTCCTTGTCATGTACATGGGCCTTCCCAACATGGCTACTTGCTTCCTCAGAGCCAGCAAGGGAGAGTCTCTTAGCAGGAGAGATGTACATTCCAGTGCACTGCAATCGTACACACGATCATGTAGGTCCTGTCACCTTTGTGATGTTCTATTGGTTAGAAGCAAGTCATAGGTGTCCCCCAAACTCACGGGGCAGGGATTGTATACGGGCAGGACACCAGGAGGCTGGGCTCCTGGCGACCACCTTAAGAGTCAGACCCCCACAGAGTGTGGGAGGAATGGGAGATGGTGAGTTCAGTTTTTCACATGTGACCTCGAAGGTACTTGTGGGCAGAGGTGGATTTATTATGAATAGAAATTTCAGCTTCAAAGCCCTGTACTTGCTTGGCCCCTTCCAAGGCCATATGACTAATTTTATCATCAGAATTTTGTGTTCTATTTCTGAAAAGAGTCTCAAATTGGAAAAGCTTTAGGCCTCACAAAACATAGATCTGCCCCCGCCGGTGGGAGATGTCAGGTAGGCAGTTAGCTTCTCGGGTCTGGAGCTTAGCAGAAAGGTCAGTCAGTGCCCATCCAGCGCCTGGGTAGCCCATTGCAGGAATGGGAAAGCTGTCCATTGCCACCAAGCATAGCAGGTCCCCAGAGCCCAGCTTCCGGTGAGTTCTTTGCTCTTGTTGGAGAAGTCTTGGCTGCCCAGAGCTCACCATGACAAACAGCCCCTAGCTGTGGCTTGCGACACCTTGGCCTAGCAGCTGTTACCAGGAGGTGGTCATTAGCAGGGGGAAATCCCTAAATCATTATCCCAAGCACTTTCTGAAGAGTGTAGAGGACACGTTCCAGAAGACTATGTTTGTATCTGGTCCAGCATTCTTCGGGAGCTCATGCTAAGCAAAGAGGAGAAAATAGAAGTCTCAGGCAAGTGTTTGCCATGCTCGTTTCTACGCATCTGTTCTCCACTAGGCGTCTGCATCTCCAGGGCCAATGTGCCTCTGGGTCCAGGCTCCTGTGCTGTGACCAGCAAGAGCCTTTGAATGTTTCTGCGTTTCTTTCTGTATTCGGGACCTTACAGGTTCTTAGCCCAGGATGGTGAGTAAGGGAGTCCACATTTAGCTACAGTCTCTGGGAGATAACTCATGGAGGACAACCTAGCAAGTCAAATAAGTCACATCCCTCTACCTCCTGTCATCTGAGTGCTGGGGGATGGCTTTGCCTAAGGTGGGGAGTTGAGGGGCTTTTCTTCTAGTAGGTACTTGACCAGCACTTACCTGGCAGGGTTTGAGATTCTCCATCTAGAACACATGAGCTGTGTGATGTGTGATGATGCTGGACAAACTGCTTAACTTCTCTGAGTCTCAGCTTTGTTATCTGGAAAATGGGCACAATAATAATACGTATCTGAAAAGGTTGCCGTCCCGCTTCGGTTAGATTTTCCCAGAAGGTTCTTAGAACAGCGCCTGGTACAAAGTGTGTGCTGTAGGTGTTAAATTTTGTGATTACTGACGTGCATATGAAAAGAAGCGCTCAGTGCATTCTAGCTGTTTCTGGTTCCTGGTTTCTCAAAGGACATGAAAAGTACAGCTGTTGTCATGTCCTTAAATGCAGAGCTGGGGTGGGGCCCAGGGCTCCTGACTAGTTGCCGAGTCGTTTTGCTGTTGCAGTCCCAACTTTTAGTCTCTTAAAGCCTTTGCTTAATGAAAAGAAATTGAGCTTTTTGTTGTTCCGGGCTTATTGTAGTTTAGGAAGCACATTTTGATATTGGGGACCTCTCGAATTGACAGGCAGTGATTGTCTGAGCACTCTCCTCCTCAGGTAGGAAGGGCAGAAGAGCCCTTGTTCGTAATTGTTTCTTCCCACCGTCGTGGTATATATTCATCCAGCCCTTTCCTGAAACAATGGACGTGTCCTGGATACCTCTCTGTTGCTGATTTGGGGTTGGTAAATACACGGCTTCGTTGCTGCTCCTAAAACGGTGAGTTATTGTATGCTTTGTGAGCAGCACAAAATGTTCTGAATAGGAAACCTCCTGGTAACTCTAAGTAGGGCAATTTTGAGCCCCCGTCGTCCACTCCTGCTCATGTGCTTGCGTTCTGTGTAGCCAGAACCCTGTGTCACTAACACCTGTCCTAGGAAGTCCTGTTACCTCCAGGACCCACGGACATGCCAACCAGGGTTAGTCAAGGGGTGTTAGGTCCTCGGTAAAATGAGAAGACCTTTTCTGTATCTGTGTTTTGGTTTTTTTTTTCCCTCAAGATGGCACCTGGGTTAGTTTCCTAGGATTGCTAGCAAATTACCATAAATTTGGTGGCTGAAAACAACAGAAATTCATTGTCTCACAGTTCTGGAGGCTAAACATCTAGAATTCGAGGTGTCAGCGGGGCCATGCTCCCTCTGACGACTCTAAGGGGGAATCCTTCCTTGCCTCTTCTAGCCTCTGGCATTGTTGGCCATCCTTAGCATTCCAATCTTGGCTCCCATCTTCCCATGGCCTTCTCTCCTCGATGTGTGTCTCCTTTTTCCCCATGACCAAGTGTCCCTCTTCTTATAAGGACACCAGTCATTGGATTAGGGTCCACCTTAATCCAGTATGACTTCATGTTACCTTGATTACATCTGCAAAGACTCTGTTTCCAAATAAGATCATATTCACAGGTACTGAGATGTCTTAGTTCGGGTGGCTGTAACAGAATACCATAGTCAGGGGGGCTTCAATAACAAATATTTATTTCTCATAGTTCTGGAGGCTGGAAGTCCCAGATCAGGGTGCCATCATGGTCAGGTTCTTGATAAGGGTCCTCTTTCTGGTGTATGGACAGCTGTCTCCCCACTGTCTCCTCACATGGTGGAGGTGGTAGAGACACACCTTGTCCCTTGTAGAGACACCAGTCCCATCATGGCGAGTCCACTCCAGTGACCTCATCCAATCCTAATTACCTCCCAAAGGGGAGACAACATGCATGGGGGTTAAGATTTGAACACATGTTTTTCGGGGACACAGTTTGACCCACAACAGTAGGTATACCCCTTTCTTTCTTATTTTCCCTATTTTATTTTTTAAAAAAGGAAAACTCCCCTCAACCCCAACAAGCTAATGGTACAGGAATAACTTGACTTGTAAATTAGGATGAAAAGTCATAGACTGCTAGAGCATGAAGAGGAAGCTCTAGAAGATACCATCCATTTCTTTTATTTTCCAACTGAGGCCTAGTGGGAGGAGAGTATTTGGTTATGGTCAGAAATCTGGTGAGGGGTAGAACGAGTCATCAATCTCCTTAGGTTTCCTAACTCTCAGGTCAGGTTTTTTTTTTTTTTTTTCCATTACTTCTTTTTTTAAAAAATTTTTATTATTATTTTTTATTATTATTTTTAAAGATTTTATTTATTTATTTGACAGAGAGAGACACAGCGAGAGAGGGAATACAAGCAGGGGGAGTGGGAGAGGGAGAAGTAGACTCCCCGCTGAGCAGGGAGCCCGATGTGGGGCTCGATCCCAGGACCCTGGGATCATGACCTGAGCCGAAGGCAGACGCTTAATGACTGAGCCACCCAGGCGCCCCTCAAGTCAGTGTTTTACTTGGTAAACATGTCTGAGACCATGCATCCCTGGCTGCTAAGCACCATGGCGGACAGGGCTAGAAAGGTAACAGCTTTTTTTTGAGCAGGGGGCAAAGACAAGGCAGCACTTTACAGCTACATTGTAACTAGATCCTGCATCTTTTCCATTACTTCTTGATAACAATGCTGATGGTTGTGGTTGAAAACTTTCATGTGGCAACAGTGCATTGAGGCAAATTCCTGTAAAACCAGAAATAGCTGGGAAAGTGGGAGCCAAGGTTGGTCCTGCCAATAGTTGGAGTTCTTGGCTGTCTATTGGGGAGGGGGGAAATTGACAGCCAAAAGCCCTGCCAGGTTCCCAACTCTGTCTTCTGCCCATTTCAGCTCAATGCATCAATATTTTTATTGAGCTATTAACCCGAATGAGGCCCTGGGGATTCGCTGATGAGAAGAGTAAACACTGTCCCTGCCCTCACAGAACTCACAGTCAAGCAATGGCTGAAACAGTGCTAGACTCAACTCATTTATCTGAGAGCTGGGAGAGGAGAAGGGCCTGACAGGGGCACCCAGTTCAACTGGGGGTGGGGGAGCTGAGGCCCAAAAGATGATTAGGAGTTATCCGGAAAATGAAGAGTGGAGAGGGGTTGGAGGTACAGGAGTGTTCCCGACAAAGGGAAGGTGTGCGTGATGGCTTGGAGGTGAGCAAGAACAGCACATGTTGGAAGGACTGAATGGAATTCAGTTAGGGTGAAGCACAGTGTATGGGGGGGGGGGGGGGGGGGCGTCACGAAGAGCTTTGCAAACTTTATTTCAGGGATTTGATTTGATTTCCCCTGAGGCAGTGGGAAGTTATTTCAGGGGGGTCTAGGTGTGGAGTAAGTATTCAGGATAGGGACTCCAACCCCCAAATGAGAATGAGCAGAGCTTTATTCTGAATAAAGAAGGCATCAGGATATCTCCATTCAGGGTAGAGCCACTTTCCGGTCTTTTACTCTCCATATATGTGGGTTCACAATTAGCTCCAGCATCTGCCTCAGGCCCTGGTTGTAGTCTGTGGTCCTGTGTGTGCATGTGTGTGCGTGCCTGTGCGCATACGCACCCTTATGCTGGCCCACGCAGGAACACTTAAAGCCTAGTACATATTAGCCTTGTTTTTTAACTTAATAGCCTTGGTAATTGCCCCAGGGCCTCTTCCATCTTTTTGCGATAGTTTGCTCTGAGCTTAGAGTTTCTCTGGATCTACTTGTACCTTCCTGTGCAGGATTTGAGCTATGGCTTCCTCTTTACCTGTCGATCTGAGCCTCTGTGCTTTTTCCATCTCCAGGGAATAACTCAAATTCTAGTACAAGGAGCATCCTCTCGTCTCCCAGTTGTTAACAGTGCTGCAGTTAGATCCTGTTAGGCAGTGGAGATTAGTTCATTGCCTTTTTAAACAATTATTGTTCCCCTAAAGAGCCCTTTTTTCCCTAACCCCCCCCCATGAAATTTTAATACCAGAGATAGGCTGGGCTGCATTTCTCTTTGTATATTATATGTATATCTGTGCTTCGTATATAAAAAGAATAAGGCTTAACTTACATTTTTATAACATGCAGGATTAAGAATGACATTTTAAAGATAAAAGTCAAATTAACAATTAAAAAGCTACTAACAATAAACGTATTTGTTTATTTGTAGTTGCAGAGTAACTTTTATATACTTAAAAATTGCTACGGGTCAAATTGCATATGTAGCTTTCCAATTTATAGAAATGTGTAATATTAGTAACAATGTGACCAGATTAAAAAAAAATCGTTCTAAATTGTTTTTCTAGTAAAAGCAAACAAATGGAAAAAAATAAATTCACTTCTTAAAAACACTTCCAGTGAACTTTTAACTATTCCTTGATCTGGGAAAATACCTTCTAATTTAATTGGCTGCTAGATATTTACTCCGATCTCGCCTACAGTTTCTTTGCATTTGACATAATTAGTGATTAAATAGTGTACTAAAATATAAATCGAGGACCAAATGTAAATAATATTCCCAAGGCAGCCAACGGCAACTAATAGGCACTCACATGCCACCTCTTGCTATATAATTTCTAGGATGAGCAATCAATCCAAAGAAAGTCTTCCAATCACAACTATGTATTGATCATAGTTTTGTAGTACTGATCTTGCATATGTTTTTTGTATCATCTATGAATTAATTGTCAATGCTGCTCATCTGATAGCCAAGAAAAGCCAATGGGAGAAATTAAATTCTAAGCAATAAGATTTTGTTAAGGAGGGTGAAGTTCAGAGGACCACAAACCATTGTAATATGTAAGTTTTTTTTTGCTTCCCTCCCTAAGAAACAACTTTCACCCTCTTGGAGTCCGTATTGCCTCCAGGAGACTGCATGGTTTATCGGATTATATCCTCTTAGGAGTCTTAATTCCCTAATATATAGGGCCTAGGAAAGCTGGGTATTAAAAGGATATAGGGCAGAAGATCAGAAAAGATTCAGGGCATGAACCATTGTCCAAGTAGGGTACGGAAACAAGGGGACTCAGGCTACTTCAGGGGGCAGATGAGGGTTGTTTTCCAACAGGAAAATGGAAGGTGCACTATTTGATAAGAATCCCAAGCCACCACTTCCAGACAAAGCCCTTCTCTTCCACACCAACTCATCTACCTGTGCCCCAGGGAGGAAGTCACTGTGGATAGCTGAGTTTGACTATTTGCCCTTTAGGTACCAAAGGAGTTTTAATGTGAAAAATTTGAGCAGGTATCTTTCTCAAATGTCCTAGTCACCACTTGAAGCAAATACTGCTGAATATAACTTACCTTTTATTGGAGGCTTAAAATCTTCCTAAGAAGAATCAGTTCTTGAGGTGTGAGGCACACTTTATCTGCCAAATGGTCTGAGACCACTCTGGGTTCTTGGGCTGATGTTTCTGAGTTTTGTTTTTGTTTTTGTCTCCTTTCTTGGCGGGCCAGTACCTGTCTCTTTGACTTGTTAGTGGCTTACTGGTAGCATTCATTCTCCTCGCTGTCATTTGATGGTTCTCAGATTTCGGATGGAGATCAGTAGCCAACCCTGTAAAAACTTTGTATAAAGTAGGAGCAAGGAAGTTCTCGGTGAGGGGCTGTCCTGTGAATACATTTTGTAGGACTGTGTGTGTGTGCGTGCACGTGTGCTCATGTTCTCCTCTCCCTGTTATCACCTGAGCTCTGGATTGGTGAAATGCACAAGTAAGTTTTGTGCTGGATAAGCAAGTGATTGGTGTACTGTCTTCTCAGAAGAGTTTATAGAAAGTGTACATACGAAGAGGTTTATCTCAATGGGCCACTCAAGACTACTTTTGAAGGGCTTCGGCCTTGAATCAGGGGCTACAAATTTCTAATTCATAAAAAAAGTAACCCATGGGAGTACTAGGTTGTTTTGTATGTGGTGGTATGTACCTGCTCAAGTAATCTTTTCAAGTAGCATTATCCAATGGTGTTATTAAGAAGTGCTAATTAACATTTGGTTGGGAAAATGTAATTACTTGAATGGGAATTTTGACCCAGATACTTAGCTGCTATTCTTATGCCATTTTTCACTTAAACACACTTTTCTTTCACTAAACATACTAACCAGATATAATGTTAGTAGCCCTTATAAGTGTGAGCACTTTAAATTTTCAGCATTTGTCAAAATCAAGTCCTTGTGTATTGACCCTGTGTCTGTGTAATGAAGTATTCTCAGTGTAACACAGTACGTGGGGCCTCTTGATGTCAATTCCATGTTTCTAGTTTAATTTTTAAACCTTTAATCTTATGTATCACAATAGTATATATTACATATATAGGTCTTGAAATGGAAAACCTTTGAAATGGTGCAAATTAATGATGTATTAAGTATCACGATTTGAAGAAGGCAGTGAAAACATCCTGAAAAAATAGAGGAAGAGTAAAGAAAGGAAGAAAAGCGAAGAGAGACAAAGAATCCTCAAGGGGAATAATAGGGCTTTGCAAGTACATTGCCAAATCACCAAGACTGACAGCAGAAAAGGTCAAGGCCATTTTAACATTGCAGGAGACGAAATCCAGGTTGCCTTTGAGAAGTAATGCTGTTTTGACTAACTCAGAATTCTACTAAAGATTTGCTGTTGGCGACAAAAGGGAATCACAGCAGGACTGAGGCCTGCTACCTCATTGTCTGACAGATTCTTGTGTTCTGGGCAGGGCGGGTCAGGACCCTATTGGGTCTGTCCCCAGGAATGTCAAAATACTCTCTAGGCATCCAAGCCTCTGGGGATTGGCAAGGCCTGTTGTGCGTTGAGGGCTAAACTGACATTAGGGACTCACTCATTACTGCCAGCAGCTCAATTACAAGTCCCCCAATGTGGCTGAAACTTCCTGGCCTTTCAGTGTTAAAGATGGACACACCATATTTATTTGTTTCTGTTTTTCGACAGACTTTGTGTTGCTTTACCATAATATTTCATGGTTTGTCGTAACCACTGGCCACTGACAGTGGAGGCCCCATTTACATCGAAGCATGCTGGATCGGTGCTGATTTGGGAAGAGTTTTTAGGGTAATTATATTCAGAGTCATTTTTTCCCCTTTATTCATTTGAAAAAAAGGTGGCCTTTAGGATTTCTTGTGTAGGCTGCATACACCAAACATACCCTCTCACTGGGAAATTCTATCCTTCTTGCTGAGAAATTTTAGCATTAAATTATAGTCCCAAATTATAAGGAGGCAATTCCTGGATAGCATTTGAATAGGCAGGTGTGTGTTCTGTATGGGGCTGACCATGGGGGTGGGGTGAATAAGGAAACGGGGGCAGAGTGGGAGGAAGGTAGGAGCTGAGAAGAAAAGCGGTTATCATCCACTTCTGTCTTTCATTTCCTCCAGGCTCACACATTTGGCAAGTAAGCGTGTAAGTAGAGAGCCTTCTGTGAGCCCAGGGCATCCCCCTGTGAAGGGAGTCCTTGGCTACTCATCTGCCTCTGCAGAAAGAAGGGAGGATGTTCCCACGATCTGGGGACACACATGCTCCGTGTATTCTCCCTGAAATTCATATCCAATCAGAACCCCAGAATGGGGCTTTATTTGGAAATAGAATCCTTGCAGTTGTAATCAAGTTAAGATGAAGGCCGTACAGAATGAGGGCAGGCCCTAAATTCAGTAACAGGTGTCTTTATAAGGAAAACGAGATTTGGAGATAGACACCTCCAGGGCCCTGTGGAGATGGGCGCAGAGATTGGAGTTAATGCAGCTACAAGCCAAGGGACCCTACAGGTTGCCGGTAACCACCAGAAGCTCAAAGAGGCTGGAGGAGCCTTTGGAGGAAGCATGGCCCTGCAGACACCTTGATCTCAGACTTCTGGCCTCCAGGACTGTGAGGGAACGCATTTCTCTTGTCTGTGGTATTTTGTTACAGCGGCCCTAGGAAACCAGTACATTCTGTAAATAAGGCCTGAGGACGACCCGGGTAGGTGGATCCTCTCAGATGCCATTTGTAGACTGAGAAGCTGAGTTTTCTGCCTCACTTGCGGCACAGATATTTCGTGAGCACCTGCGATGGGCCAGGTACTTGGAGGGTTATAGGTGGCTAAGTGTGGCCCTGGCCCCCAGGAAGCTCCCCGAGTGTGTATATGGCGTCGTGATCACTTCCTCTATATTGCGGGGAGGGGGAGCGCTAAATGGAGTTGGATTTTCCTCAGAGGCCCTGTAACACTAGGCTGTTAGTCCTGGGCTGTCTTTATCAGTTTATAGGCTTCTTTGATCGGCTTTTTTGGGTGTCTCTTCTTGATTCAAAGAAGACTAACAGGAGATAGGCCAGTCTGAGGAAATCCAGATGGAGATGTGCTCCCTCCCCCAGCTCCTCTCACCTGATTCTTTCCTCACCCACAGAAGTTGAGGGGACCATAGCTTAATTTTCCTTCGAGAGAGTGTTGGGATCTAGGAAGGTTTCTTAGGCTGGTGACATTTCATGCGGATTTTGAGGAATTTCTCTGGTGGGAGAAGGGAGGGAGGCAGAGGGTGGAGGCATCCTTGGTGGGGAAGGCATTTCAGGTGGAGGACAGAGTGGGGAGGGGAAGGTGCCGGGTCCGGCTGGGGCTGGGCTACCGCACAGCTGGGGTGTACATTGTGTGGCTTTGTCGGGAGTGGAGGGAGAGGAGGAAGAAAGCGAGGTTGAGGCCATGATGAGCAGTTTTTTTCTTTTTTCCTGTTTTTAACATCTTTATTAAAGTATAATCGACATAAAACAAACAGCATGTATTTCAAATGTATACTTTGATAAGTTTTGCTGTCTGTGTACGCCGTGAAAGCATCACCACAGTCAGGACAGTGAGGGAGTCTGTGAAGTCCTACCTTTTCTAATTACATATCTGTGTAAGACTGAACTTTCGTCACGCGCCTCAGCTATAACAACCTATCCCAGCGAGTCGAATGCAGAAGCAAGTGTGAAAATCCAGCTATCCTCTATTAAAGCAGACATGAAAGAGATTTGCAAAAACACAAACCATTGGTACTCTTGCCTCCATTTTTGGTTGTTTTAAAAAATATGGTTGTTCTCAGTAAAATGTGGTTATTTTTAATAAAAATTGTATTTATGTAACCACGTAATTCTTTATATTAACATGTAGTAAGTAGGTTTATAATGGCTAACTGTAAATGTATTAATACCTGAATAGATTATAAACTTTCAGTTTTAATTTATTTTTTCAGTTATTTATTTATTTATTCATTCATTCATTCATTTAAGTAATCTCTACACCCAACACGGGGCTCGAACTCACGATCACGAGATCAAGAGTCACATCCTCTTCCCACAAAGCCAAGCAGGCGCCCCTCAGTTTTAATTTCTAGTGTGATGAATATTGACAGATATAACCCATATAAATAAATGCCCTTTGGGCTCCTCAGTTATTATTTGTTTCAAGAAATTGTCCTGTTTTTCCCCCTGCCACCTCTCAATTATTTTTAAGAATCTGAGATCACAGCATTTGAGGATTGTTGCTATAGAGGGCTTTGAATGCTATGCCGAGGTTCATGGAATTTTTTTTTTTTTTTTTCACCTAAGTGGTGGGGACGAATTGAAGATCTTTCCAGCAGAGGAGTGATGGGCTCTGCCTTGAGTATAGAAGGATGCCTCTGGCAGCATAGAGATGGGGAAGACCGCAAGTGTCCAAGCATGGGAGAAGGAGAACCTGCCCAAGGGACCTGGCCATGGGGCTGGCGGGAAGTGCTCTGCCTTAAGGGGTAGTCAGGACAGAAGGTACAATCCCAGGATATTGTTCTCAGAGTATGTGGTAGTGAACTGGCCCCCCAGAAAGGGGAGGGTCTCAGGCAGTGGTTAAGAGGGAAGCAGCTTCTTAGTTCCAGGGTTTCTGGCTAGCCTGTAACAGCTCTTCCAAACTAGGGGGCCTATTACTTGGGCATGAGTAATGTGGAATCAACAGCCCAGATTACCAAATAAATATCCAAACATGAATGTGCTTAGAGACCCTGGCTCCATCCTCAAAATCTGCATAGCAGGGTTCTCAGAGGCAGGAAGTCCCCCAGTGGCCTTTTAATCTCATGGGTTCCTTGTACTGTCCATCCAGCTTTTCCAACTTAGAGGGGATGTAGTGTTTGCATTGCTGAGCCCTAACTTTGCCAGGGTGTTGTTTCATTATTATTTTGAATGGCCTGAGACCACTCTCCAAATGCTCATTCTTCTTTCCATTAAAGAAAGACCTCTACTTGCCAATATCGCTTTAGCTTTAGCTCATGTTCTATGGGGATGATGGCCATTGGCAACACCACAATGAAAACAACATTTTGATGAGTGCTTATTCTGTTCTTTTCATATAGTACTGTATTTAATCCTCATAAAACCTATGAGGGTGGTATTCTTTTTATTCCATTGTACATGTGAGGAGGAATCCAAGGCTCAGAGTGGTACCACCACTTGCCCAAGGTCCCGTGGCTTGAAAGTGGCCACACCTGGCATTGAACCCTGGTGGACCGGTACCAAGTCATCTTTCTTAGCCACTGAACTATACCTGAAAACCACAAATCACTTCTTCCCCCAAACAGTTAAGAGTTAGAGAGGTCTACTATTTAGTGGCGGATTTGGAAGAACCATGTACTTAATTAAAGTTTTCCTGGAGAGAGTACTTTGTTATTCTCTGGAAGTTTGCACCTTGTCTATTTTTCTTGTGTGCAGTTCCATTTATGATGTTTTTATGTGGTTGTGTTTTTATCTTTCCCTTTCTGCGAGCTGTCATTTTTATCTATAGAACCTATAGCTGATTATGCCATTTTCTCACATGACAACTAAAATATTGACAATAAACTTCTCAGTCATTGCTTGCAGCTTAGAAAAAAATGTGGTAAAACACATTTATCATAACTCCGTTTTGGGTACTATCTGTCTTCATATTCAGGTGACAGATGCACTTGTGAAGAACGGGTGTTTACAGCACTGATTTAGATCTCACGGAAGGAAGGTGGTGGTCTCGCTTAGCCTGTGGGCTCCTCAGCAGAGCCTGTACCTTGAGTTCTTGAGCCCTGCAAAGTCTTAATTTGGCCTGAGCTCCAGGGAGCTCTTCTTCTGGTTCTCAGACTAATCTGTGTATCGGTCCCAGGCTGCACTAGACCCATGACCTTATGTTCACAGAAGTGCATATGGCTTGAGGTGAGTCATCAGGCACATGCTTTTAGCAGCCGGTTAACAAATCTTGACTGAGTACCCACTATGTGCTTATTAGCACCAGAGTACTGAATTAGATAGATATGATCTCCATCTTCATGGTTTATTAGGGGAAACAGAACATCGAAGAGCTAAACAGAAACCCATTAATAAGAGAAGTGGAGAAAGGCTGCAGAGAAGATGCACAAGACTGGGAGGGCTGCCCTAGTCTAGGGATTCGGAGAAGGCTTCCCCAAGAAAGCAACTTTTCAGCTGGAATGGGAAGGATGTGGCGGGGTTGATCTCTGATGAGAAGGGAGGAGAGCATTGCTGGTGGAGGGATCCACAGATGAGAGGGCCCATCAGTGGAGGAAACAGCAACATGCTAGAGAACTGCAAGTCCAGCAGGGCTGGAGCAGGAGAGTGAATGGAGGGTGGCCCGAGATGATGCTGGCTTTGCACCTTTTCTATGGCAATGGGAAGTCATTAAAGGAGTGTAGGCCTGGGGTAACATGATCCGATTTGCATTTACATTTTGTAAAGGTCAATGCGGTTACTATTCATTCCACAAATAATTAATGAGCATTTAATACATTGCAGTGTTTGTCCTGGGTTCTGGGCATAAGTCAGGGAATAAAACAGACTAAAAAAGTCCCTGCCCTCATGGGATTTACATTTGTGCGTGCGTGCGTGTGTGCGTGTACGTACCTGCGTGGTGGGGGAGGTATAGTAAAGAAAGCAACAGGTACTTATAGAGAAGCAGCAGTGGTCCGGGAGTGTGCCCTGGGGGAAAGGGTGCCTGTTTACACAGAGCCGTGATGGAGGAGCTCAAGCTGAAGGCCGTGTTTCAGCAAAGGCCTGAAGGAAGTGAGAGACGGAAGCCTGACGGAAAAGTGTCCCAGGCAGATGATAGCAAGGTACAGAGGCCCTTAGGAGGGAAAATAATGGGGATGTTCAAGGCCCAGCGACAAGTCCAGGGCGGTTGGAATGGAGTGAGCAAGGGAGAGTGGTGGAAGCTGAAATCCCTGAGATCGTAGGGACCCAGGTCATGGAAAGTCTTGTTGACTGGGATAAGGATTTCAGCTTTCCTGCTCAGTGAGAGGGGAGCCATCGGAGGAATGATGTCAGCTGCATGTTGGCTTGACAAGGTCAGTCTGATTGCTGCCCACCCCCTATATTCCCTGGCCGCCCTGTTGGGGACAGAAGGAGATGACAACTTGGACCAGGGCTTTGTGGGTAGGAGGCAAGGTCAGAATGACTTAGTACAGAATGGATTTGTAGAAGGGGAGGAAGAGAAGCAGGGAGACCTGGGAGCAGCCTGCTGCGTGAGTGGGGGCCCTGGGGATGGAGCAGTGCGGGCAGGTCTGAGAGAGAGTTAGAGCACAGAGCTGACCCACAGGACTTGCTGATGGGTGGGATGTGGGGAGTAAGGGTAAGACTCCCAGGTTTCTGATTGGAGGAACTGGGTGATATCATTTCCTGGAAGCACTAGACAGAGCAGTGAGTAAGGTGGGTGCCTGATTCCACTTTGAATTGGGGTTAAGCTGGAGATACCTGTGAAACCTGAAAGGGGAGAAAAAGAGTAGCTCATTGGATGGACAAGTCTGGACTTCAGATGCATGGTGCATGCTGGAAATGTAGATTTGGACCTTGACGATAAAGATGTGAAGGCCAAGTTAAGCCATGGATTATGGATGAGCTTGTACAAGAGTAGAGTGTGCAGAGAAAAGGGCATGACCCAAGTTGAGGGACACTCTTTTTTTAATGTTGGGAAAAGCAAAATTGGTAAGACAGAAATGAAATGTCCAAGGGAGTGGAGGGAAAATCAGAATGATGTCCTTCACAGAAGCCAAGTGTTTCAAGAAGAGCAGTTGCCTTGGTCTGTTGCTTTAGTGCCTTTGTAGATGCTGCTCTTAGTACTGGGGCTTCCCTTCTCATCCCGCTCTGCAGATTTCTCCCACATTGGGCCTCATTTTACCTTTTGTGCCTATCAGCTAGTACAGTGCCTGGCATGTAGCTCTATTTCAGTGCTTGTTGAGAAAATGGATTAATGAATCTGTAATAGACCCACAGTGATGACAGGTCTTACTACGTTTAAATTATCTTTTTCTTCAAGGTACATACGAGAATCATTTTAAGATAAGCAGAACAAACACTTTCTCCCCCTTTCAGTCACCATTGTACAATTCTGGAAGCCTGACCATTCTTAGTACCTTTAATTGGCTGCCCTCCTTTGTGTAGTCTACTTTCAACGCTGTAAGGAATTTGACACTTCGTGTAGTAAGCTCTTTTAAAAAATATGCTAACATTTTGTTGTATTTTGAGTGATCTGACCATTCTCAAGTGTCTCTGGATACAAGTGAGGACACATAGCTCATGCCTATTTTTGTGGATTCCTGGGTGTTTCTTATAGTTCTTTGTAGATAGTGAGGTGCTCAGTAAATCTTTGCCTGACTTGCAGGGTAGGATGGTGACAGCTCTGTATTTATTAGTAACAAAAGTGATTTTGTATGGACAAGCTCAAGGGTTGGAATCAGAAGACCTGGGTCAGAGTCCACACTCTGCCTCATACCAACTGTGATCTGGACAAGTCGCTTGACACCCTTGAACCTCAGTTTCCTCTAATCAGAAGCAAGGGGCTCACACCTCACTCAGGAGGTATCCAGGAGGATCAGATGAGGTCGTGCAGGCGAAAGTGCTTTGTAACCTGGAACTTGGTCCCCCATGGAAGGTATGTCTGTTATTGAAACCCCAGCCAGAACATTCTGAGACCTAGGGAGACAGGAGCCTTACCCAACCTGTGCCAAGATGTGACGTATTGAGTTTTGGTAACTACTTCAGTCCCCTGCGCACTTAGGTCTATATGGAGGGAGCTGTTCCTGTGAAAAAGGCTGATGGGCTATGGGCCACAGACCTTCTCTTTGGACCCAGTGTGGACCTGGCATGACCACACTGTTTTTGTCCTTAGTGCAGAAATAGTCCCTGGGTTTGGGGGGGAGGGACAGATTGGCTGGATCCCGCTGCCTTGTTTCTTCAGCTGGCCTTCTCTACTTCCACACAAGCTTCTCTAAGGCAGTGAGAGAGGTGGGTAGTGACTTGGGTTTTGTAGTCGAGTAGAAGTGGGTTTGAATCCCATCTTTATGACTTATTGGATGTTTGGGCTTGAGAAAGCTACTTAACCCCTCTAAGCCTGTTTGCTTCTCTGCACCATGGGGCTAATGCGACTCCCTACCTCACAGGGCTCTTATGAGAAATAAAAGAAATGATGCATGTAATGTGCTTAACACAGTGCCTGGTGCACCCAGCAAGTGCTTAATAAACAGTGGTTGTCATTGTTATTATTGTTGATGTCGATTCCAGTGGGTCCTTTCAACTTTGCATCGGGAAAGGACAGTCCCTAGAGTTCATCTTGGGGCAGGAGAGCGAGGGAACGTCCACTGTTGAACCCTTACTCTATGACACAGTCTTCAAGGATGGTGACTGGAACTTGTTCATCTCCGTATCCCCAAGGCCCAGGGTAGTATGCTGGCCAGAGCAGGCACTGAATAGAAGGCAAAGAACTTGAACTTGAACTGGATACATAAAGGTTGCTTCACAGTGATTTGAAAACTTTTCCCTGAACATCCATGACACCCAGCTCATTAGATGAGTCAGTGCATAGGCTCAAAGTCAGCTCCATCATTGGGTATGAGGGTCGACATAATCAGAATGTTTTTGTGAGGAAGTTGGCAAAGGTGAATGAACGTTCCCAAAGTAGGGCCTGAGGACCCGGGAGCTTCGGCTGCTTCCAGCTTCCCACCCCTGGGCCAGGTCCCAAGTGGACCCCTTTGGTGGGCTTGGTCTGCTTAGCCTGACAGGCACAGCTATGCATGTGGCGTGTGCCTGAGGTCTATGTGGTGGTGAGGGGTGTAACAGCCATCGCCCTGCTAAGTGGCGGACTCAGGAGAGTGGCTGCAAACCAGAAGAGGACCTAGCAACTTCCACATCAGGCAGTGCATGAATGCCTCTTGAGAACTTTTGGAAATTTCTTTGGCATGTGTCCTGCAAGTTGAGTAGCTTCTGTGGCTGTGTGTGTGTGTTTGTCTAGCCATGCGGTTTCTTCCGCCCGACTCCACTCGTGAGATGCTTGTGTAATCCTCAGTGGGTAGGCTGTTGTGGCAAAGTGCGTAAGGCAGCCGGAAGTTCAAATCCTAGTCTTGCCATTTTACTGGACATGTTGTTTAACCTCTCAGCCAGTTTCTTGTCGACAGTTAGAACAGTAATGCAGACATTGTGGAGTGATGGTGAAAAGTCATGGGATTGCCAGGGTAAATTGACTACTTAAATGTCTGACATTTATTCATTCTTCCTACACTTACTGAATGCCTCCTGTGGGCCAGGCTCAGTGTGAAGTGTTAGAGATTCTGCCGAGAAGAGTGAGCACAGCAGGCCTGACGGCTGTCCTTCAGAAACCTGCTTACAAGGTGGGTCCTTGGCTGGTATCAGGGAATTTGGATTTCAGGAGGGTTCCCACCATTCCCTAAATGATAAAAAGGCTCACTGTGCCCAAACTGTTTGTGCAAACAATGTGGTTTATGCTGAATTCAGGGAGTCTGAAATTTTGATAGGTGCTTGGCAGAGTGTCTACATTACTGTCCCCAAAGAGAAACCTTGGACATTTAGTCGAGTGAGTTTCCCTGGTAAGACAGCATTTCACTTGACTAGACGCAACTTGTAGCTGTAGGAATTAAGCATGTTTAGTGTGACTTCCCTGGTAGAGGACTCTGGGAAGCTTGCATCTGGTTTCGCCCCTGGACTTCACCGCAGGTGCTTTTTCACCCTTTGCCGATTTTGCTTTGTATCCTTTTGTTGCAATAAATTACAGCCGTGAGTGCAACAGTCTGTGGAGTCCTGTGAGTCCTCCTAGGAGATCTTTGAACCTGGGGGTGGTCTTGGGGACCTCTGGCCCATGGATAAATGTAAATGTAAGGCACTTTCTTTGCCCTCAGAAAACTCACACTTTGAGATAGAAAGACCACCATGTAAGTATTTAATTACAATATAGTGAGTGAGGTTAGTGCGGGGGGCTGTGGTAGCTCTGACGAGGGGCATTGACTCTGGCCCCAGGCGGGCTGGAGAGCTTTCTGGAAGAGTTAACATTTGACTCGAATCTTGAAGGGTAATGAGAAGTTAGTTATGTGAAGTAGGAGGAAAAGACTTTAGACACCTGTAAAGTCTAACATGCTCTTCTAAATCATTTTAGATTTGATTCACTAGGCTCACTCATTCATCAAACCTGGGCTGAGGACTGTCTTAGACCACTGCATATTAGGGCTCCCAGAGTGAACAAGAATGGCCCCTGCTTTCAAGGCAGGTCTGGTAGTTTTGGGGTTGAAATGGCGGGGTTTTGAGGAAATCATGACGCAAGGTGATGTACACACTGATGAGAATGCCTAAGCTAGCCTGGGAGTAGGGAGTCAGGTAAGGCATTCTGTGAGAGGCAATGTCAAGATGAAAGGAGAGGTAAGTTTTAACCGAGATAGGAGAGAGGCATTCCAGGAAGAGGAAACAGCCCATGCAAAGTCCCAGTGACAAGACAGACCACGATGTCTTCTGAGAACAGTAAGTAGTTCAGGGTAATCTGGAGAGGAGCAGGTGAAAGGGTGGTAACAGGAGCTGTATTTTATAGGTAGCAAGGTCAAGTGTAAGGAAACAGGTGAAAAGATGAAGTGAGCTGTATTGAGGAATGGGAGAGAAACTGGAGCAGGGCATATGAAAGGGTTGTTGGCCAGGGTGAAGACACAAATAAGGTTGGACAGCATGAATGTGTAGTAACACCACTCCATATGGTTCCATGACATATGTTCTGCCATGTTGATCTAGAGTTGGGGGTTTGCCAGGTGGGAGAAATAGAAGGAAAAGGAAGCGCAGAAGTTAAGGATGTTGCCAAAAGAGTGAAGTCAGGGACTCCAGTATCTAAGATGGAAGCAAGAGTGGCCTAAGAGACTTCACGGAGCCTTCGTCATCTTCTGACTTCTCTATTTTCTAAGTGCTGAAGTGTGAGAGTCACAGGCTGAGAAAACTAGTGACCCGAAAATGGGCTCTTTGAACCGAAGCCATTAGAGTTGAACTGTTCCAGGTGAGTACAAATTCTAGAGGTCAACACGGATAGATGGAAGCGACCTCTGGAGACGAGGAGAGCAAGGAACTGAGAGGCCAGAGGTCGGACATGGTATCCACGGGCACACTGAAGTCATTTTGAGTGCAGGTGGGACTTACGGTGGAGTGTGAGCCTGGGAGCCCCCAGTGAATGGGAGGGAGTGCTCGTGAGGTCTGAGGTGACCATGACGGGGAGCGGGAGAAGGCACTGTATGTAACTGCATGGTTGTGAACCTCCAAGGAGAAGGGACATATTTCTTATAGCATGAGGTTCTTCTTCCTCTGCTATCTAAAGCTCAGTTTGACCTGGGACAGTCTCTGCTTTTGGTCCTAAGGAATGGACACCCTTTGCAGTCTGTAGAACAGTCACCAATGCACTCTTTTCACTACCTGCCCCCATATCCTCTGCATTTGTTTTGCCCCAGCTTCCTGGTGAGAAAAAATTTTTCTTAGGGTTCTGCGAGAACTATCCCCTGCTTAACTTCACTGGGCCTCCTGCTGGGGCAATTGTGTTTGCTTGGGGGAACTTTAGAAAACTGCTTTTGTTATTCACCAATAGTGTTTCCCAAAGTGTATTCCATGAAAATACTAGTGCTTCAGCGTAGTTAGCGATGACGGGTTCCATGGTCAAATATTGGGGGACCTATATACCTTTTTAAGAAAATCATAACCTCCATTAGTACATAAAGACCCTAAGAAATTTTGCAGTAAGGAAACCTTAGTGTAAACTAGCATTTCCAATGTATCTGACCTCTGAAGCCTTCCCTCCCCCAATAATAGCCTATGGATGTACATTGGAAAGTACTGGTCAGCTGTCAGGAAAGAATTATGTGGATTTTTTTCCACCTGTCAACGGCTATTATCTAGAAGAGGAACATATTGCAACACTGGTGTATTTTGATACTACTAAAATGAGATTTCACTGTGTTCCCAAGTTTAAATACCATGGCTTACTACATTTAGTTAGAATTAACACATTAAAATGTTTTGTTTAGACTAACTGTCATTCTTATGTTAAGTGGCAACATTAGGAAATTAACCAACAGCATTTCATTTTCCTTTGGAAGAGTTCCCATAACTAAGATTAGAATCTAAAGAAGAAAATGCACATTTTTCAGGGTCCTCTTGCTCTTACTTTAATTAAAAATGACAGCATAAATTTCAAACTAATCACATTATTTACTCTTAAAGTAGTGATAGAATTTCTTTGCAAATCCATGTGGATCATTCATAAAAATTAATGATATGCCTAGATTTAGATACATATTTTGAGAATATAAAAAGACAAAAGTACTAAAAAACACTTTATGAAGCCATAATGAAATGAGAAATAAATAACGGAAATTAACAACATGCTCTCTTAAATAACATCTTCTGAGAGAAGTGCAGAACCCAATAACCCAGACTTTTTAATAAGCAGAACAAACATAAATATGAGCAAATCAAAATACTGTGGGATGTTGCCAAAGTGGTGCTTAGAGGGAGATGCATTATTCTAGTTGTTTATGTTGCTAAGAAAGGAAAGGCAAAGCATAACGAATTAAACTTGCATCTAGATGTTTTCGAATAGGAGCAACGTCAGAAGCCAGAAAGAGTGGGCAGAAGTCATAAACCTAAAGGTAGAAATAAAGTGGAGAAAAAGCTGATAAACCCTATGGCTGGTTTTTGAAAAAATGAACAGTGGTTTCATCACAAATTCATTAAATTAGAAATGAGACAGGAGATCTGACAACAAATGTAAAAGATTTAGAAATCTGCAGATAAACAGTACTCTTTACTGTACGCTAATAGATCCGATAAATCAGACCGGGAATGAATGATGCCTCACAAAATTACAAAATATAAAAGCTCATGCAAGATTAACCAGAAAACATGACCATACCAATTACAGAGAAAGAAACAAGAAGTTATTAAAGTCTTATGGTGAAACTCACACAAACCATGGGTATTTGGACCACATATATTAATAGAAAGATCCCAAATTTTAAAAGCCATGCTATGTTTTGACCACCTACTATGGACTAGATCATTTTACAAACACACACACACATCTATAGGTTCTGATCCACACAATGATTATATATGGGAGCTATTAGTAACACCAGTTTACAGCTCATATACTAGGCTTTGAAAAGTTAGATGACTTGCCTGAGTCACACAGCATGTAAGTGGGAGAGCTAGGATTTGAACTGAGATCTATCTGGCTAAAAAGCTTATAATATTTCTCTACAAGTATGAAAAAATCCTGTCTCTCCTCTAAATTGTTTTTAAAGTCAAATTGATGCGGTTTACTCAATTCCCGATTTACTTTTTGAGGAAATATGATTTCAACCCCCAAATTGGTAAAAAGTACAAAAAAAGAAAATTATAGGCCAACTTTACTTATAGGTATTCATTATTTATTAACAATTTTAAACAGAAAATAATTCCACTTAAAAATTTATCTCTGACCACGTGATGTTTAATCCAGGAGCACAAGATAAGCTGATAAAATTAAAATTATTATGACAGTTCATCATATTAATACGCAAACACTGTTAAAATGATATCTCAATAGATGTTGAAAAGGCCTCTAATAAATGGAACAACTATTCTTTTTTTTTTTTTAAGATTTTATTTATTTATTTGAGAGAGAGAGAATGAGAGAGAACACATGAGAGGGGATAGGGTTGGAGGGCAAAGCAGACTCCCCGCCGAGCAGGGAGCCCGATGCGGGACTCGATCCCGGGACTCCAGGATCATGACCTGAGCCGAAGGCAGTCGCTTAACCAACTGAGCCACCCAGGCGCCCTGGAACAACTATTCTTGGACAGTGTATTTAGCCCTCAAAAGAGTCTGATTTTCATATATTTAAATATAAAATCTAACACTATCTTTCATAGAGAAGAGAGATCCATATAAATAGGAAAAATTACAACTGATAAAGTTAGGACTCTTTCATTGTTTTAAACATTGTACTAGAAATATAAGCCATAGTCATTGGTAAGGAAAAAGAAATTAGATGAGCACCATCAGCAAAGAAAGCCATATTTTCTTCAGTAGGCCCAGCACTTATTGTATGCCAGGCACTGTGATAGATACTGCTGGGATACCCCAGAAAAATTGCACTTCTAGAACATAAAAGGTCATAATATACTAGTTGGTATAAATGAGGTTAACAAACATCTTGCAATTCAAGGCAAATTAACACAAATAGTCATGTTCCTGGTTGCAAACAACTGAAGAATATAATGAAGAAGAGAATTCATTTGCAATGGAGACAAAATATGTTAAATACTTGGACATTAATTGAATTTGGGACGTGAGATTTATTTAAATAAAATTATGAAATCCAAAAGGGAGGAATAGAAGGCACTAAATAAATGAACGGAGAGATACCGTGTTCCAGCTGGAAAGACAAAACATGGGAAGGATTACTGTAGTCTCTGAGCTAATGTAGAGTGTCAGTACGTGCCAGTTAAAGGCCTGGTGGGATACTTCGTGAGATGTGACAAATTGCCAGCAAAATTCATCTAGAAAAATAAGCAGGAAGAAATACTAAACAGTTATTTGAAATTATACTTTCTGTGATGTATTTGTTCGATCTTGAATTAGTCTTTCTTTCCATATCCATCCAGTTCCTAGCACTGTGCCTGACTCAAGGTCCTCCATAAATATCAGCTGAAGGAAGAAGCAGAAGGATCCTTATTGAGTATGGGCTTTGAAAATGAGGTAGGGACTGACTAGTGGCTTTCCCCAAGGTGTCAGAGGGCTAATGAGGTGGAGCATTAGTGACTTGGCCTCATCTTTAAGCAAGCCGGCAGGAGTGGTCATAATCAGAAAAGAGAAGTTCCCGGGATCTCATAGTTTGCCTGCTGACATTTTTCAAGCAGAAGAGGGACCTGCCTCCAGCTCTCCGCCTGGGCTTTTCCTCAGCACGTGGAGTGCTCAGGCATTACCACCGCGGCACTTGGGAGAGCTCTCACTCATCAGTCACCATGTTCATAAAGAAATGTGAGAAGTTTGAACGTGAGCACCAGTCTGCATCTTATTGCCGTCTACTGCTGCTTTGGGTCTGGTCCCTCTCCTCTTCAGATCTAAGAAATCCTCCTTTGTTTTCGGAGGTCTATCTCTGCTATGAAATCTCTTTCTCAAAAGCCCCTAACAAACATGCTTTACACTTCTATAATAGTTTACTTGTTCCATGAAGAGCCCAAAGCAGGCCATGTTAACTTTCATACAGGCATGCCTCCCCACACAACTTCCTTGGGGGTGGGATTTAGGCCTTCCTCTCTTTTTTTCTACATCACATCAATTATGAAGCTGGGCTGGTTCTCAGAATCACCAGAGCCTTCAAAGAGACAGATATCTCTGACCTTGGTGATTGAGATTCTATGGGTCTAGGAGTATAATATGTATACGATGAATGTATTGCATTATATGTTATACTACTATACACACACACACACACACACACACACACATACACACACACATACAGAAATTTCCCAGATTATTTTGCTGAAGAACCAGGTTTGGGAAGACTGGTTCCACAGCACCAGACAGAGTATCTCCACAGGGGAGGCCCCCACACACATTTATTGAATGAAGGGATTAAATTAGGTACAATGGTCACAGTGATTATATTGTGTTGCTGTGCCCACGTGGATGATCCAGGTGCTGGAATATACCTCAGGGGCTAGTAAACACTTACAATGGGATGGTCTAACCAGCATTTTCCTTACTATGACTGACTAGCACAATGTCTCGCACATAGTAGGCACTCAACTATTTAATGAATGAAAGTAATTTTTTTTTTATTAATTCCCACAGTGGCCCTTTAGGATGGGTACTCTTCTTGTCATTTCATAAATGAGGAAGTTGAAGGAGGCTGATGCGTTCACGGTCATATAGCTTGTGAGCAGTAGAGCTGCAATTTTCCTTCATGTCTTTGCCATTCCAAAGCGCAAGCCCTTACAAGTTATTCCATACAGCGGAAGGCGCCTTTCCCGTCCATGGACTGGGCAGTTGTCAGGCCAGGAAGGACAAGGATACAGGTAGCACACGCCCCAGGCAAGATAGCACAAGCACTGGGGAGAATAATGTGTGGCAAGGCCTTGGAGAAAATTTAGAGTATGGTATCTGGAGATACCACTGTGGGGTTGGTGACTGGAAGTTGTGGCAGTATATAGTGATTGGGAGTCCCGGTCAGGACTGAGAATATGCATTCCAGGCCCTCAGAGATGGGGAAAGAGTAAGACAGGAGCCCAGACCTGGAGGAACCGGGAACATTGTTAGCCTTGGATGCAAGAGGAGCAGGATGAGAAACAAGTGACTGGATTTGGAGGACAAGGCAGGGTCTCACTCTAAGGAACAAGGCGTAACTCCAGCAATGAGAACTAGAGCCCAGGGTCAATCCTAAGGGTGATGCTGGTGCTGAGGCTGAGCTTCCGAAGCTCATGCCCTGGGCAAATTGTGTTTTCTGACTCAGAAGAGGCTGGGACCCAGGTGAAGGTAGAGCAGTGCCTGTGAGTCCAGGCTGAGGAACTATTTAGAGATAGAGAGAGAGGTGGACTTGGGCCAGAGGGCCTAGAAGCACCTTCAAAGCTGGGGGTGTTCCAAAGGTGACCTCTAGTCCCAGACCAAAGTGAAAAGCAATGGCAGGACTGGCAACCTTTTTAAAATGGTGGGACATGGTTTTGACTCCTTCTGATGTGCTGGGGGTCAGTGGGGAAATGATTAAGGTACATGCTTAATGCTGGTCTTGGGGGAGGTGGCTACAGCTGGCTTATTTGCCCCTGAAAGGTAGGCCTATGTCTTGAAGTTAGTAGCTCTTGCTCGAGCACAGCTTCCAAAGGATGTGCTGAAAAAAATGAGTTAAGGTGTGTTCAACACATTGCTCTCCTCAGCCCTCTTAATGGCCAGGAATGTGGGCTTGGGTTGCCTGTGGTGGCTAGCAGCCTCAGCTGTTTGCCCCAGCATGCCACGTAAGGTTGGCGTTCTGTGTAGATGCCACAACATGAAAAAGTTGGAGCCCCATTCCTTCTTGGCCATTCACCCTTCATCTTGCCCCAGACCCTTGAGTGACAGCACCCCTCCAGTGGGCCAAGGTGCTTCACAGCTCTGAATCTCAAGAGAGGAAGACAATGTTCCAGATCTCCCCAGAGCTGGATATGGTTTGAAGAAGCCCCTCAGATGACTCTGAAATGTCTTCCTGGGAGAGGGGCCATGTTCCTATCATTTGAGAATTAGTACTTCCCGGAGCGAAGAGCATTTTCACTCCTACGGTCTCACTTCCTCTGATCCGGTAGCATTATTGTCTCCAAATTATAGAAGAGGAACGTGAGGCCTGAGGTGCCCAAGGTTCTCACAGTTAGAAAGTAGGGGAGCCAGTAGTAACACCTGGGTCTTCTGACTCCAAGTCCAGTGCTTTTTTTCTGTGGCACTGTTCCTTATCCCTGATATTAAGATTAGTACCTGAGAAGACAATGTCAAGGTCAAAAATCAGGCCCATGGACATGCTAGCATACCACTAGGAGGTTGTACTCAAGACATTGTGGGTGTGGCGCAACTGGTGGGTGATTGGCCAAACCAAGGTGTGGTGAGCTGGAGTGAAGGAGGTAAGCCCTTTGGAGAGGCAGGGGACCCAACAGCCTGCGATGTGGCTCAGCCGCCAACAGACCCCTGGGCAAGCCATGCTCAGGGCTGAAAAGAGCTTCTAGGGCAGTAGGCCTGGTGGATGAACCTTCTCTGCAAGCAGCAGGGGCAGGTTGGACTCTTGTTGATGTCTCTTCAGCCACACTTGGTTGCTGGAGAATAGCTTCAAGTGGTCGTTATTCTTACTGATGGGCCATGCCCTTGACTTCAACAAGTGCCATGGGATTGTTGACTAGTAGGTGGTGGAGGGTTGTGTGATATTACAAATACAACACAGCCAAGTCCGTTCATTCCGTCAGGATTTATTTAGTGCCATTTCTGGGTTGAGCCCTGTGTGCTGGTGTTCAGTGTCCATAGATGAATGAGCCACAGTCCCTGCCCTCAGGGAGGTCACTGTCTTGGATAATTCCAACCCAGTATGATTAGTGCTTCACGGGGCCATGAACTGAGTGCTGAGTGGGGGTGGGGTGCATATAAGAGGAAGGCTCAAATTTCCTTGTAGGGATGGTGGGGTGAAAGGTCTAGAAAGGTTTCCTGGAGAAGAGGACTCTTGAGCTGAATTTTAAAAGATGAATGGGGGGGCGCCTGGGTGGCTCAGTCGTTAAACGTCTGCCTTCGGCTCAGGTCATGATCCCAGGGTCCTGGGATCGAGCCCCGCATCTGGCTCCCTGCTCAGTGTTGAAGCCTGCTTCTCCCTCTCCCACTCCCCCTGCTTGTGTTCCCTCTCTCGCTGTGTCTCTCTCTGTCAAATAAATAAATAAATAAATAAATAAATAAATAAATAAATAAAAAGATGAATGGGATTTACTGAAGTAGGAGAAAGGGGAGGGCATTCTAGGGCAGGGATCTACAAACTTTTTCTGTAAGGGGCCAAATAGTAACTATTTTAGGCTTTCTGGGCCACAAAGAGTCTGTCCCAACTATTCAGCTCTGCCTTGTAGTGCAAAAACTGCCATAGACAGTAGGTAAACAAATGAACTTGGCTGTGTTCCAGCCATATAAGGTGTAGGTGCACTTAGTGTCCCCATTTGATGCGTGAGCAAATGGAGGCTCAGAGGGGTGCAATGACTTGCCATCCAGTCGCTTGTGTGTTAAGCACGTCACCTGAGCAGATGAGAGATTGTGGGCACTAATAGCAGGGGCCAGAGGGACACCTGAGATAAGCAGGTGAGTGAGTTGGAGGAGGCGGACATGGACCGGGCCACGGCAGCCAGGACTGGTCCTAGCACTTGGAGCTACTGTTACTCTCTACCCTTGTCCTTTCCACCTACTGGACTTCTCGTTTCCAAGGCCGTGGCTCTGCAGCAGCTGTGGGCCCGTCAGCCACACAGCTTCATTCAGGCTCTCTCCCTGAATGTAGGACCTGGCACTGAGTGAGGGCCCAGCCCCCATTCACTCCATTGATTTACTTAGGATTCATTGAATGACTATGGGTCGTTTGAAGTACTGTGTGTAATATAACTGGAATCAAAATCTTTTGCTCTTACCGTTTGTTTTAATTGATGCAGCTTACTGCTCATAAAAGCTAAGACATTCAACTCTGTGGAACTACATCATAAACATAGGATCTCTTCCAGATTATATTGGAGTTTCCCCAAAGGGAAAAAATAGTTTTCATTCTTAACTAATTATTTCTTAAATGAATGGCAGGTGGAACACTACAAAATCCATAATTTTACAAGCTGAAAATAGAACCCAACATTGTTTGCTTGCCAAAAAAAAATTTACTGGTGTTGGTGACAACAGTTTGTTTTTTTTTTTTTCCTGGATCAGATTGAAGATGTTTATGAAATAATCAGTCCTAAATATGAATATTCCCACAGGGAGGCTGTTTCTAAGGAGACTTAAAAATACTCCTGAAGTCAGATGTGTGGCAATTTCTATTTCTGTGACTTCCCTCACCTCGCTCCCATCATGGATTTCAGTTGGTTGGATCCTTGTGCTATGTCATGACCATTTTGGCTTCATGATTTTGAAAACAAAACTAAACTAAAAGGTTTTTTTTTTCTGTCTCATGGACAGAAGCATAAAACAGATTACATGGTTTTGGTCATTGAACTCCTGTTTTGGAGCCTGAAGATGGTTCACTGTCCATGCAGTTGGAGCGGGACTCAGCAGTAGCACCCTCTCCCCAGAGAGTCCATTTGGAAGCCCAGGCTGCCTGTGCTCATCCTCAACTCACTGTTGCCCGCCCTCCACCCCCAGCCCCTGTTCACTCCTGTGTACCATTTGTCTTGTCCTACTTGATAGTGGTAATAATAGCAAAACAGCAAGTGTTTAATGAGCAGCAACTCTGGGCCAGACACCATACAGACATGCTTTCCGTTGAGCCTCCAGAAAACCTTGTGAGAGTCTTGCTGTCATTCCCATTTTTCAGATGAGCAAACCAAGACTCCAAGAGAGGAGGGGAACTGGCCAGGGTGAGTGGAAGCCACAGGGTTCTGATCTGACTCCAGAAATTTTGTCAACTTTGGAGCGGTGATGTTTTCATTTTAGTGGCCAGCCCACTTGTGGCCGGAAGTGCCTACGCTTCGTTGTAGGCTCTGCACTGCAAGGCACATATGATCTAGACCTCTCGAGTAGCACGTGAGGGTGGACAGTCTCAAAGTCAAGGCCTGTGTGGGTATTGGAGGCACTGAGTGATGTTTATCCTGGGGAAGAGAAGACTCAGAGTGAAGTAACAGCTCGGTTGCCATCTGATGGGCTTTAGCATGAAGAGATTTCTTTTTTTTATTTTAATTTTTTATGTTTCTTTAAATATTTATTTACTTTAGAGAGAGAGTGCATGAACAGGGGGAGGGGTGGAAGGAGAGAGAGACGGGAAGCCGACTCCCCGCTGAGTGGGGAGCCCAACATGGGGCTCCATCCTAGGACCCTGAGCTCATGACCTGAGCCGAAACCAAGAGTCAGACGCTTAACTGACTGAGCCACCCAGGCGTGGCACAGTGAAAAGATTTCTATGTTCCTTTATACATTGTTCGAATTGTCTCCTAATTTGCCCCATTGGTGAGGGAGAGATTTGTGCCACAGGGTTATGGGGGTGGCCTGACACAACATCTGCCTCGGGACAGATGAGATGGACAGCGGTTTATTAGTCAGTCACATGTACTCACAGCCCAGGGCAGGGGGCTACCACCCTCCATGCAATGCCGTGCAGACTGAGCAGCCAGGGACTGTGGGACACGGGCTTTGCAGTATCAAGAGAGGGTGGGATGGTGCCCTGACTCTGAGAAGATGTGATTGGCTTGTTTGAATGATTCCATAGGCTGGCAAGGAAGTGAACCTCACTACTCACACGTAAGACAAGGACCTAATGCCGGGTGGTACTAAATGCCTTGAAGGCAAAAGAAAAGAAGGGGATAGTGACTAGGGTGCTGTTTTCGCTGGGAAGGGCCTCCCCAGGGAGGGGACATTTAAGCTCAGACCGACGTGTAGTAGGTGAGCATCTGAACAACTGCAGAAGAGCCTGTCTGCAAAGAGAAGAGTGGGTATAAAGGGTGTGTGCTCGAGGTCTGCTTGTCGTGCTTGAGGACCAGCAAGGGGGCCATCATGCGGGGAGCAAGGGTGGGGACAGTGGCGGGAGAGGTGGGCGAGAGCCTGATCACTTAGGGCCTTGTAAGCTGTGATAAGGACACCAGCATTTTTAAAAAATGCGATCTCGAGCCTTCAGAGGATTTTGAGCAAAAAGTGACATGATTTGACATCTTTTGAAAGGATCTGTGGCTGCTCTTTTGAGAGTAAACCTTAGGAAGGCAGGCGTGGGAGCAGGATGTTGCCCTATTCCAGGTGAAAGCTGAAGGTAGCTTGGATTTAGGTAAAGGTGGTGAGAAGTGATTGATTTAGGGCAGTGGTTCTCATCCGGGGCAAGAAAGTTTGGGTGGGAGTCCCGAAGAATTCAAATGTGAACGTGTTAATTTGGAGAAGGCTATTATTTATGTACACATTCTTTAGAGGAGCCCGAGGAGGGCTAACCAAAGAGGAAGAATGGGAATCTAGAGAGTTCTGGTCACAGTAGCCCTGTACCCAAGTGTCTCAAGTGTCACTGAGAACTGCCTATTGGATGTGGCTCCATGGAGATCATTGACGATCATGACAGATACGGTGCCAGTGGAGTGGTAGAGATGAAAAATGCTTGGAGCAGATTCTTGAATCAAAATTGGCCTTCTTGTGATTTCTACCCAGCAGTTCAACTTTTATGTGGCTTTGGAAGGTCATGGAGAAGCTTGCACTTAGAGGGTATGGACTCCTCCCACCAACTCCACACAATTGTTGCTAACCCGTGTTATAGAGAAGGGGACTGAGGCCTTGTATTAACCATGCCTTTTATTTCTTGTATCTTGGTGCTTTGACATCTTGGGGCCTTGCCAACCTCGGAGGGAGGGACCGCTGTTCCCAGGGTCACCCCTTCCTAGAGATGGCAAACGAGTTTCCTTCCAGTGCACCTTTCTTAGGCAAACCAATCAATCCAGACCTCATACCCCCAGCCACCTCCGTTATGGGGCTTGCGCACTCTGAAGATTTTTCACCTGCCCTACTGACTCCAGGGCCAGGTACCAGACATCTATGGGAGCCTTGCTGCTTCAGAGCCTGCTGAAATGATTAAAAGGAGCCCAACCTAAATCTGCTTACCTCGTGTCACCTGTTCCTTCCCAAGGAAAGCACAGTAGGGGCTCTTGCTCACATTTTCTTCTCATTGTCTCTTCCTCCTGGCTGGCCCCAGTGCTTCCCCGCATGGATTGTGAGTCCTGTACTAAACTTCTTCCTTCATGACAGCCACTTCCGTGTCTGTGTGTCTTATCATGTTTGCTTAAAGCAGATCCTGGGGAGCATTAAAGCAGGCCTAGGGTGGAACCTGCCTTGCTTACGAGCACACAGGTAGTGCCAGTCATTTCTGGAATGCAGATCTCCCAAAATACAGAAGCCTGCCCTTATTTCTTATTTCACAAAGAGCGCAGAGGTGTTGGTCTCAAGAAAACACCCCAAAACATTTACAATCCTGTCCAATCTTTTCATGGAGGATGGAAATTTGTAACTCATTCTGTGACAGGCTGTATGGATGAGGAATAGAAGGAAATGTAATAAATTATAGTGATGTCAGATTGTAACACTGGAAGCCCTTAGGGGAAATAAAAACAACAATAAATGATTATATGCTTCTCCCCATACCACTCGCTACTATAAGATGGTACTATTGCTACGGAGTCATCCTTACTTGTCAGGAGAGTGCCACCTGAAATTATTAGTGAGTAAGGTTATAATTGTACGTTTGTGGTTTAAAAATGAGTAATACGCTTGTCATTTTTCCTGCCTCCTCTGCCTTCATTAGGCATCTGTGTTTCAATAGTGAACCTGGTTGTCAGTTTGGGCCTGACTTCAATCTGGGGCTGGGGAGGCAGGGGCTTTGGGCCTCCTGCTGTCTCGCAGTGCACAGGGCCTGGAGGGCTGGGAGGCCCCGGCTCTGCAGCTGCCCTTGGGGCATATTCAGAAGTAACTCTTTCTTTGGCTAGAACCTGCTGTGTTTGGGGATGGTTTAATAAGGGATATAGCTGGGGAGACCCAAGAGAACTCATTAGGGCTCATTAGGGTTAGGGCTACAGTGTGGTGCTTAAGAGAATGGACTCTGGAGCTAGACTGCTTTGATTCCGATCCGAGATCCTCTTCTTATTGGCTCTGTGACCTCAGGTGGGTTACTTAACATCTCTGAACCTCAATGTCCTTATCTATAAAAATAGTGAGGGTGGTCCCTGCCTCATAGGGCTGCTGTGTAGATTAGAGGAGTTAGTATACAAGAGGTAAATACAGCGATTAGGGAGACCATCTGGGACCTAGACTGCCTAGGTTCAAATCCTCACTTGACCACTTAACTAGTTGTAGGGCCTTTGGCAAGCGTCTTCACCTCTGTGCTCTACTTGCCTCATCTGTCAATGGGGATGCAATGATAATAGGGTTGTTGGCAGGAATAAATGAGCAGCTTATGTCAAGCCATTCAAAGGGTTGCTGCCACAAGGAAGGACTATTTCAATGTCTGCTATTATTATTATTATTGCTAATTTATGCCCATAACAAAGGCGGCATGGACAACAAGAGTTGCAGACCCTGTGTGCTTCAGAGTTCAGAGGAACAAGGGAGCTCAGAGCCTGGGGGCTCAAGGAATGCGTCACAGAGCTGGTAGGCCCTAGGACACTGCCTAGGTTGCTGGAGAGCAGTCGGGCTGTGGGGCCTACCGGGACTAGGCGACTAGGCTTGCCTCCCTGCTCAGCCACTTGTTAGCTGGGTGACCTTGGGTACCTAACGTCACCTCTTTGTGTCTCGGATTCTCCAGCTGCAAGATGGGGATGATAAGAGTGCATCCTCAGGGGCGCCTGGGTGGCTCAGTCGGTTAAGCGACTGCCTTCGGCTCAGGTCATGATCCTGGAGTCCCAGGATCGAGTCCCGCATCGGGCTCCCTGCTCAGTGGGGAGTCTGCTTCTCCCTCTGACCCTCCCGACCCTCGTCCTTCTCATGCTCTCTGTCTCTCATTCTCTCTCTCGCAAATAAATAAATAAAATCTTTAAAAAAAAAAAAAAGAGTGCATCCTCAGAAGGCTTAAGTAAAGTCATACATGTAAAGCTCCTGGCACATGGTTAGTACTGAGTAAATGAAGATGTTGTTTACTAATTACTACTCATTCTGTGGTTGCAGTGAGTGCAAGGAGTAACTCCTTATTAGCAGGCAGATTTCCAGCTGCCTCTGTGAAAGGTAGGCAAGGACGTGGGTGCTCAGGCAGGAGAGCTTTGGGTACTAGCACAGGCTGAGGGGGAGAGAAGCTCCCTGGGGAGTTTTGGTGGTGAGGAGCAGACCAGTTTGGATCCCTTAGCAGCTTCTTGTAGTGGGACATGTGGCTTAAGCTAGGCAGTGAAGGGCATTGGATGCCGAGGTAAAGAATTTGGTTTTTAGTTTGCTGACAGTGGAGGCTATAAATCATTGAATAGGGGGTATGTTGGGGATTTCCGGAAGATTCTTTTGTTTTGCTTAAATATCAAAAGCTCTAAAACTAGAGTGGATGCCAGGCTCCTTTGCAGTCTGTCTCCTCCTTTGTGGATTCTCCCAGTTGCCCAGTACATACACTTCTGTAGAGAAACAGTCTGCTGCTTGCCTCTGGCTATGCAGGATACCTCCTCCAGGAAGTCTTCTCTGATTCTCCTAGATGCCAAATGTACTCCTTTCCTCCTATGGCCTCTCACAGCACTTTGTAGCTTCCGGAGACTCTTACCTCAGTTTGCTGGGTAGAAATGGTTCATTGCCTTCCCCATCCCCTGTGAACCTGGGGAGCCCTTAGAGGACCTGGACTGTGCCTTGTTTTCCCCTAGATTTCCTTGTTCCTCTGCTCCTAGCTCCAGTTTAGTGCCTTGTACCAAGGAGATGATAAGAGGAGGATTGGATGCATGAGAAAGTAGGAGAGGAGATGCTTCATTGAGCAACCAAGTGGGCAGTGATTGAGGGAGGGCAGGGAGCTCGTTGTCTGGGTCCTGAGCAGCAGGAAAGTATGACCTCAGGCATCCGTGGGATGTAGTGTGTGTTTTGGGGGATGGGGGAATCACCCCCTCCGCTCTGATTATGGCTGTGCTTCTCATCTGAAAAATCATAGTAAGAGGACTTAACTCAGAAGATCGTATGTTTTTCTGGACAGTAATGGGCTTCTGGGAAAAGAGAAGCACCTGCTTCCGTTTCTCTGAAAATACCTGGGGATTAAAGCGGTGTTTTTCACACTTGTCAAAGTAGCAGGGCCCTTTATTCAATTGAAATTTTAAACTATGGCCAATAGATGGATGGATAGAAAGGTAGATGTATAGATGATAGATAAGAATGACTGTGGACAGGGGTGCCTGGGTGGCTGTCGGTGAAGCATCTGACTCTTGGTTTCGGCTCAGGTCACGATCTCAGGGTAGTGGGATCGAGCCCCACATCGGGTTCAGCCCTCAGTGTGGAGTCTGCTTGAGATTCTCTCCCTTTCCCTCTCCCTCCCCCTCTGCCTCTCTCCCTGCTCAGCTCTCTCTCTCTCTCTCTCTCTTTCTCTCTCAAATAAAATCTTTAAAAAAAGAGAGAATGCCTATGGACAGGACATATTCCTTCCGGACCTTGATCTCCTCTGTGCCATAAGGGGTAGAGCTCAATCTGGATTTCTTTTTTTTTTTTTTTTTTTTTTTTTTAAGATTTTATTTATTTATTTGAGACAGAGAGAATGAGAGACAGAGAGCATGAGAGGGAGGAGGGTCAGAGGGAGAAGCAGACTCCCTGCCGAGCAGGGAGCCCGATGCGGGACTCGATCCCGGGACTCCAGGATCATGACCTGAGCCGAAGGCAGTCGCTTAACCAACTGAGCCACCCAGGCGCCCTCAATCTGGATTTCTTGAACATTGACATTTTGGACTGGATAATTCTTTGCTGTGTGGGACTGTCCTGTGCACTGTAGGATGTTCAGTGACATCCCTGGCCTCTACCCTCCCCCACCCCTTCCCCAGTTATAACAACTAGAAATGTCTTCAGACACCACCATATGTCCCCAGGGGGCCGAAACCATCGCCAGTTGAGAACCACTGAGCTAAATGGTCTCTGGTGCCTCTTTTTTTTTTTTTTTTAAACATTCTAAGTGGTTACACCTACAAGGTCCTTAGCACAGCGTCAGGCTCATCTCAGGTCCTCAATGAATGGTGGCTATTGTTGGTGTTACGTATGTGCTCCCCTTTAGTAGGCTTTATAGCTTGGCCAGTCCTCGTCTCCTACTGTAGCTGATATTTTTAATGTCCAATTTGGTAGCATATCTCATCTTGGAAAGGAAAATGGTCTACTTTGCTTTCTCATTAGCAGTCTCCAGGGAAGTCTAGCCATCAGTAATCAGGTGGTTGCCATGGTGGAGATGGAACATGGTCACTCTGTACCGTTCTCCCTCCTGCTGTATGTTCTTCAATTTGGCCTTTCCTGTCCTCACTAACATACCCCCTGGTGTTCTCTTCTCTCTTCCTGGTTAACTAGACACAGTGCCAAATGGAACTTTTCCCCACTCCCCCAGTGTTCCTTTCTTTACCGACTAGAAACAACAGGATTCAACCTCCACAACAATTTCCACTCTTACTTTAGGTTGCTGCCACTGAAAACCCATTAAAATCAGCTTTTAAGTTTGCAAGGAGAAGGGGCATTTGCTATTTTTATATTAATATTCATGTTTTTTTAAGATTCAAAAAAATGCCAAAACAATATTCATGGGAAGAATTCATCTACCACAATAGACAAATCCACAATGGAATTATTGTAGTCTGTCATATATTAATTACCCAAAACAAGTTGGTCTTTTGGGATAAATGAGAAATATTTGTTTCTGTATTTTCTTGATCTAGGAGGAAAAATACCAATGGGAAAAAAGTATGTTAGGAATGAGCGAAATAAATTAAGGATATTAATCTTAATGCCATAGTATGAGCATCCCACTATTTTGGAACTTGTACATTTTTAATGAAAATAAGCAATAGTCACTCATCATATCTTCCTTGTTAAGATTTCAGAGTAGCTCATGATCAGAGTCTGGCTGCTTTTGCTAACTTGGTATTGAGGTAGAGAGATTTTGTGTGAAGTCCGATGAAATGAATATTGGGGAACGCCTCTCTTTAGTCCTTGCAATAGGGCCTCGTACCCAGTGGATGCTCAATGAACTTTTGTTGAATTGTATCAACAGAAGTGATCCTGACAATCTGTACATTTACTCACTGAGTTAAAGGCCCCTCATAATTTTTCAAAATGGGAGGAGACCTGATACACCCACTGTAGATCATACCATAGTTAAGCTACTTGAATTGTTTATTTGAAAAATATTTATTAAGCCCCTTTTATGCTAGGCACACGCTAGGAGATGCTAAGCCCAAAAGACACAGTCTCTGTAGTCATAGAGCTGACATTGTAGTTGGGAAGAGACAAGCAGCAGTAACAAAACCATAAAGAAATAAATAAAAATGTTAAGAAATGTTATGAAGGGAACAAAGAAATACTTGAGCTGAGAACTTCTATCAGAAAAGTCATTCAACACCAGACAACAGAAACTTCTCAGAATGACAGCTTAAATATGTTTCTCTCACATGGAAGAAATCTGGAGGTGAGCCTTCCAGGGTAGATAGAGTGGTTCCATGGTGTCATGAGGACACAGACACTTTCTAGCTTTCTGCTTTTCTAAGTCCTCTGGATTTAGACTGGGGCTTCCATACTTAAAGTCATGTCTTAGTCTTTCTTCCAGTCAGGAAGGAAGAGGAAAGAGGTAGAGGAGGTAAAAGGGCCCGCTTCCCAGCTAAGTCAGTCCTTGGAAGAGCAATCCTTGGAAGCCCCACCCAACAACCGTCATTGACATGCCAGTTGCAAAGGAGTCTGGGACATGCTGTCTTTTGGCTGGACATGTGGCCAGAACAGAATGAGGATTTTGTTAGTAAGAAAGAGATAATAGATTTTAAATGGTCAGCTAGCAGAACTTGCAGGAAACTGGAAGGATGAGAAGGAGGTATCCATGTGAAGAATAGGTGTACTTAGATGGTGAAGGCTGGGAGGAACAGGTCTGGGAGGGAGGCAAGAGTTCAGTTTGGGACTCATTAAGTTTGAGATGGCTGTGCGGTTTCTGGCGGAGTTTTCAGGCTGACATACCACTGAGCTCCAGGATGACATATGCAACTACTTACTTCTTGTGGCACCTCCAGGAATTCATAAAAGGACTTATGGTTGGAAGGGCGAGCTTAGAGATTTAACTCGAAGATGTATAATACACACACTTTTTAACTTAGATTGTTTTTTATGGAATTTGCTAAAAATAGTAAAGTTTCCTGAATTTCCTTCCTCCCTCCTTCCCTCCCTCCCTCCCTCCTTCCCTCTCTCCCTCCCTCCCTCGCTTCCTTCCTTCCAGAACTATCTGATGAGAACTTACTATAAGTAAAGCACTGTTCTAAGTACTGGTGATATAGATTAAGAATAAAACAAAGATCCCTGTCCTCATGTAGGGCATTCTAGTGGAGTAAGACAGATAAGAAATAATGTAAAAATAATCGAATTGTGTAGGTCATCCTTTACATAAGATTAAGGAAACATCATGGGTACTATGGTTATGGATTTTTATTGTGTTCGGTTTCTCCACTGATTGCCTCATTGACCTCTCACATCAGTCGTGTGAGGCTGACTTCATTCCCCCATTGAACAGATGAGGAAACAGGCTGAGAATGTGGGTAAACAAGTTCAAACCCTTGCTCAGGCGTCACCTCCTCCAGGAAGGCTTCCTGTTTAAGTGTCTGTCTCACCCATGAGACAATGAGATCCTTGATTTGACGGAGTTTAATAACTGGACCCCCTGACCCAGGACCTGGCACTTAGTCAGCACCCAATAAATGTCCAGGCATTGAATAGAACTGGCTCAAGCTCACATACCTCGCATTTAATTGTCAGAGCCAGGATTTGATTCCATCCAAGTCTGTTGGACTACAAGCCCATGTTCTTCTGTAGTGTGAGCAATTGCCTCTGATACATCTATCTTGTACATTTAGATTTTATTTTATTTATTTATTTTTTCAGACTGCCCTGGATTATTAATAAAATATTACTGTATGTCTAGATTTTAGATAATTGTGTTTTCTTTAAAGATTTTATTTTATTTTATTTTATTTTATTTTATTTTTTTATTGTTATGTTAATCCCCATACATTACAGCATTAGTTTTAGATGAAGTGTTCCATGATTCATTGTTTGTGCATAACACCCAGTGCTCCATGCAGAATGTGCCCTCCTCAATACCCACCACCAGGCTAACCCATCCTCCCACCCCCCTCCCCTCTAGAACCCTGTTTGTTTTTCAGAGTCCATCGTCTCTCATGGTTCGTCTACCCCTCCGATTTCCCCCGCTTTATTCTTCCCCTCCCGCTACCTTCTTCTTCTTCTTTTTTTGCTGTGAATTGTGCAAGACTGTTGAATCTCAGATCTGTACCTCTGAAACAAATAATGCAATAAAGATTTTATTTTTAAGTAATCTCTACACCCACCGTGGGGCTTGAACTTACAACCCCGAGATCAAGAGTCGCAGGCTCCACTGACTGAGCCTGCCAGGTGCCCCGATAATTGTGTAATTATGTTTTCTAAAGCAGACCCAGTTCCTTTTTTTTTTTTTTTTTTTTTTTTGAGTAATGTAGTTTGTTCACTTCAAGGTAAAACAAGTTGGACTCTCCAAGGCAAATCATTCTGCACAAAGGGCATTCTCTCTGTGCCCATGAATTTCCTCTCATTCCCTTTAGTGAGCCAGCTTCCAGTTATCCGGGCCCTGAGGCTGGGGATGGAGACCTCAACTCTCCTCTCTGCTCTTCTCTGAGGAGTTCATGATTAAGTCACTTGATGACTCGTCATCAAAGGCTGTAAAGACATTAATTATTTAAATTAAGTGGGTGTTAAGAGAATCTGAAGTCAGTTTTGCCTTGCCTAGAGACATCAGCGAATTGGAGAATAATATTAGAGCTGGAAGGGCCCTTAGTCATCCCTGGTTCAGTCCCCCTCACTTCCCAGGAAGAGGAAATGGAGATTCAGAACAGCAAAGGCACTTGGCCAAGGCAAACTCTTCTGACTCCCACTCCAACGCTCTTTCTACTCTGTCATGCTGATGCTCATGCAGGATATTAAAAGGGATTCTTACCCAGTATAAGGAATTGTGAATGGACTCTTACTCAAGAATGAAGAGGTGATTTGTTACGATTTAACCAGGTATTTCAAATATAATAAGCCAGGTATAGTTAACCCCCAACCTGGTTTGAAATAGCATATGTGTTATCTGCCACCATTGTAGAATACACAAAAAAGGAAACCAGACTTTTCTTTTTTGATTCCTGAAAAAACATGAATAATTCTAATAAGGAAGCAGTGGGAAGTAGCCAAGAGAGCATAGACGCTGGAGTTAGGTGGCCTGGCATTGAATCATAACTTCATAACCTACTCTACCTTTGCTAAGAACCTTCTAGAAGCTGTTGGAGAATATGGCAGGTGTAGGTTCAGACACTTGAAAGATTTGAGAAGGGCTTATGGCGAGGGAGATGACGACTTGGTCTGGATCTCTAGAGTGTGAGTTAATTCCACTTGGTCTCTGTGGCCGAATTTAGACAGTGATTATGATCATTTGGAGCAGCATTGATAGACACAGCCCTTGGATGTGCTTGCCTCTAGTTGGCCTTAGATGTGAACGTTTCCTTTTGCTTTCATAATATTTTACTAATATTCAAGAAGTCACTCACAGTTTTTGTTTTTTTTCTGGAACAGGATCTTGTCTGAATGAAAAGAAACACATGTACTTGCATGCATGTGTGTACATGTACACAACCGTTGTATGATTAAGTGATTAGTTCATGAAGTAGTGTGCTTACTGTGCAAGGCACTATACTAGGCCCTAGGGATGCATTGTAATAGAGTGATAAGGAAAAACAGGTGAAGAAGGGGAAGAGAAAAAGAAGCAGAATGAAAGAAAAGGTGCTCACTTGTGGACCAGCCATATAAATGCTCCTATTGTCTCACCAGATCCTCACAGCTAGCCTGTAGGGTAGGTACTGTTGTCACGTCCCTTTTACAGTGAAGAAACTGAGGCCCTGTAAGGCTTAGTAACTTGCTGAGGATCACACAGTGAGCAGGTAGTAGACCTTGGACTTCAAGTCAGTTGTGACTGGCTCCACGGGGATTAAAGAGGCAGTATATTGACTGCTCATGGGTAAAAGGCTCCTTTTTGGGGTGACAAGAATTAATACAAAAAATAATAACGTAGCATACTTTAAATAGGTGAATTGTATGATACGCATATCATTATTTCAAAGCTGTTATTATAAAAAGGTAGGTTAACTTGGTGGTTAATTCTAATTGAGAGCTTATTCTATGTTGTGCACTATGCTAAGAGTTTTATAAATATTATTTTAATAAATGTCATAACAGCCCTGTGAAGTAGGTGTACCATAATCCCCATTTTACAGATGAGAAAATCAAGGCTCAAGTAAACTAAGACACTTGCCTGAGATCACGTACCTAATAAGCATTGGAACCAGGACTCAACTCCATGATTATCTGACTCTAAAGCTTGGTTTTTTCTGTCTCCCTAAAACAAGATAGAGATTGGTTTTCTTTCTGGTATCACAGAAATATGGCTTCAGTTTTTATTGGCCTTAGAATTTATAATCATTTCTACCGCTAAAAGGTCATGGCCAGAAACTTCGCAATGTTTCTGCCACATTACCAGTCACATGTATTATTTGTTCATGTAGGAGAAGCTGGCATGGTTGGGGGTGTTGTTCATCCGGCAGTTTAGTGATTAAAATTTAATATGTCAGGTATAAGCTGAAGATTGACAAATGCTTCATGTCTGAGGAATTTAGAATAGGGAAATGTATTAGCTATTTGTTGTGCTCACTTTTGGTAGTACTGAGGCATTTTATTTTAAATGTACTGCTCATTTTGTGTTCTGTTTTGTTTCTCTTATGTAAACTTGCCCCATTTATGACACATAGCAGAATTTTTTTTTCTAGAAATAGATAGCATTCATAAACTGCAACAGTTTCATTGGGGAGATTTTCTATGGCACTGTGACAGACCGTCTTGGCAGAAATACTGGAATCCTATAAAATAGAGTTAATATTGATATACTTTAATCAAAAATTTCTGTTTAGAAGCAATAAAATTGTTCATTGTTAGGTAGCCCAGTTCTATCCTTATCCCTCCTGCTAAAAACATCTTTAATCTTTGGAGTATGATGCCATAACTATCTGTCTCCAGATTTTCCTTCCCTGGTAGTAATAGAGAACTCTTTTTTTTAACTTTATTGAAGAATAACTGACAAACACAATTGTATATAATTAAAGTGAACAGTGATTACCAAGATCAAGATAATTAGCACGTCAGTCAGCTCACATAGTTAACATAGGTAACTGTGTGTGTGTGGTGAAAAATGCTGCAGACCCACTCTTAGCAACTTCCAGGTGTATGATACTGAGTCGTTAACTATAGTCACGATGCTGTGCATTCAACATTCAGAACTTACTCTTCTTATACCTGAAGGTTTGTATCCTTTGACCTGCATCACCCCATTTTCCCATCCCCGGGCAACCACCATTCTATTATGTGTCTGAAAACTTTTTTTTTTTTTTTAAGGGAGCTCCTGTGGGTGGTGATGACACTGATGGTCACCCAGCCTTGCCTCAGGGGGGTGTGTACAGTTGTTCTCAGTCCTCTCTGATGACTGATAACACAATCACGAGGTTCATTTTGTTGCATCAGTCCCCAGAAAGCAAACCTTCGCCTTGCGGGAGGCACCTTCTCCTTATGCTCCCTGGACTGCATCCTGCACATTCCTGCCCTGCCCACTAGCTGGGGCGGGCTTACTTTCTCCACTCTGTCTCTGCCTTTTTTTGAGGTCTTCCCCATCTGTAGCAGTCAACACTCATCTGAAGGCAACAAAAGGTGCTCTTGCTGTTTTAGGCAGGTGAGTATTTGAGTGCTGTTCATTAGGTGCTTATAAAATCGCCGAGATGGGGGGGTGGGGGTGGGGAGGCCTCTAGGCCGGCTCTCCAGGAACAACACCCAGGACACCACCCACCAAAGGGAGCCTCTACTGCTTTTGCCTCCAGGGAGCTGGGGAATCAGGAAGCTTCCGCTGGAGCACGGAGCTTCCGGGCACACAGCTAGTGTGGAGGCTCAGGAGGACCGCCACCATAGCCACCACCCTTGTCTCTCAGCGGCCACACAGCAAACCCCTGGACCCTGAAACACAGCTGTGGAGTGCTCCGTGGCTCCACCGCTCTGCTTGCCAAGGAAAACAGAACAACTGGAGATGTGGGAAGATGGCCGTTACCTCACTCGAGTCTTCCAAACATAAGTATAACATATAAATAAATGAATTACTATATGTGTATGCATATATGCCCCCACAAATACACGTACATATATATTCCAAATTTAAAATATATTAATATGTTAAAGATAAATACATATGTATTCACTCTGCTAACCCTTTGAAGTAGGTATCATTATTGCCCTCACCTTTTCGATGAGGAAACTGAGGCACAAAGAGATTAAAGTAACTCTCACAGATTGTAAGCATTTTCACCTACGAGGCATAGTTTATGACTGCCCCCTCCCCCCACAGTCCTAGAAGAGTGTTTTGCCCAAATGTTCAATAGGTGTTTACTGAATGCATGACCAATAGATGTGTGTCATTGGTAAACTGTCTTCCCCTCCGTGGGCCTTTGCATTCTCTGAGAAATGAAGGACATGGACTCAATGATTTCCAAGTTGTTTCCAGCTTCTGTGCCTGAGGACTCCTTGGTTGAGTTGCGAGGGCACCCGCAAGAAGAGCTCCCATTGTCATTCTCTCCCTGTGCGCCGGGCTCGGTTCGGAGCACTTAACGTGCCTTGTCTCATTTGAGACTCTCACCAACTGCGTGAGAGCGTTACGGTGGTTATGGTTGTTGTACATTCCTATTTCATATGGGAGGAAATGGGTGCTCGGAAAGGCGGGAAGTGACTGGTCCTTGGTTACACCACTGGTGAGTGGCTCAGCCCAAACGCCAGATCATGTCTACCTGACCTCAGAGCCTGTGCTCTTAATCACTCAGAAAGTCTTCGTTTTCTCAAAGAGAGTGGGATCTGGGGCATGGTTTTGTCTTCTCCTCCTCCCTTCCCATATATTCTTTTTTCATCTTCACTCTTTATCTTTGTCGTCCTCATCATCCAAAAACCCTGCAGTTGCCCTGGTTTATATCTTAACGATTCTCACCCTTTTCTTGGTATTGAAGTGAAGAATACTTTTGTTGGTACTGAACGCATTTGACATGTGTTGACAGCTGGGAGCCTTTTCCTTGCTGGGTTGGTTGTTAATAAACACTAATGAGCTGGCCCCATCTCCCAGAGCGGGGACAGATACCACAGGACCTAGTCTAACAGCTGTCAAGAGAATGAAAACTAGAAAACATTGTGTTTTCCACACCATCTTATCCCATTTTTTCCTTGTGTTTATTATCTAATAGTCTTCTTTTTATAAAACCCATTTATTTTTGTAATAAAATATCCTTACTTTTAAAAAAGATCACCGTGTATCGTCCTCTTAAAGATCCATGTTTATATGTGCGGAATGAAATGTGAAAATACATATTCAAAGGTATCACCCATGGTTATATGTAGGTAGGGCAGTTATGACTTGAGTTGATTCTGTTTTCTTATATGTATAGTCTCATTTTTTTCTCTTATGAGTTTGTGTGACTTCCGTAAGAACAGAAGGATGATAAAAACAAAATGTTGGGTTTTTTTATTATTTTTTTTAAAACGAAATGTTGACTGTGGTTTGTATTGGCATGTTCTTAAAGCTGAATCCATCCCATGTCTTTCATGTGCCCTGTCTCTGAGCCTGTCACATGTGGCACTCTTCTGTGTCAGCTCCCCAGGTGGAGCCGGGGTACGAAGAATTAGGGATTCATCAGAAGCCCGACTAGAGCACGTACCAGAATGTCCATAGCCTAGAACTTCCAGTGACCAGAACTCTGTAGGCTTGTGACTATTGACCTCCAGACTATATTTTCGTACATGGTTTCATGTGCCTTATTTGATGTGGAAACAACAAAACTGGACTCAGTTAACTCAACAAGGGGCTTGAGAAGGTACATTATTTTATGTCACAGTTAAACAGTGTTCCCTATCGGGAATAAAAGTATTACAGGTAATAACTAACGTTTGGACAAGACTTTAGAGTTTCTTTTTTTAAAAAATTTTATTTATTTCTCAGAGAGAAAGAGAGAGAGAGCACAAGCAGGGGGAGGGGCAGAGGGAGAAGCAGACTCCATGCTGAGCAGGGAGCCCGATGTGGGACTCGATCCCAGGACCCTGGGATCATGACCTGAGTCAAAGGCAGACTCTTAACCGACTGAGCCACCTGGGCATCCTAGACTTTAGAGTTTCTATGGCCCATTCACTTCCATCATCTTATTTGGTCTTCACAGTCTTCTAAATGGGTTAGGACAGGGATTGTTATTTAATTTTACAGATGTGAAAACTGAGGTCCAGAGTGGCCAGCTAGAAAGTGGCAAAGCCAAAACTTGAATCCACATTTCTCTACTCTTACCATTTCATCTTCCTTTTCATCACCATTGTCCTTGTCTTCCTCTTCCTTCTTCCCTCCTCCTCTTCTTCCTTCCTCTATTCAATATCTTTATGGGTGTTTATATTTTATATATCTTTAGATACTGAGTATCTGTTCCCAAGTGAGCCCTCATCATTCCCATGTACTAGAACCCCCGGAAGAGGAGGGGTGACGTCAAAGGCACAAAATCATCCCTCTCGCATCTCCTTCCCTCTCTTTCCTCCCTCTCCCCTTCCTCTCTCCATGCTTCTTTCATTCTTTAGTTAATTCTATAAATGTTTATTTTAAACTCTCCTTCCCAAGATTCACTGGAGATTCAGACTTAGCCCTGGCAGATGGCCTGAGAGGCCAACTTTCATAACCTGATCCTTCTCTTTTCTGCAGTGAAGGATAAATATTTCATGATCAGCATATTTTATCGATGGCCTAAGGCTTTCTGATTACTTTCCATCTGCGGGGCCTAGTTTATTTTGTTGCCTTGGCTTTTTATGAGATTGCTTGTATGTAATGTATTTGTGACAAATAACCAGTTGCTTTTGTTTCAACAAAACTCATCTTAGAGGAGCAAGTTACACTATGCTTTCTCCCCACAACCGTAATTTTAGATATTATAAAATACCATCTGTAAGTACTACTATAAGGAGCCCGGTGCCCCTCATGCTAGTGCCCTAGCATGTGCCTCTGTAGATCATTCTGTGTTATACTTGTCAATATACTTGTCCACACCCCTCCTCCTCGCTCTACTGTGTACTCCTTAGGGGTAGGACTGTGTCTTAATCACTTCATATCCCCAAGATCTGATACATATTAAAAGTAAAATCACAATGAGAAAATAACATGGCCTGTGTACAAAGGAGAATTTACAAGCTTCTGAAGCCTTCTGGAAATATCCCAGGGCTTGAGTTCTGCATCTGTTCAGCAGGTACAATAGGGATTTTACACAGTAGCTCCCAGGAACTCTTGCTGTTCTCCCCCAGCTTCTTCTTCTTCTTCTTCTTTTTTTTTTTAAGATTTTATTTATTCATTTGAGACACAGAGATATATATAGAGAGAGAGCATGAGCAGTGGGAGAAGCAGAGGAAGAGGGAGAAGCAGACTCCCCGCTGAGCCAGGAGCCCGATGCGGGGCTCGATCCCAGGACCCCGGGATCATGACCTGAGCCGAAGGCAGACACTTAACCATTTGAGCCACCCAGGCGCCCCCCCCCCCAGCTTCTTCTTAGTCTCCGTGGTCTCCTTCTTGTCCTTCAGAGCAGTCCTTGCAGTGGCACATCCGGCCTCCTTCACACTTGGCAATGAAGAATTTAAAATCTGTTTGTAAACTGAAGGCCCATTTTAACTCTGTATAGCAGCTTTCACATATTTTCCTTGGTACATTTGGAGTCCTAACTAGATCTTAGAAGTTGTGTCTTTGTTCACATATTCTCTGAGCCCAGCCCAATAAAATGATTCATTAAAATATTTAAATCAGCTACCAGAAACCATAATGAGGATAAACATCTCGGAGGCCCAAATCGATTATCTCGTGCTCCCGTTCCATCTGCGAAGACTGGTTCTCCATCCGGCCCTAAAAGTTTGTAAGTGTGAGGGCCTTAAGACCCTAGTCAGCAGGAAATTACAAAACCTGGGCTCCTCCAACCAAAGCCTAACCTTTCCTTTAGAACTTTATGGCACTGGAATGGAACAAATTCATGTCGAAGGTATTGTGAGTGGTAGCCGTGGATTTTGAATACCGCCGCTATGGCAGGCAAGTTGGATGGCCCTGGGGAGGTCACCAAACTTTTGTATGGCTCGGGAGAGTCATCTGGCAAATGAAGGGTAACCAATCTGGAGTGCCTCTGTGGAGTTAGGAGGGCAGCTCTAAGGGGCCTCTGGGTCTGGAATGTGCTCCATGTGCTGGAGGGCGCTGTCGCACACAGGGCAGGGATTTGTCTTGGGATGGCTACTCAGTCACAGATCTTACATTAGAGGCATAGATTTGCTTTAGCTTGACAAACATGCAGGATTAGCCTTCCCATGCTGTGTCACTCACATTATTTCTGGAATCCTGCTATTGCCAACAGAAGCCAACAGAGTGCTTCCCCTCGATGTGTATGAAGCATGCCGTCTTTTCTTTTACACAAGGGAGGTGATTTTGAAGAATTGAATGAAAATCACATAGTCATGCAGCAACTCATATTTACTTAAAGGAAGTTCACTTTTTGCAGGAAACTCGAAGGGAAACCTGCTGAATTATTTGATAGAGGAAAAAGTCCTTTTGTAATGGAAATAATCATCTTCTATCTCTTCTATAAATTTAGGTTTTTTTAAATAATTTTTTTGTAGTATGCCAGCCTGTAATGTATTCTAAAGTATTAGACTGTAACATCATGGGCTCTAATATATTCTAAAAAGATGATGATGGGGTTTAAATAAAAGGCAAATATTTAGTTACTGTGGTAGTAGTTGCTCTTGTTTATTGACTGCTTACTATTGGGCCCCACACTGTGCTAACTGCTTAATATGCTCAATCTTATTGGATCCTCGCTATTTGATAGATGTCATGAAGGTGAACTAGAGTCATTTATATTGTATAGAGTTTGGAACCTGAGTCATGGGGCTGGGAGGGACCATAAACGTTCAGAGGAGGACTCTGTGGCCCAGAAACGGAAAACAGTTTTCCTTGAGTCACTCAGGAAGTTAGTGGAAAGGCAGGGATTAGAAATCAAGCTTCACAGTTCCCCGTGCAGTAGCTGTTCCCCACGTGGCCCCATCCCTACTGCACACAGCACCTCGTGATCTACGCATGCCAAATAGTGGCAGTTGCAGGTTAAAGAATGAATGAATCATCAACAGGTTTTATTTTTTAAAGTGTCCAGAAGCCTGGGGCACCTGGGTGGCTCAGTTGATTAAGCCTCTGACTCTTGGTTCGGCTCAGGTTATGATCTCAGGGTCCTGGAATCAACCCCCCCCTTCCCGTCAGGCTCTGTGCTCAGTGGGGAGTCTGCTTCTCTGCCTCTCTCTTCCTCTGCCCCTCCCCCTGCTCTCTCTCTCTCTCTCTCTAAAATAAATAAATCTTTTAAAAAAAGTGTCCAGGAGCCCTGGGTCCAGTGCCTTTGTACCTGAGACCTGTTCAGTGTGGCCAGATAGGGAATCCTACTGAAAAACAATATTGATATTATTAATGGTCTTGGTAAAATGTGGTAAAGAATCAGAGAGTTTAAAATGGGAAAAAGTTGAAAAAATTGAAAATCATACAGGACACAGTAGCGCACTCAACATAATTTAAATCAGGGTTGGACGAACTTCTTCTGTAAAGGACCACATAATATGTTTGAGGCTTTGTGGGCCATACGGTCTCTGATCCAACTGCTTAACTCTGCCATTGTAGTATGAAATGAGCCATAGATCATACAGAAACACACAGCCATGTATGCGTTACAATAAAACTTTATTTACAAAACAGGTGGCAGGCTGGATTTGGTTTATGAGCTGTAACTTGCTGGCATCTGAATTAAACCATCCTGGTTTCATAGCAAGGAGTGTGAGTTGGTGTGCTTATGAGCGCTTTGGAGTGTGTATTCTCCTTTTGTCAGGCAGGCAGGAAATGGCCAAGCTCAATTTAGGGTTGAGCAGTCCAGTGTTGCCCAGTGTCCCTGGTTACCCTTGGGTGTGCCAAAGGCCACATTTCTCAGAGGGTATTCCTTACTGATAGCCTGCCTATTCAGTTTCACAGTTCTTTTTGGAAACCCAGCTTAAGAAGTATTTTGAGCGGTGAAGTCAACAGCAGCTAACATGTATCTCAAATGTAATGACAAGAAGCCCTAGCCTTGGGGGCGCCTGGGTGGCTCAGTTGGTTAAGCGACTGCCTTCGGCTCAGGTCATGATCCTGGAGTCCCGGGATCGAGTCCCTCATCGGGCTCCCTGCTCGGCAGGGAGCCTGCTTCTCCCTCTGACCCTTCCCCCTCTCATGTGCTCTCTCTCTCTCATTCTCTCTGTCTCAAATAAATAAATAAAATCTTAAAAAAAAAAAAAAAACCTAAAAAAAAAAAAAAAAAAAAGAAGCCCTAGCCTTGGCCTCACCAAATACCAGGCCCTATAAACTGCTCCTCTGAACTTAACCCCCTGCCCCCCACATTGTTCTTCCCGATTAGTCAAAGGCATTTCTGAATAATGATAATGGTAGTTGATCATGGTGGTTGATATTTATTGAAGACCTTCTATGTGTCAGGCAGTTTACCTGACATTAATACATTTTTTTCCTGAAGCTCTCATTCATTTATTTCTCAAAAGCCTGCCTTTGGGAACGTGGGCCCTTGGCCAGATCTTGACTTGTGAAGTTTGTTCTCACTACCTCTTCTTCCTCCTTCGTAAGCCCTGTACCCGCTGGTGGCCAGCGCCCACTTCCCCTTAAGTCTGGGTCCTGTGTCTAACACATTTCGTTCAATCACAGACTTCAAGGAAGGTTCTCAAAAACTCCTGATATTAATACATTTTCATTGTTGAATTCTTACCACAACTCTGTGAGGCAGATACTATCATTTCTTCCATTTTTTGCTGGGACATTGAGGCTCAGAGAGGTATAGTGACTTGACCAAGGTCACACAGCAAGTAAGTGGCTGAGGCAGATCGAAAGCCCAGGTGGAGTGATGATAAAGTCTATGCTCTTTACCATGGTAGCACACTTCTATCTCTGTCCCTGGTCCTCGAGGGCATAATCTCCATCTTCCTCGGAATCTGGGTCCAAGAATCGTTTCTCACTTCTTCCTGTCCCATGTCCTTGACTCTTCCCACTTGGACTGCTGCAGTGGCTCCCAACTGGCCTTAGCACTATGAGATATAATTCTCATTCTACACAAGTTGCCTACGGTCTATTTCAGAACATTTTTATCACCTCAGAAAGCCCCAAACCCTCCAGCTATAATGCCACTTTCCCCCTGTCCCCCCCCCACCCCCAGCACTAAGCCATCACTAATCTACTTTCTGTCTCTACAGATTTCCCTGTTCAGGACTTTCATATATATGGAATCCTAGAGTATGTGGACTTTTGTGGCTGGCTTCTATCACTTAGCATAATGATGTTGAGGTTCCTGATGTTTTCAAGGTTCATTTCTGTTGTAGTATATGTCAGTACGTCATCCTTTTTTATGGCCGAATGATATTCCATTGTATGGATGGACCGTATTTGTTTATCCCTTCATCCATTGATAGACATTTGGGTTATTTCCATCTTTTGGATGTCATGAGCTAATTGGCCTCTTAAATGTATTCTGCACAGTATTCTCTGGTTAATTTTTCTAAAGTGCAGCTCTCATCATGTCACCCCTCTGATTGAAAGTCATCACTAGGGGCGCCTGGGTGGCTCAGTTGTTAAGCGGCTGCCTTCGGCTCAGGTCATGACCCCAAGTCCTGGGATCGAGCCCTGCTTCGGGCTCCCTGCTCTGCGGGAAGCCTGCTTCTCCTTCTCCCACTCCCCGTGCTTGTGTTCCCTCTCTCGCTGTGTCTCTCTCTGCCAAATAAATAAATCTTTAAAAAAAAAAAGAAGAAAGAAAGTCATCACTGATTTCCAATGCCCTCTTGGACATTGTTTAAGCTCCTGTGAGTTTGGATTTTGTTGTGGGAAGGTGTGGCATGGAGTGGGTTCTTATTCTGGGGGAGGGATGGCGAGGGAGCCGTGCTTTCCTGGGCATGGAGCCTTCCCATGATGGTGCAGCCTCTGTGAGCTCGCCCTCCCTTTTCATCAGCTAGGGCTCTCACCTCTGTTACTGCCCACTTGGTCCTCAGCGTGTGGGGCTGCATACTGGGAGGGAGATGCTTCCCTCTGTATCTCATTTGCTTTGCTGGACTGGGAACCCCTTGAGGTCAGGAATCAAGTGTAAATGATAATCCTGACTGCAAGTATAACAAGAATACATACCATTTGTTTGAGGCATTGTTACGTACTAGACTCTCCACCAGGTCCTTTGATTGGTTAACTAACCTGGGAAGTCCTCAGGGTAAGTACTATTATTCCAGTGTCATAGATGAGGAAACAGACTCTGAGAATCTAAGTAACTTGTATTTGATGACTTGGTAGGTCAATGACAGCACTCCGGTCCATCAGACTCCAAAGTTTGTCATTCCACAGTGCTATGCTGACAAGGATGTCTTTTTCTCTTCCTGCTCCTGCTTCTCTTCCTTAGCTTCCTCCTCCTCCATCATCATGCAACACTCCCATTTTGCAGATGAGGAAGTTAAGGCCCAGACAAATGAGGTGTCTTCTCAGGGTTACATTCTTAGTAAGTGATGTAGCAGGGACTTTAAAATTAGAACTTCTGTCTCTAAGCACATTTCTACTCTCCCTGACTGTACCATGGTATTAGTGTATGTTGGAGCCTCAGCAAGCTGTTTGATGGTGATAATTATCATGTTATAAAACAGTAAGGAGGAGAAGATGCACATACATAAACAGGTAGGGAAACTATAAGATACTATATTGTGGTGAGGATTGTAAATGCCATAGAAATTGTAGAAGAGAAAAGTTATGAAGCTTTGTGGATGAGGGAACACTGATGTTAGGCATGAGTTTAGTGAGGCAGAGAGGAAAGAGGCGGGGGGCGGGGAGGGGGGAAGAGATTGACATCTTCCTGCGGGGCCATTCTCCCAGGCCAGTCCTCCCCAGGGACCCAAATTCTCTGGTCTCACCACCACTGGGGCAGCTATTAGGAAAGAAATAGTTGCATAATGTGGAAATGGGTATGTGGCTCTGTAATATGCTTCTGTTTCTCAAAGGGACAGGCCAAGGACATCATACATTTGGATGACGTCTGTCAGAATTACTTGAAGTTCTATTTTAAATGAGTTTGTTGTGGTGAATGCATCAACACTGTTTCCGGTGGCTACAATTTGTGGGAGAGTTCACACAAGCAACCATCTATGTATCAAAGCATGAGTCACGCCCAGACATGGTTATAGCAGTGCTCGTTGCTGTAACAAGTCAGCCCTCCCACCAAGGGCCGCAGCCCCAAGCAAAGGCCATGGCCTGTGTAGTTCTCCTCTTTCCTCGTGTTGGTTCTGTGTTGTGAAATATGCAAGCAGACAGCACAAGCCTGGACTATTGGATCGGTCCAAGTTTAGAATAGGCCAGGGTGATAAGGAAGCATAGATAGCCCCATAGACTGCCTTGGTGACAAGTTCCCAGGAAGTCCCCCAGGGACCACAGGAAGGAAAACAGCCCATGACGGATGCCTGGGCCTCTAACAGGGCGAGCCTGCGCTGGCTTGGAAGCCTACCATTGCTTTGGGCTCTGTTTTGCATTTCTCTGAAAAGCCTTTCTCTGTCTTCAGAACAATCCACTTGTAAAATCTACTTGATTCTGAAGAATCTGTCCTTGTCTAGGTACTTAACTTATATTCCAGAGTACTGTTTTCTCCTCATCTTCTGAAACCGTTCTGTAGTAACAGCGTCACAGAATTGTTTCAGGAACATGTCTGGTGGCCCGCTTAGATAGAAACCGATTTTAAAAATCTGCAATTAATTTCATTCACTACCGTTTTAAAGGGAATAGATTGAGGCCTTGATGCATTTTTTCCATTGCAGAAGTATTTTATATTTATTCTGAAGATTTTATACTTCCTCACATTCCATTTTTTATTCCTCAAGTATAATAGCTCTGTCAGTTCTCTTGAAAGGCAAAATAATACCCCACTGAATATTCTTTTTTCAAAATTGTAAACCTGTTTCTCACCTAAAAATATGATACCGTGTCTGATTAAAATGCACAAATAATAGCACGTGTTCAAAACAAATGCTGTAGTTGGAATAACAATAAAATAAATCTCACCAGTTTGTAGGTATTTGCAGCAGACTATTCAATAGCTTTTGGCTTCAAGGATGATTAAAAAGTACATTTATTGATTTCTAACCAAACCACTATATTAATCATTTCTGGAGGCATAGTGGACTATTGGCTTCTTGTCAGAATGGCTTTGAGGAGAATGTGGCCTTTGGTTCTTCTCAGCAGAGGTCAGAGTTGGGTCTCTGGCTCCACTGCATTTATGGTTTAGCAGCAAAGTTTCCTCAATCTTGGTGGACCTGTTCTTTTTGAAGGGACATGAATCGTGTTTGGGGACTGGACAGACTCAGAGCATCTCAACCTTACAAAAGATTTCTCCTCTTGCTTGATCTTTGGTTTGTGTCTTCCTGAGATGCTAAGCCACAGCAACTACCTTTCCTGGCCCGTGGTATTGTGGGAAAAGAGCAAAGGATGAACGGTATCAAGTCTCTTCCACTTGGGTCAAGGAAGGTGGCTCGCATACAAAGTCAGAGATACCTGTTTCCCTTTGGCATATGAGAGATCACATCCCTGCACCTCTGAGCTTTTACTTTTCTTTTCTTTTATTATTTTTAGAGAGGGAAAGAGTGGGGGAGGGTCAGAAGGGGAGAGAGAATCTTAAGCAGGCTCCACGCTGGGCGAGGGACTTGATCTCACAGCCCTGAGATCATGACCTGAGCTGAAATCAAGAGTCGGACGCTTCACCGACTGAGCCATCCAGGTGCCCCTGAGCTTTTACTCTTCAAAAAAAGAGGGAAATATGAAGCTTTTGATCTTTCTTGGCTAGTGCATGGATCCTATTGTTTGCAGGTGCTCATACTTTTCAAAGGGAAAAAAAAAATCTTCCCTGCCACCATTTGGGGTTTGGTCTACTGATCACATTCCCACTGTTGTTTCACGTCAATGCCACTCAGAGCCTCTCAGTCTTTTGAACTCTCTGTCGTCCCCCTTCTGCCACTTCCTCCTTCTTTCCTTTCCTTCTCCTCTCCCTCCTGTCTTTGGTCACTCCCTCTCACTCCCTTCTTCCGTCTCTCCATTCCTCTCACCGCTGGGTGCTAGGGTGTCCTTACTGAAGTCCCTACTTGGTAGCCTTTCCTTACCTCCTTCATCTTCTGCTTGCGTGTCCTTAGTACGTGGTCTGTGGAACATGGTGAAGCTGTGATTCAAGCTGGGGCCATCTGCTCTGCAGCCCCTGCTCATACCCAGCCTTTGTGTGTCACAATACGCACACTATGATGGTTTCCAGCCCCAGACAAGTTGTCTACAACAACAACGTGTGTGTGCGTGCGCACGTGCGCGTGCATGTACTTGCTTTCCCCAGTATGGGACAGGATGACCTACATGGTGATTGCGTTATTCTGGGAATATGGTTGGGCCCGCCTCACACTCAGATCTGCCTGTGAGTTGCTGCCAGTACTTTGGGTTATGGTTCTGGGCTTGTTAGACTTACTCATCTAGGAGTAAGCTGTTATTTTCATGACCAGAGCTCTTCTAATATAGCAGTTTTCACACATTTTTTGGTATTTTTGCTCTGTATTCTTTTAAGAGGATTTTTTTTTGAATCCTCACTGAAAAATCTTATGCCAAGTCCAGTATGTCCAACAGGTCACGCAGGGGCTGCTGTGTTTGACGTGTGGGTGGAAAATTCAGTGCTTGTCTTCTCCTCCCCCACCCCAGGGGCCCACTGAGGGATACCGCGGAAGAGTGCTACGGGTCTTTGGAGCGGAGTTTGATGTATCCCTGGGCTGGTCCCTTTCCCTTTCAATTCATAGGTGAGATCCAGAGAGCAGGGCAGGGGAGAGGGCACGCTACAGGAAGGCTCAAGGGCAGAAGGTTGAAGTCATTGGTCCTGAATGAACCAAAAAGGTGACCCTTTGTTCTACATCTGTATCAGTATTCTGACAGCTGTGTGGCCAGTCTTGGGACAGAGGATATAGAATTATTGTTCTTTCTGAGACCGAAAGGATCCTCTCCCCTACTATCCCCCACCACCAAAGCCCCAGACAGATCCAGCCATGGACAGCAGATTGACAGGTTACCATGCCTTTGTTAGAGATTGGTAAAGTAAGATCTGTTCCTATATTATCAGGTTGTTATTTCCTGTATTTATTCTTAGAAGAGAGGCTGGGTCAGTCAGACCCAGTAAATGAATATTTACTCGATACATTTGGCTCTGTTCTTCTAAGGCCCGGGTGAGGATGGGCTGTGCTTGCAGGCACAGAGTTGCCAGACGTAACAAGGCAGGGAGCCGAGATGAGACCACCAGTTGTAGCCATGGGGGGCACAGAGAGAGCGGTTCCACTATCTACTAGTAGTGGGTACAGAGCGGGGCTGTCAGGAAAGGGACTCTAGGGCAAAGGTTGCCCGCAGAGGGGCGACCTCATGGACAGGGAGGGTGAGGGGTGGCTCTGGGCTCTGTTCAGACTCCTCTTTCTCTCGCCTTTTCCTCTGAGCTCTGCCAGTTGTTATGCAGTGGATTTCCCACAACAGCCCTCAGCCGGCGAAACATACATATGGAAAAATAAAATGAACCCCCATGTCTCTACCTTAGAGCCTGGGCAGTCGAATAATACTGCCTGTACGTTAGAAGCCTGTCCCTGAAAACCTTGCTAAATTTAATACAATTCTTATAATTTATAAGATTCTTTTAGTCTATGTAATTAATCAAAGCATTAGCAAATCCTGACAGGTTTAGTTCTTCCTTTCCAGTCCTTCTGCAGTCTTTTCCATTGTTTTGCCTTACTGCACTGGTTAAGACCTGCAGTGAAATGTTGAATCAGAGTGGTACCAGCCCAAGAGTATATCCTGGACATTCCTCTTTTGTTCCTGATTTTAAATGGAATTCTTATAATATTTTACCACTGAGTTATCATGCCTCCCAAATATTTTGTTATGGATAGCTTTTATCAGGTTGCTAATGGATTTTATTGTGGAAGGATGTTGATTTTTATCAGATGCATTTTCTGTATCTTTTGAGATGTTTGTATAGCATAGTTTTTTCTTTCTTTCTCCTTTAATCCTTTGGAGCAATGCAGTGCTTTACACTCAGAATTTTTCACGTGAAAACAAACTTAAATTCTTGTAATTAACCCAGCTTGGTCATGATCGATTTTCTTTTTTAGACATTGCTTGATTTCATGTGCTGGTATTTTGTTCGGCGTTTTTACATTTATTTTCACAAGTTAGGTTAGTATGACTTTTTTCTTTCTCTATTATTCTTGTCTATGTTTGGTGCCAAGGTGAAAGTAGCCTCATAAAATGAGTTGGGAAATATTCCTTTCTTCTATTCTCTGGAAGTGTTTATATAAGATTGAAATTATCTGTTTCTTGAGGGTTTAGTAGCTCTTGCTTGTAAAAAACCCTCTGGGGCCTGGCATTTGTTTAATATGATGCTTTAAATTTTTTAAATGGTTATAGGGCCATTCTTGGGTCAATTTAAAAATTTATAGTTTTCTAGTAATTTGCATATTTCATTGAAATTGCTGAATTTATGGCTGTAAAGTTGCTCATAACATTATCTGATCTTTTGTCCTCTGCTGCATCTACAGTTTATACCCCTTTTAATTCTTAGTATTGTTTATTTGCCTGTCTGATCTCAGTACTTTTCCTTCATATTTCAAAGTCCACATAGTCTTGCTTTCTATTAAAAAAAAAATCCATTCTCTTATTCATTACTTTGCATTCCAGTCACACTGGATTACTGTTTTTCTCTTGACAGATTTGTAATTTCCTTAAGCAGTGCCTTCATTTATGGCCTTCCCATCATTTTGATCACTCTTCCCTACATGTTCATCCTTTGAACTACTCGTTTCTCAAGGCTCATCTCAAATTCCACCTGTTTTATGAAGCTTTCTCCTATTTTGCCTCAAACAGGATAGCTATCTCCTCCTCCTGTGTTAATCGCATATCCCCCCAACTTCTCCATCTCAAGTCTCGTGTTCTGTTTTATATTGAATGAATTGCTCACATGTGTGCAAACTCCTGCAGGTCGTGAGCCTCAGGAAAGTGAGACCCTGTCATATTCATGCCTGCATTCTAAGATCCTAGCAGAGAACAACTCGAGAGTCTGTTAAGTTCAACTGAACTGAATCAAACTGAGTGGAATTGAACAGGTATTCTTCCTTTGGCAAAATGTAAAGTTAAAAAAGTGAATTGTAGGCCGCATGATGCAATCCTGGCTAATGTGAAGATGTCCTTACCTCTGAACACTCCCCTTTCCTCAACTGGCCAAAGTCTGAAAGTCCAGCATTTGAGCTTCATTCATCTGTATGTGCTTCCTGCTTACTAAAAATGCTACCTGGTCTGAGGAAGCAGAGGAGGCCTTAGCAGGCACTGATAACCACACCTCTCATGATCTTCACTGTTTCCTACCAAGTGAGTGGATTTACTAGATCCTTTCCTGAGAGCAGATATTGAGGAGATATGGACAAGGAACTTCTCTTAGAGGGAATGAGGATGCAGAAAAGGATGGCTAGGTGTACTCATAGTTGTTATGCTTTAATTAATATCTATTCTCTTCCAAGTATTATGCTAAGTTGCATGTAATCTTTGTTCCAACTCACAGAGGTAGGTACTCTTACTATCTCCAGTTTTATAGACAGAAAAACTGAAGTTCAGAGAATTTAAGCAATTTAGCCAAGGTCAGTCAGCTAGTAAGTGGCAGAGCTGAGATTTGAAGCAAGGTCTGGCGGACTCTATTCTTGGACTCTATTCTTTGACTACCCAATCTATCTGTTCTTTATGACCTCATCTGAAAACCTCAGCGATGGATTGGTCACCTGTTATGGGAGTCGCCTCTGCCTGGCTCCCACTATCCCATGGTCAGTTTTTCAGGCATTTTAGTGGGTCACATGTGACCTCCTGTCTGCTGACTGATCTTGGAAGCTGCTGGAATGGGTAAGAATGTGTGCCGCTGCTTGGGCTACTTCCTGTCCCGATAGCATCTCTCTACTCCTTGACTTGGAGCTTCTGGGTTTCAGAAGGGTCTGGAGCTTCCTTAGAAACAAACATCTCTGCTTTGTCCTGCCATTCTCACCTCATCTACAGGCTGTTCCTAAAACCTCAGCGTATAACATCTGGATTTTGGAAGCAATAGCTTCCTTGATTAAAAGGGGGGGGGGGAGACAGCTGTTTCCAAGTAAGCTGGGAAATAGCTCAGAGGGCCAAGCAGAAACCATGAATGTTTGGGTACTGTGTATATTTGGAGGCAATTTGGGGTTTACTATTTCTAGGTAGTTGTCTGCTGGCTGGGAGAGCACTTTTTCCTCCCCTCACCCCACCATCTGCAGAGCCAATTCAGTAGCTTCCAGATCAATAGCCTTACAGGTCATCTGGTCCAAACCCATCATGGTGCAGATGAGGAGCCAGAGGTGCACAGAGGGGCAGTGTCTCACCCAGAGCCACATAGAGTGGGAGTCAAGTCTGAAGCCTCGGGGCTTTTGATGGAATGTCCCAGATTGGGAACCTTCATTGGCCCTCAGTGCACACTGCCCTTTCTTATGAGTTATCTTTCCAAGGGAACAGGCTTTTTATTTTCAGTCAGGCTGTAAGTGCCTTGAAGACAGAAAGCACATTTCCTAATTGATTTTGGACTCCCTACCATGACTCGCACGTAGTTGGCCCTCATTGGGGAATTGGTGGCTTGATTGGGTTGGCCTTCTCCTCTTCTGACTCTTACTCTACAGGACTCCTGGTCTCTCTGTATGGCATTGCCCTTGGCAGGTGTAGTCCTCTGCCATATGTAGATCTTCTCGCCTGGAGGCGGCCCCTCAGCACACTGAACCTCAGCACTTCCACACCCAGCCCCTCCGTTAGCTCCAGTTTCTTGAAGTCCATTCCAAATTTTGTCTCTAATTCATGCAGATTTGTTAAAATGGTCCCTCATTGCATACACACCGTGTGTGGTGTGGTTTTTTTTTTTTTTTCACTTAACTTTAGAGCTATATCGGGATTCTTCACACAGCACTATTAAGTAATATGTATAATTATGTCCACCGTGTCCATAAGGTGCAGAATAATTTGGTTATGAATCTTGGTTTCTGAGTCCTGCTGCTTTAAGACAGGAACCCTCCCTTGGGATATCATTCTTTTTTTAAAAAAAATATTTATTTACTTGAGAGAAAGAGAGAGAGCGTGCAGGAACACAAGCAGGGGAAGGAGCAGAGGGGAGGGAAAGAAACTCAAGCAGACTCTGCACTGAGTGTGGAGCCCAATGTGGGGCTCGATCTCATGACCCTGAGATCATGATTTGAGCTGAAATCAAGAGCCAGATGCTTTAAAAAAAAAAAAGATTTATTTATTTATTTGAGAGAGAGAGAGGACGCAAGAGCGGAGGAGGGGTAGAAGCAGAGGGAGAGAGAGAATCTACAAGCAAACTCCCCGCTGAGTGTGGAGCCCGACATGGGGCTCAATCTCACAAGCCTGAAACCATGACCTGAGCCGAAACCAAGAGCCTTATCTGACCAAGCCACCCAGGTGCCCTGGGATATTATTCGTAACTATAAGCAAACAAATAAACAGACACTATAGAGGGCCTGCATGTAGGACAACCTTACTTTTGGATGGTAGATCAGATTTGCTCCTTTTTTCTTCATCTATATTTTTATATTAGTCTGAGGTGCTACCCCTTGAATCCTCTACCAAGCAGAGTGACTTCGGTCAAGTCATTTCGTCTTTCCCAGACTCAGTCTCTTCATCCATCGATAGAGATAAAAATGTTGGGAGGCTCCAATGGGGTAATGTCTGTCAAGGCACTTGGACGTGATATATGTAGTCCTCTGGGCAGTAGCAGTGTGATTGTTCATGATTGGAAAGCTCAGAATATAATAAAATTGAGTTGTTAAGGATCGTTATAAGAGCAAAGCCATTGTTGTGCTCCTGCACACATCCCCTAAGCCCAGAATCCTGAGTGATACCCAGTATGTGTACTTCGCAAGGCTCCATGGAAACCCAACAGGCTGGGGCCACTGACACTTGGCGGTGGTCTGAGGACATCAGTTGTCCTGGCCCAGAAGAGCGGGTTGGAAAGGTAACTCCAATCCTGCAGTGTGGGTTTTGGGAATCACACCTTCCTTTAATATCCACGTTATAGCTGCCCAAGGACCGTGGTAAGTCCAGAGCCCCCTTCAGCATCTTCGAGAGCCCCCCCGCTCCCTGGTGGAGGCGGGAGCTTCTATTTTTCTTGAGGCAGTTCTAGCTGTCACTTGTTTCTCCAGTGTCCCCACGCTCTCCTAGCCAGAGCAGATGGTTCGAAGTATACACGAGCATCTCTGAAGGCAGCTGCCGGGTGGAACTGTCCGAAGTTGCACGCACACGCAGGGCAGTAAGTTGGAATTACCAAGGGGGCAACTTTGAAGGCAAGACATCCCATGGATGTGTAAGCTGGGGTAAAATTTTGATGACAGCCATCCCCAGCCCACCGGAGCCATACCTCCTACCTGGTGTGAAGCAGAAGGCTGACTGGCCCATTAATTTTACATCTCTGTTCATAGGCATGACTTTGCTTGTGGTGGGTTCTGGTAAATAGTACTCCACAGGTGTTTGCGGCATGCTCCGGTGCTCCTCTCTGGAAGACTTTATTATTTCTGTCCCTGCTGATCACTCCAAGCTCCTTTGCTTGCTTGTGGGTGCTCCAGTTTAGCAAGACTCTAGTCTTGCTAAGAGTTGTGAAGCAGATTTTGTTATAAGAAGATTTTGTTATAGATTTGAGATGTGTTCTGCTGTTGTAGACAAGGCTTTATCAAGTAATACTGCCTTATCCGAAGATCAGTAACTCGTCTTAGGAGAGAAAACCAGATCCACCTAGTTCATGTTCAGCAGATATCTTCAGTGAACGTGGGAAGGTTGTGCAAATTGTTCTGAGTAGGTCAAACATAAATATGCGGTGCTGAGGATTGGTCTCTCTGATGGGGCTTTTAGGTTTCTTGCAGTGTGTAGGAGCTTGGTGGATGTTCCTCTGCTCTATGCCTCCCAGCTACCTTTTGCAGAGTTTTAGTTGGTAAATACTGACTTCTGAATGGACATATTTAATTGCCAAGTAGCTTTTTCTGTTAGCTTTGATCCTGGGAGGCGGGTGCCTTTTATTGAGGACTGGTGCAGCGAAAAGCTCCAGCTAGAGCCAAGACCCAGAAAAGCAGTGGTCATAGACAATGGGATGCAATTGTCAGTTTGCTCACAGTGAAAGGTCTATTGTCTGGAAGTGGCTGGTTTCTGCCTGCGCATCCCATCCCCAGACTCCTCCCTGGAAAAAAAACAATCAGTAGAGATGTGTTGATGAGGTCATAAAGTTTAGGACGTGAGGATGTAAAAAGGCACTCAGTTATGTAAGAGTTTGGCCAAACACAGCCCAGCGTAGAGGACTGAGTATTCAGAAGCTAGTCGGTCACATCCCTTCAGGGAGCAAGTGCCTGTAAGGAGTGTGGTGTGTGTGAGCTGGGGGCCACTTACCACTTCAGATCACCGAAGTGCCGCTCAGCAATTAAGCACAGACCTAGTGAAAGAGAAGGAAAAGTCTGCCGAGCAGCCCCCCTCCTCTAAACTTCCCAGGCCCCTGCCCCACTTTAGGCAGGTGCTCATTCCCTCTTGTCTGTGCTGTTGCAACAAAGAGCCTCCTGACTGTTCTCCCACTTCCTGCGTCTCTTTTCTCGGGCCTCTTCCCCTCAGACATTTACCAGAAAGCAGTGGCAAGGTACATCTTTCTGAGGCCAGTTGTAATTGCCTCAGTCTCATGCTCAGACTCCAGCAGCTAAGGGACAGTCCACCCTCTTCCGCCCCCTGTCCATGGGCTTCCCAACCAATGGAAGAGCTTCGGTTTCTCTGTTCTCCCTTGCCTCTACTCATTTCCAGCCCAACTGGAGCCCCGCCAGCTTCCTGAACACGCCTGGAAGTTTTCTCCCTCTGCCATAGCTGTTTACCTAAATGTGTTTCTCCTTCTCATAATTTCACTTGTCGCTTGCTGGTATCATCTCCTTTACTAAGCTTTCCTTGACACCCTGCCCCCCACTGGAAAGGATTCTTCTTCCTCTGAACTCACCTAGCCTGGTGCCATTAAACTTCCTTCTTGGCTTAAATTCCTGTTGCTTGTGACTTGTCTGTCTCCCTCAGTGGACAGTGAGCTCCTTGAGGGCCAGGGCCTGTGTTGGATTCATTGTCATATTCCATCTTGGGGCACTAACAGAGCCCTTGGTAAATGTTGGAGTGGCCCCACCTGCCACTCTGAAAAGCTTTCAAAAACCCCAAGCTTCTTTGGGAGGTGATGAAAACACATTGCTCCCCTTCTCAGGACTTCAGATTTCTGGTCTACCAATCAGGGGCTGGTGTGGTTTAAAGTTTGCTTGCCAAGGTCCTGGCCATCTCCAGTATTCCATGACCCAACTTTACAAGAAGAGTTTATGTGACTGGGTGTTCTACTTAGGGCCCAAATTGTTCCTCTGCAGCATGGGCTCCTGCTACCTTCTGCTATCTTTGTATAAGGACAGAAACCAAGGGACAGCCTCTGCTCTTTTGCTTTCTGGGACCCCACTTCTCCCAGTATTTCTCGTGCCTTTCTGATTTGTGACCCTGGAAACCAAGGCAGTGTTTTATAGTTGTGCACAATCTGCCTGACATAGTTGTAAGGCAGGTTGAACATTGGATACAGTGTCTGGTAAGCACTCAGTGAAGATTGCTGTTTTCCTTATCATGGTTAATAGTCTCTTTGCAGTAAGGAAGGCCTGAGTTCAAGTCCTTGTTTTGTCACTTACTAGTGATGTGACTAGTAATATAACTTTCAGGCTCTAGAGGAACCTCTACTGGGGACTTAGGCTGCAGGTGCATTGTTGGTATGAAGTAAGTTACTTCATATTAAACTGCCTAGCATGGTCATGGTGCTTGACACATCATAGCTCAAAAATGTAGTTATTGTTATGGTGATCATGATTATCGTGCACGTTATAGTATAGTAGCTTAATAAAGTAATTAAAAAGCCAATTTTAAGTGCCTACTGTATTCTGGGAGCTATGAAATGCACCTTCATGATAATAGTGACAAAGATGATGTTACTATTACCTGTCACTAACATTTATTGACTACTTTCTCTGCTGTGAAAGAGAGATTGAAAGAGATCCCTGGGGGCACCTGGGTGGCTCAGCTGGCTAAGTATCTGACTCTTGATTTCAGCTGAGGTCATCGTCTCAGGGCTGTGGGATCGAGCCCCGCGTCGGGCTCTGCACTAGGCATGGAGCCTGCTTAGAATTCTCTCTCTCCCTCTCTCTCTGCCCCTAACCTCCCCTCCTTAAAAAAAAGAGAGAGATTCCTGGATTGGAGACTCTGAGTGGGGCTGTATCATTAACATCTCTTTTGAAGTCTGGTCCACATCTACCTATGAATAGTGGTCAAGTTTAATGTTGGGTGTTATTTGGCTCTTTGGGATTTTTCTTTCAAGTAATGATGAGTGAATCCAAATGTGGCTGGCTTTGTTGAATCTGCTTGGGAAAGCTCTGTAACTTGTTCCCCTCTTGTCAAAAACCCCACTGTAAAATTGGCCGTGGCTCTAAATTGATTTACGTGCACAGATGGGGATGTGTTAATCAAATAGGACTCCCTCCCCTCTCCTTCCTGCTGAAGTTGCCACTTAACACATCATCATTGGCTCTCTGATAGGCAGGAAACAAGTTGAGCTCCTTTTGTCTCGCTCAGAAGTCTAGGGAGTGATGTTGAATCAGTCTATAGGGTTGCTGAATCAGCATATAGGGCGTTGCTGGTGTGGTGTGCAGTGGGTCAACCTCTGGAGGCTGGGATCCAGATTCAATTCAGATCATTCCCTCCAGATGTATCCAAACTTGTCAGAATGACCGGAGCTGCCCAGATGTTTTCTAAAACCTGCCATTTGCAGGAATGGGCACACTTCAGCTTGGATTCCAAATGGTTGAATGGGGGGCAGGTCACGAACTGCAAATTGGTGACATGTAAATTAACAAAGTGATCAGAAAATCTTTGCTGCCTCTGTCATGTCACTGCTCCTTTGATTCCAAATAGCGGATCACTGGCCACCTTGCAGTTCCACTATGGAGAGACATATTTGAGAGGCATTTGATCACAGGCCTTCTGAAAAATTAATCTGTACAAAGTACAAGTAAGGTATAATTTTCTTGGCTTTTTCTGTCCCTCAAATAAACAATCTCACTGGGTTATGGGGTTAGGGCAATTGTGAGAGGTGCAGATACAGAAACTGCTGTGTTAATGACAGTGTTTTTGAGACTCAGATGAAACCCGGATCTTTAGCTTTCCCAGGCATAAAGTGGTAGGGCCAAGAAGGTGTGGAGCATTACTGAGTTAATCCACAACCACCACCTGCTTCTCACAACTGAAATAACTGTATGAAACAAGGATGAGTTTGCTCAATACAGCTATCAAAACCCATGGTCAATGTACAGTATATCAAAGGATTTTGGGTGCACAAAGCAAATTCGGGAACAAGGCATGAGGCAGAGAATTTGACTAAACAATAGATAATTATTTAAAAATAACTTTAAAGAGGCTCAGAAAATAAATAAATAAAAGATTAGTAGTGGATGATTGTGGGAAGAACACTGTACAAAGACACTTGGATTCTAAATCCGGTTTTGTAAATTACTTGCGTATTCAAGTTTTCTCTAACCTCAGTTACCAATTTTATAAAAGGAAGTGGCCGAACTGTCTTTCAGTTCTAACATCCGATGACTGTGATGACATGATAAAACTACATTATCGATAAGTAACACACATCCCCCTGAAACAAAGTGAAAAGTCTTCTTTTAAAATTTTGATCTAGGTGTGCAGAGTATTTACATGTTGGACACACGAAAACTAAAGAGGCACATTTCCCATGTCCATAACAAAATTACCTGTCCTGCACTCAGTGTTCATAGCTTAATTTTAATTTTATTGAGGTGAGATTTGCACAACATGCAATCAGCCATTTAAAGACATACGATACGGTGACATTTAGTATATTCACAGTGTTGTGCAACCATCAGCTCTGTCTAATTCCAAAACATCTTCATCACACCAGAAGGAAACCCCACACTCATGAAGCTGTCACTCTCCATTCTCCTCTCTCCCCAGAATGGCATCATTTTAAAAATGTATCTTCAGAGTGAATTCAAAGGGGGATTGGTTGCTTAGGAAGCTGCAGCAAGGAAAGCAACAAATATCCCTGCCTTTATTTCTCTGTCAGAGCGAATTTGAGGGACAGCAAGTCAGCGCCTCTCCGTGCTTCCTGGGAGGCACGGAGGGCTCCCTGAAACCAGTATGTCATCCTCTGAAACCAAGTTTTGGCTACTTGACAGACTTAGAGACTTAGGGTTAGGGACCCTATCTGTCATGGTGTTGAACAAATACAAGTTCATTCTTTAAAAAAAAAAAAAAAATCATAAAAAAAACCCAGAAAAAGCTCAGATCAGTCCAAAGAAAAGGCAAAAAATCACCTAAATTCCTAAGATCCAGAGAATCACCATTTAGTGTCAAGTCTTTGAGAAATTTTCCATACATTTTAACATATATACTATATATTTGCAAAAGCGAAGTCAGATGGCACACACTTTTTGTTATTTTATTGCCAAGGTAAAGCATGTTTGTTAAAATTCATACAAGATAGGCTTAATAAAGTATAAAATAGAACATCTGTAGTTCCTAACTTCCCTTTTTTCCATTCAGCAGTGTATCTGGGACCTATTTTTCTGTCAGTATACTTTCAGAGCATTGTTTCAATTGCCGCCCGGTAGTATGTGCCTATTTTACGACGTCCTCAAACTCTGGCTCCTGTTTTGGACACTTAGGTGATTTCTGATCATCAGCTGTCATAATGATGCTGTGGCCGGTGCCGAAATTTGTGCCCTTATCTATGTATTAGTTCTTTTTTTAAAAAAAAGATTTTATTTATTTATTTATTTGACAGAGACACAGCGAGAGAGGGAACACAAGCAGGGGGAGTGGGAGAGGGAGAAGCAGGCTCTTTTTATTTTGTGAAGCACGACCATACCCATTATTTCATTTAATACTACCAATGGCTACTCGCTAATATTTATTATACACGTATGTACTGGACATTATGCTATGTGCTCTGGACATAGGGCTCTTATTCAACCTTTCTCCTTACGCACTGTTCTAGAGATGGGAAGAGTCAGGAGGCTAGGAGAGATCCCCTCAATTGCCCAACATGTGATAGTGGTAGAGCCCAATTTTTACTTTTTTTTTTTTTTTAAAGTAGGCTCCACAGGTGTGGAGCCCAGTGTGGGGCTGGAACTCGTGACCCTGAATTCAAGACCTGAGCTGAGATCAAGCGTTGGACGCTTAACTGACTGAACCACCCAGGAGCTCCCCCAAATTTACTTTTGTCTTTTGGATTCTAGATCCAGTATTCTTTCCAGTATACCACAAACCATATTTGAGTGACAGGATATTCTAAGGCTATTTATGGGCAGGTGAGTTCAATTCCACACCAGTTAACTTGGAAAGACTCACACATAAGGAAACAACGTGGTGTTCATAGACTGTGTCCCCTGCCTTCCCAGTCCAGGCTGCCCCCCTCAGGGGATGCCTGCCTGTGGTTGATTTCACCATGTGGTCCATAAGAACTTAAAGTGTGGTGCCTGCCATGCTGGATCCGTTCCCACAGTAAGACTAGAGTGGCTGTGCCTGAGGCAGTCAGGGATGATTTATGGAAGTTCGAAAGGGACCAGGAGCAGAGACTGGGGGGTGGGGGTGGGGGGAGAGGTCTCATTTACATTAAGAGTCACTGTGAATTAGGTTCTGGGGTCAAGGGCTCCAATGAATTTATCATGAAAGTGCCAATAAAAGGAATTGAAGGACAAATTGGCTGAATTCATTGGATTGTTTCATTCTATGCTGAGGAACAAATGATAGTTTGTGCTGCTTATTTTGTAGAGAAAAAGAAGCTGTAAAATGAGATGCATGTATCAGTAGGCTCCCAGGGAGAATGGCTTCCTGGAAAGAAAGTCGGGGGCTATGGGAAGGCAGCTAAGGCTCCATTCAGGAACCAAAATAATGTTGGCACTGGGAGTCTCTGCCTATTTTCAAAGACACCTGCTAAAGCTCCAAACTGTGTTCTGCTTGGCCTTGGTGCCTGGTGGCTCCACTGACCCAGATCGTGGAGCCAAACTGGTGACTGCAAAGATTATGGATTTATAGAGGTCAAAGCTGTGAGGGTCACTGCAGATCACCTTCAGATACCAGCTTCTTGCATTGACTGGCAAAGAAACCAGGGGGCAGACAAGGAAAGGGACTTGCCCAGGGTGTCCACACTGGTGATTCCCAGTGTCAGAGTTCAGGAGTCGAATTTGCTATCTTCAGCAAAAGTTATATTCACCACTGATGCACAGAACCAAATCACATTTCTTCCTTCTCTTTTTCTCCCTCCTCCACCTCTTCTACCTTCTCCACTCCTCCTCCCTTCCCCCATTTTCCCTTTCTCTACTTCTCCCACCTCCTTCCTGTTCGTCTTCTCCATTCTCATGTCCTTAACAATCTCTCTGGTGTGTATTTCGCATGCTATCTAATGAACAAACCACTTTTACATTGATTATGTCATTTGATCCTTCATCTGTCTTGGCCACAGTGCACAGAAACGGAACACTTTGTGCATAGACAGAAAGTGCAAGCCCAAGGCCCTCTCCCCATTCAGGCTGGCTGGCTTCCTGAGCCTAGTACAGATGGTATATACGAGTCATGGACTTCCTCCCCGGGATCCTTTCTGTAGACATTTGAGGGTTGGACTTTCCCTGGCACAGCCTCAGGCTTGGTGGCAAGGAAGGAAGGAAGGAAGTTAAGAAGCTTTCCTGTCATTGGAGCCGGATCCTAAATAGACCTTTGCTTGGCAAGCATACTTCCCATATTCCCCGGCTGGCCCCGTGTGTGGGCCCCACTCACTGGCACTCTTTAGCCAAGAACAAATGCATGCAGACATCAGCACTCACATGGATGCCCAAGGGATGCCTCCCTGAAGAGCATCACTTTGTAATAGCCTAGCCTCCCGGGACATTAGATTTCTAGCCAGAAGATGAGGGGGTTGGGGAGGGAAGAAGGGGTATGGGGTTGGAGGGACAGAGAGAGAGAGAGAGAGACCTATAAGCATGCAAAAAATATTTAGTTTAAAGGACAACTGTGTGGTTGTGTGTTTTTCCAGCCACATTAAGCTGCTTGGGAGCAGGTTTGGAGTCATTATAAAGAGTTGGCTTTAACCTGAGCTCGTGAGAGAAGGAGTGAGAGGGAATTGAGGGTGTATGCCTGCCTCTTCTTGGCTTTTTGTCTCCCTCGGCCTCCTTAATATTTCCTCTTTACCTTTTTGTGTCCTCTCTCATTTTATAACATGGAAGGTAACTCTCCTACGCAGGTATGAAATATGTCCTCCCAAGTTACAAGTAGATATGGCGGAGAGAGCGAGAGAATGGCAGAGCTCCACAAGAAGCACATGTATGAAAGCAAGAGATACTGGCACTGAGCTTGTAGAATATTTAATTTTAAGGAACTTTGCAGCAGGTATTTTGGGGGAAACTCACTCTAATTCTGCTTTGGGTGATCTTCTGAGGTAGCAGTGTCTCCAGTTTGGTCAAGGTAAAAGCCTCCTCGTCATTTGTTGTTGTCACTGTTGTTGTTAATAACAACAGTGACAACAACAACAATAATAATAATAGCAGCTACTAACATTTCTTGAGTGCTTACCATGAGGAAGGCACTTCACTAAGTACTTTAGATGCCTAAACTCATTTCATCCTCCAACAGTCATAGGAGTTAAGTACTGTTACCCCCCCTCTTTTGAGATGAGGTTAGGTAGCTTATCCAATATGACACAGCTCACAAGCTTGAGGGCAAGGTTTTGAACCGAGAACTTTATGATTACATAGTCCTCTTTCTTAACCACTCCTGCACTGCCCTTCAGCACCCAACATTTTGCATGTTAAAGTTGGTACACTCATCCATCTGTCTGTGCTTTCAGTAGAACTCTCCGTATCCTAGCTCTGGGCTAAGTCACTGTGTCAGTTGCTGGGTGGGGCTCAGCCACCAATCCTTCATCCCTTCTGTGCTCATTTAGAGGTTCTAAAAGAAGCTAGAGGGGGAGTTGCCTTTGTCCCCGGAAGCTGCTCTGGAAACATGAGTTTAAGGCTCTTGGTATATATCCTGATGACTAAGCCTGTGGGACTGTGCCTCTGAGACCTTTACATCTTCTGCTTTTGCTGGTTCTGTGGATATTCGGCTTCTGCCTTATTCTTCTTTGTGCTGTCATCCTACCCCGTACCCCCTCTCTGAGCTCTCAACTCTTGTAGGAGAGTCTGAGACCTGTGTCTGGCTCCCACTTCATTAGGCTTGGCGTGACAAATGGCCTTCTTCTCATACTTAACGCTGGCATGTAAAATAGAATATGCTTTCTGTTTACATACTGCTACCATCTCCTATATCCATCTAGATCCAGGAAACCTATTTCATCAACATAAAACCCATAGAAGCAACGCATGCTGGGAATCGGTCCTCCATATCAGAGCTGATCAGGATGGATCGGTGAATTCTGTAGATCGCATCTGTCCTAAGCAGCAAATTAGCTATGCTTGACTTCAGCTACCACATTTTGCCTGCTGTGAGCTTGCTCTACCCTTCTATGAAATGTATTTTGTAACAGTGTGGAAGAAATACACAAGATTGATTAGAGTTGGCACAATTTGTGCATACTTCTGCAGTTATTATTGTAGTGGCTGCTTTAAAAGACTCAAAAAAAATCCTTTCGCCAATTTTGTTCCTCTATAAAGTTTCACTTAAATTTTAGTGGGTATATTTATGTGTAAATTGGATCAGCTTCCAATGATAGCTCCTTATTGTTAGCATTTTGATGTTTTGTTTGCCTGAGCAGATTGATTTGCCATTATGGGAAAACGTTTGAACTAAAAAAGTCCTCTGAACTTTGTTCCACTCATCTTATCAAAGAAAAGAGAAGCAGAACATGTATACAGAAACCTGCAAATTAAATTGACTTTTCCAATTGAAATGCATTTGATCTGCATTCATTATGGAACTAGGGTAGTAGTTGCAACTTGATTCTGCAAAAACATTGAGGTTTAGGCTGTTTTCCAAAGTCTTTCAAAATTCACGCAGGAGAAGAATCGGCAGTGTGAACTGCTACTAGCATCTTCTCTTTGGTAAGAAGTTAGGATAGCTCACAGATGATGTCACTGTTCTTTCAGTCCCATCTGTCAGGCTCGGTGAGCACCGCGCAATGGTGCTGTCTGTGGAAACATCCGGGCCAGCCTTGCTCTGTGGTGACAGATTGTTCAGGGCAAGCCACGAGCAGCAGAAGTGTTGCAGAAGTGTTGGAACGCTTGCAAACACGGTTTGCAGCCGTGTGACGGTCCCGTTTCTTCTGCTTGACTCCCAGGGATGGGTTAGTCTGCATAGCTTTATTCAGACGTGGGGAACTGCTAATGCCCCAGCTGTTTGCTTCCTTCCTAGCTCGCATGCTTTTCATCATTCTCTCGTTCACTCTTAACTAGGCGTATGAGTCAGGACCGCTGTGGGAACTAAAGTAGAAAAAAAGAAATGCCCAAACTTAAGCCGTAGTGGTGGTGGTCAAGTAGCTCAAGTTCAAGGAGCTCAAGTCGGTGGATGGTAGTAGGAAAGAGGAGGTCACGTGGACTTCAGTCTGAATCCTGGCTTCGTCACTTACTAGTCATGTGCCCTTGCGCAAACCACCCCGGTAAAACAATGTTTTTTACATTTTTTACATTGGTCCTGAAGTGTTCGATTAAGGTGCATATTAAAATTTCAGAGATGCCTCCTGCTCTTTAAATAAAGACCACCAAGGGGTCTGGTGAGTAGGCAGCCTACTACTCCTGAGGCTGTGTCCTCAGTGCCCGTCGGCGGCACACCACCCTGGCCTTTTGTAGAATAGCGAGTCGATCCAGACACAGTTTGGGGGCATTGATCTGGGGAAAACAGTCCTGCGTTTCCACAAAACCCAAAACTCTTCAAATCTCAACGTTTCAGGGAGAACATTCCCCGCCCCCCCCCCACTCTGTGTCATCAAATAAACACTGCTGTCCCCACGGGCTGTCGTAGGAGGTAGGCGGGAATACCTCCTCTGAGTCTCTAGGGCCAACCCCAAAGGCATAATTTGTTATGTGTGCCAAATGGCCTCACCACTTTCAAGGCACTGAAAGTTCTCAGAGTTGCCAAAGGAACATGGGAGGGCGCCGAGGAAAACACGGGACTTTTTCTTCTCCCCAGTTCCCTGGTGAGAATCCAATTCTTCCAGCCTCAGTTAAGTGATTCTTTTCACCTCTGCAGTGTTCAGATTTCTTTGTGATCATAGCTCATTAGAAACATTATGATTGGGGTGCCTGGGTGGCTCAGTCGTTAAGCGTCTGCCTTCGGCTCAGGTCACGATCCCAGAGTCCTGGGATCGAGCCCCGCATCGGGCTCCTGCTCAGCGGGAAGCCTGCTTCTCCCTCTCCCACTCCTCCTGCTTGTGTTTCCTCTCTCGCTGTCTCTCTATCTGTCAGATAAATAAATAAAATCTTTAAAAAAAAAAAAAAGAAACATTATGATTGCGTAGAGTTGCAGTTTACTCATACTAATACTTAATGTTCTTATTTCACTGGTCGAAGAGATGATGGAGAGAACGCATCAAGTCATTAGAAAAAAATTGCCGCCCACTGAGATGGATTGCTTTGAAGCAAATTAATCTCCGTGCGTGCAGAAGGTGCTGTGTGGTCCTTCCCTTCCCTTTACTTTTTCCTTTTCGGTTCTGGTGAACATGACAAACAGTGCTTCAAGTAAATTGTTAGGTATAAAAATGAGTGCAAATTACGCTTCCATACGAGTGCATTTATTCCGGTGATTGCACTGATTGTATTGGACCATGGGATAATTAGGCCACATTCAGATCACAAATTCCCATTTTATACCTTTTGGGTTTTCTAATCCAGGTTGCACTAATGGCTTACAGAGTGTTTTGGTGTTGGGTGAGCAGGGAAGCCATTGTATGATGTTCTTGCTAATGGGGAGGTTTAAATGTAGGGAAGGCTGTCTCCACACACGGAGGCTCTAAATGGTCAGAGAAGGGCACCAGGATAGTCGTCGGAGAGCATTTTTGCTTAGGGGTATAATGTCTGATTGTTAGGGATTCAAACTACATAAATGAAGGTAATTGGAGAAATACACATACACATGTCATTTGCCGTGGGTTTAAAATTTAATATACAGGCATATATTAAATTATCCATTCCAAACTAATGGGAAAATAGGCTGGAATGGAAAAACAGATTTAGCCTATGGCCAAACTGCAAGTCTTTTCTTTCTCCTCCATTCCTTCTGCTTTCAGTTTTTTCTTCCATTTAATTATTTGGGTACCTCAGCCAGGTGAAGTGTATGGACTCAAACATGCTGACTGTGAGGGATGAATAAGTGTTACCTTCCCCATAGTAGGTTAATGGGCATTTTGGAAAGAGAGCTACATGGAGACAGCCATCCTTATTGGGAAGAAACAATATCCTGATGGTGGCATTTTAGGTATTAACAGGTAAAGGCTTCTTCTCCCCATCTGTCCCTAGATGAGGAGCAGTTGCCAGTGAGTGTCTAGGTGGAACTGGGAATAGCCCCCTTGAGCCACCAATGGAATTAGACAATGCATGTTGTAAGGAGGCCACTGGGATGACAGGTAGGGGACTGAGGAACAGAGGAGTGGAGAAGGACAGAGTGGGAAGGTAGAATCTGAGAAATAGGAGGGAGTAGGGAGAGGGTGAGTCCCTAGTTCAAATCATGGGTCTACTATTTATTTATCCATTTAAAAAATGGCACTAGTGATCCTCTCAGGGCTTACTGTCTAGTCAGGAAGAGAGACAATCAAATGATTCATGCATTCGCCACATAGGTATTGAACTTACTATGTTACAAACATGGTAGGTGCTGTAAAGAAACCTGACCTTGTATTGGGGCATCGGTGAACTTCAGTGATGGAACTGCACGACCCTAAGAAGTGAAACTTGAGGTGATATGAAGAATGAAGAGTCGTTTAGTCAAGGCTGTGTAAAGGGAATATTCCCCAAGGAGGGAAGAACAAGCCTAGGAGAATACAGTATGTTCTAATGCATGATGTGAAGGCCAGCATTTCTGGACCATAGCAAATGAGGGAGAATGTGGTAAAAGCTGAGGCTGAAGAGATAGAAAGTGAGCTGAACCTTCCAGGCCTACCTGTCCCTGGAAAAGTGAACATTTTCCTAAGAACAGTAGAAGCCATTTGCGGGTTTTATGTAAGCTCATATTTTAATTAGATGTCTGGCTATAAGGAGGTGGGTGGTGGATGGTGGACGAAAGCAGGAGCCATGGAGGAGACAGGGAGACTACTGAGGAAGTTACTGTGGTAGACCAAACAGGGCATGGTGGTGGGCTAGACTGGGATGGAAGCGGTGGGAGAGAAAACTGGGTGGATTAGGTGACCTTGGGCAAGTAGCTTCACCTCTCCGAGCCTAATTAGGCTCATGTTTTTCATGATTTAATTTCATGGTCTATCATATCTAGTGATTTAAGAGTGGGCTTTGCTGCTAAGATCCTCTGCTATCTATAACCTCCCTTTAGGTGCCAACTATTCAACAAAAACATCTGTCCACACTTGATATGAGGGAAAAGCAGAGCTAGCTTGGAAGCCTTTAGAATTGTATTTATTGCAATTCAGTGAGGCTGGTGATCTGGATGAGTTCTACATTTTTGTGATAAAAATTGGCTTTGAAATGAAGAAAGGAACATTGACATACACACACCCGTTACTTGTTTCATTCTTTTTTTTTTTTTTTAAAGATTTTATTTATTTATTTGACAGAGAGAGACACAGCGAGAGAGGGAACACAAGCAGGGGGAGTGGGAGAGGGAGAAGCAGGCTTCCCGCCGAGCAGGGAGCCCGATGCGGGGCTCGATCCCAGGACCCCGGGATCATGACCTGAGCCGAAGGCAGACGCTTAACAACTGAGCCACCCAGGCGCCCCACTTGTTTCATTCTTAATTGCTAAACAAAAGAGCCACCAGAAGTCTCCCCCGCATTGCACAGTAATTAAATACAACTACACTCATTTAGGAAATTGATAACAGCCACCTGAGAAGAACCTGTCCAAGACTACCTTTTGTTCTTACAGTTAGAAACATTTCCAACCAAACTTCAAAAGAAAGTGCCTTTCAGGGTTATAGTGTCTTCTCACAAACTTTTGCAACTTGGCATGCATTTCTTGGCCGGCTCCTCACACTAAGCTTTGTCATAAGTTTGATCAATGTCCAAAAGGGAACAAATAGCTCTGTGAGTGAAGATTTTGATTGTAGGTATTCAAACAATGTTCCTGGTGAGGGTAGGAAAACACTGAAGCTTGATGCCTAAGCCTTTCAAATGGCTCAGTTCCATTTGATTGCTATTTGTTGTGGTTGGTGGAAGTTCTCTGGGCAATGCCTTTTGCTAGACCTCTTCAGGGAAGGCAATAATGGGATTTAGCAAGTAAACAAATATTGCTTAGGATAGAGAAGATTTGAATAACTGAATGGTTAAACCTGATCCAAAGGATATGTATAGAGGAGAGAATAAAATGATTAGAGCATAAAAATTATTTTCTAACAAATAGGACACATGTACAAAGATTCACCTTATACTAAGCCTTAAAGGAAATCTCTAATTTGGTATCATACAGACCAGGTTATCTGACAAAAATGTAATACTGTGTGATATCCACAACTATAAAATAGACTAAAGGAGAAAAAAGCCCTATTGTCCTCTGTCCTCTCAATGGGTACAGAAATCATTCAGTAAACTTTAACATGTATGATTAATAGCAAACAACAAAGCCAGTTAACAAACTAGAAATAGATCCCCTGATGAAGGCTGTCTGCTAAAACTCTACAGCAAATATTATGCTTAATGGCAAAATATTAGGTGTCCATACACATGTCTCTTTGAAGTCAGGAACAAGACTGACAAGAAAACCCTTTTGTTAAAAAAAAAAGTTTTTTTATGTTTAAGTAATTTCTACGCCCAGCATGGGGCTTGAACTCATAACCGCAGGCTCCACCGACTAAGTTAGCCAGGCGCTCCAAGAAAACCCTTAATCACCATTTTTATTCAGCATTATAAATGGACTCTTAACCAGCTCATTGGGAAAAGAAGAATATAAAGTTTGAAAGTATATTGTTATTTTCACAGATGGCATGATTGCGCAGATAATGTAAGAGTACATGTAGACAGTAACAGAACTAATACAGAGTTCAACAAGTTTTCTGGATATGGGATTGGTATATAAAAATCATTAGTGCCCTTCTATAACAGTAAGAACCCAGGAGAACATGTTATAGAAGACAAATGCTAATTACCAACATGGCATCCCAAATTGTGCCGTGGTATCTCTTCTCCCACCTCTTATTTTCTTTTAGGTCTTAAGTTGTTTTTGTAAGATTTTCCTTGCTTTCCCCCACTGAGTTTGGGCCATAGAAGTTTGTTCTTCCTTTCAGCCAGGCCCTCCAAAAAAATTAATTTAAAGCAAAGAACAAATGAAGAGGGAACACGGTCATTGGAAAGAACTTCGAGAATAGCCCTTTGCAATGGTTCTCCTCTCAAGTTTGTAGTGACTTCGATTTAGCCACTGCTATGAAAATTGAAAACCCACTGAGAGAATGTGTTCCCTCAGCTGAGTGTATTCAAGCAAGAAGTTCACCAAAGTTAGTTTCCTTTCAAACCAATCCCTTTGACTTGTTTTTTTAAGATTTTTTTTTATTTTTTTATTTTTTATTTATTTATCTGAGAGAGAGAGTGAGAGAGAGAGAGAGAGCACAAGAGGGGGGGAGCGGGAGAGGGAGAAGCAGACTCCCCGCTGAGCAGGGAGCCCGACGCGGGACTCGATCCCGGGACTCCAGGATCATGACCTGAGCCGAAGGCAGTCGCTTAACCAACTGAGCCAACCCCTTTGACTTTTAAAAGCTATTTTGGAAAAGTTCAAGGAAAAGAAGTATTAAAAAAAAAAGGGGGGGCGCCTGGGTGGCTCAGTCATTAAGCGTCTGCCTTCGGCTCAGGTCATGATCCCAGGGTCCTGGGATCGAGCCCCGCATCGGGCTCCCTGCTCCACGGGAAGCCTGCTTCTCCCTCTCCCACTCCCCCTGCTTGTGTTCCCTCTCTCACTGTGTCTTTCTCTGTCAAATGAATAAATAAAATTAAAAAAAAAAAAAAAGGAAAAGGAAGACCAAAAGTAAATATAAATACTTCAAGACTTTCACAAATAAATAAGAAACTATTTAAAGTCCCGGGTTCCTGTGAGTAGATTCACAGAATGGAAGGAAGCCATTCATTTGGGGAAAAAAAAAAAAATTAGCCTTTGGGCAAATCATTGCAAGAGGATTTTAGAACTGTATTGAAAAACTGAAGTATGATATCACCTTGAGGAGTCTTTGAAACTTATGAAGGTTTTGAAGATTTAGTAAAAAGAGACCTTGATGATTATAGATATGAATATTTAGATGGCTGTGGATCAATTTCACCTACTGGAGAATCCATTATGGAAGATACATGTTATCTTTAGTATGCAGATGGATGTGATATTAAGTTGGTGGAAGATAGTTCTTGCATAATAAGTACTGAATTATTGAAGAATATGAACCTATATCTAAAAGAAGAGGAAATTGGTGAAAAGCCGCTTTGTCTATAAAGAAGAGATCTTCAAAGAAGAGAAAATTTTAAAAAATTTCATCACTCCCAATAAACCTTCCACTCTCAAAAAAAAAAAAGATGAAAAAATTAATGGTTAAAATAAGGACAGAATGACTACAAATGGAGAACACTTAGAGAGGAATATAGATATGGAACAAGGAAAACAGTATTTTTAAAAAAGATTTTATTTATTTATTTATTTGACAGAGAGAGAGACAGCGAGAGAGGGAACACAAGCAGGGGAGTGGGAGAGGGAGAAGCAGGCTTCACGCAGAGCAGGGAGCCCGATGTGGGGCTCCATCCCAGGACCCTGAGATCATGACCTGAGCTGAAGGCAGTCGCTTACAGACTGAGCCACCCAGGCGCCCCCCCCCTTTTTTAAAGATTTTATTTATCAAGGAAAACAGTATTAAGAAGAAACACTTTATATGTTGAAAAAAACAGATAAAATGTGTTTGCATGTGTATGAAAGTGTACATGTATGCATAATATGTCCTCTAAACCCTTTTAGGGAGAAAAAACATAACTTTGAACAAGCATATATATTTAATGAAAATAAAGGACCAACACATATTCTAAGGAATAAGAAGAAAAACTTTGTATTTAGACCTACCACAATTGAGTGAGTCCTATGCAGGGAAAGTGGAAGCTTTCATAGGAAAAAATCTTTCTGAAGTATAGAAACCATGTCACACTAACTAGAAAGCAGTCTCTGAACACAATGGAAATTGTTCTACTTTAATGAAAAGGATAAAAAGTGACTCTAATTTGGTGAGCTCAGGATGTCAGCTACTTTCAAGCACATAAGCTCTATTTTCTTAGCTATTTATGTAATTCACGAATATATACTAGAATTAAGAGTTTATCTGCAAGATAAATCGCTAAATCGGAAAGGAAAAAAACCATTTGCAATAGCAGCAAAATCCATAATAAATCGAGAGATACACCTAACGAAACACATGTCTTTTAAGGAAATACTGTGAAATTTTATTGAGCATAAACAATGACCTAAATATAAATAACGGAAGATATATACCAATTTAATGGTTTGGAAGACCCAGTATCATAAAGAAGTCAATTCTCCACAAATTAACTTGTAGATCAGTGCAGTTACAATCAAAACTTACAGATTTGTTTTATGAGACTCGACAACCTTATCCTAAAATTCTTATAGAAAGAGAAAAGGCAAAGATTGGCCAAGATTCTCTTGGAGAGGAAAAATGAGATGAAGAGACTAGATCTATTGGATATCAAGAATGTTTATTAAACCGTATTAATAAAAGCATGAAATTGGTACAGGGATAGACAAGTAGAATAAAACTGAAATTCTATAAGCAGGCTCACATCTATATGAGAACTTGGTTTATGACAGGGGACATGACAAACCAATAGAAACAGGATGAATCACTCTATAAATAGTCCTTGAAGAACTGGCTATTTAGATGGAAGAGAAGGAAAATTCTTCACCCTATACCATACAGAAATATAAATTCAAGGTAGATTAAAGACCTAAATGTTAAAAGCAAAAATTATTTGCTTCTGAAAGTTCTGAAGAGTATCTTAATGATCTCAAGGTGGGGGAGGATTTTTCTTTAAACCACAGGATGGAAGCCATACAAAAAACATTGGTGAGTTTGACTTCATTACAAATACAAACTGCAATTGATGAAGGATACCACAAGAAGGGTTAAAATAATGAGCCACAGGCTGGTAGAAGGTATTTTTGGCTCTTATAAACAAGGCAGGATTAATATCCAGAAGCTATAAAGTACTCTAAAAATCATTGTGAAAAAGACAATTCGTGAGAAAAATGTGCAAAGGATATGACCAGCCAATTTACAGAAGGGAAAACCTGATTCACCTATTAAACATATGAAGAAAGATACTTAACCTTACTAGTAATGAGGGAAATGTGAATTAAATTCAAAAGAAGACAATCCTTGGGGGACCTGAGTGGCTCAGTCGTTAAGTGTCTGCCTTCAGCTCAGGTCATGGTCCCAAGGTCCTGGGATCAAGCCCCGCATTGGGCTCCCTGCTCTGTGGGAGGCCTGCTTCTCCCTTTCCCACTCCCCCTGATTGTGTTCCCTCTCTCGCTGTGTCTCTCTCTGTCAAATAAATACATAAAATCTTTAAAAAAAAAAAAAAAAGACAATCCTTCACAACCATCAAATTGGCAGACGTTAAAAAGCATGATAATGCCGAGTGGCCATTGGAAGGGAAGATGGAAGCAACTGGGAGCTCTGGTGGGAGCATTAATGGAAACACCTGCTTTGGAGAACGTTGTGGCAATATCTAGAAAAGTTGAAAAAATGTGCGTACCTTATTGTGATCCTGAAGTCTATCTTCTAGATCTTTACCATGGAGAAATCCCTTGCACAGGTAAGAAGACATAAAGAAGACTTTACTGTCATATAAGAGATTAATGTCCAACAATACTGAGAATAGATTAATATCGTAAATGGCAACGTATTTAAAGACTAAAAGACTATATGGCAGTTTAAACGAATGAGCTATATCCATATGCATCAATAAACATGAATCTGTAAACTAGGATTGGGCATGCGAAGCAACGTGGAAGAGGATCATATGGTACCTTTGTGCAAAAGGACAGGAAAATAGAGTTGGTCATGTCTAGAGAGAGTCTTGGGGCCTTTGTGTAGTGGGCCACACAGACCCCATAATGTTCCCTGAGGAGACAGTTGGAAAAGTTTAATCTTATCTCCTGGTGCCTGAGTAACCCGAAGTAGGGAAGCAGGGAAGGACCCTCCTGGACATTTTTACTTAAAGAATATTCTCGGGGCGCCTGGGTGGCTCCGTCGCTAAGCGTCTGCCTTCGGCTCAGGTCATGATCCCAGGGTCCTGGGATTGAGCCCCGCATCGGGCTCCCTGCTCCGCGGGAAGCTTGTTTCTCCCTCTCCCACTCCCCCTGCTTGTGTTCCCTCTCTTGCTGTGTCTCTCTCTGTCAGATAAATAAATAAAAAATCTTAAAAAAAAAAAAAAAAGAATATTCTCTTTCCCCTTGATGAAAAGCCTGGTGTAGCACCACCTGACTCAGGTACACTGTGTAGTGGCTGTCTGCTGGGGAGTTGAGGGGTCAGATGACCCAGGATTCTAGATTAAAAGGCTGAGTTTACAAGCTGCCACAGCAGAACTTAAATTGTGGGGGTTTTTTCCCTCTCTTTAGGCATCACTGAAAACATTTTGAAAGAAAAGGACCCAGTGGTTATTTTTTTAATCACTGAAGTTTTGGTTGGGTTTTGAAGATTAGAAAGTCATTTCTCAAAAATGCCGAATTTTCAGGCTTTGGGCCATATTCATAATGATGGTGATGCTCAAAGTGTTTCCCCCACACCCTCCTCCCGTCTCCTTTCTTTCAATCTCAGAATATGAAAGATGAAGGCAGTTCTGAAAAGTAACTTTTTGGTTGATTAATCCCCTTGAACTCAGTGTTACTTTCAAAGAGTGAAGAATGGGAGCCCCGCACAAACCAAATCAGAATCTCATCTCCTGTCACCGTATTTTAGGTGGTAGGGTTCCTGGGTCCTGGTGTTTGTATCTGAAATCCTCCCCACATACATGAAAGAGCATGGCTGGATTATGTATTCATCTGGAACTTTTTCTGTTCATTCTTGGAACCTGCAGTTATGACGTACATTTGTTGATGGGCTGCTTTGTTGCTAATTATAGAAACCACTGTGATATCATTATTGATGTATGGAATTTTTTCGAATCTTATTTCTTACAGCATTGTTTTGGGAACCTGTGTGTATGGACACTGTTTTAATATGACTGAATGTGGTCAAATCAGCAAGCAATGTAGGCAGTTAGACCCAGTCCACTGTCTAAGAAAAGACATTTTAGTCATTCAGTGACTAGATCTATGGCTGTTTTTAAAAGTTTAAAAGTCCCAAAAGCCTCAAGAAGACAACTGAGCTTAGATGCAATTTTAGAATTCTCAGTCAATCCTTTGGGTGATATTTTTTGGTACACCCCATGAGGGCATGGACTTTGGCTGTCTTGCTCACTGTGGGGGGTCCTAGCACATGGTAGGACCTCAGTATCTGTTCAGCAAATGGGTAGATGGACAGATGGACATATAGATGAATGGATGGATGGATGGATGGATGGAAGGAAGGGGAGGGAGGAAGGAAAGACAGTGGGACAAATTTGCTTTGAAAAGGGATTTCAGGGTGCCTGGGTGGCTCAGTCGGTTAAACATTTGACTTGATTTCAGCTCAGGTGATGATCTCAGAGCCATGGGATCAGGCCCCACATGGGGCTTTGCACTGAGCATGGAGCCTGCTTAAGATTCTCTCTCCCTCTGTCCCTCTTCCCCCCACCCTGCTAGCACACGCGCTCTCGCTCTCTCAAAAAAAAAAAAAAAAAAAAAAAGAAAAGAAAAGGGCTTTCATGAAGAGGGTATTCACTTTGTAGGAACACTGCCTTTTATATTTAAAATGTCTGCCCTCTTACTTTGGATACCCAGGGTGCCGGCCACAGGATACTTGCTATTTATGATCCTGAAAATATTCGAAGCCCATTCCAGGGACTAAGGGAAGAAAACCACATCAAAACTATACCGCTCCTTTTCTGCTTTTGAGTTCAAACACAGCATTCAAGATTATGCAGGTATTTGATTGTATAGAGTTACCATTCCCCCGAGAAGATAGAAACAGCTGAATTATAAATAGCCTCTTTAAGTTTTTCAGTAAACTACTTTAGGAGAATGGCATTCATACAGCAAAGTGCACAAGCCCTAAATGTACAACTCATTACAGGTTTACAAGTTGAACAAACCATTTTGACTAGCACCCGATCAAGAAAGGTACATTATCAGTACCCTAGAAACTCTTCTCCTGCCCTTGTCCAGAACTTACTCCTCACCACAAGGGTAGTTACTATACTTTTAAAAACCAATAGATTAGATTTTTATTCTGGACATTTATAGAATTGGGATCATATAATATGTAGCTTCGTGAGTGACTTTTTTCATTCATCACTGAAATATTCTATTGTATGGACACACAGATGGAGATTTGGTTTTTTCTCTTCTTTGGCTATTGTGAATCATGTTGCTATGAACAATTATGTAGAAGTTTTTGTGTGGACATATGATTTCAACGATTTTGGGTTTATACCTAGTGGAATTGCTGGGCCATATGGTAACTCTCTGCTTAACTTTTTGATCAGCTGCCAGATTGTTTTCCAAAATGGCTACACCACTTTACATTCTTATCAGTTGCTTATAAGAGTTCTGGTTGCTCACATCCTTGCTGACACTTGGTATGGTCAGTGTTTTAAATTTTAGCCATTCTGATGGGAAATCTATGGTTTTATCTCTTTGGTTTTTTATGTCTTTTTTATTTACTCAGAAAATAACTCCAAAGCTAACTTTTATAAATGAACTAATCTTAGGTCATTTCCAATGCAGGGCCCTAATTGGAGTGACCAGTATTTCCCCATCTTTCTAAAAGATGCGGAGAGACCCTTCAAGATTTAGCTCAGTTGCCACTTCTACTAGAAGGCTTTCTCTGACTCTTCTTTGACTCTTCTTTACCCAGGCTTCTCTCTGAAGACCCGTTTCTCTTATGTGTCTTTTGGCACCTGCTTGGCACAAAGTTGGTGCCCAAATGCACTTTTGCTGAGTAACCATATTTTACTGGTAGAGTCTTATTCTACATGCCACTATATCAAAGAATATCTGTACCCAAGTTCCGAGAGGGCCTTACAGGTCATCTACCCAACCCCATCATTTTACTGATGAGAAAGTGGGAAGTCAGAGAGAGAACAGGCATAGCCAGATAACCTGAGCTTAGTGGGCAGGTCTCCAGACTCCTCTTCCAGACAGCTTCCTCCACTCATCTTTGCTTCCCCTCTGCTGCTAATTTGCAGAGAATGAAATTAGTCTTTGGCAGAGGAACAACACACACAGGAAAAACAACAAAAATGTATGTTTCCAGGGCTTAAATTCAGAGTCGAAGAAGCAGCTCTCTTCTCGTTGAAAGTTTGCGCGCTCCGGCACTGAAAACTACCATCATTTAGGCCAGGGAAAGGAAATTTAAAGTGACTTTTCAGCAAATACAGTTTTTAATGATACACATATAATATCTTGTTCTGTTTTATACTCTGATCATGATTAAGAATTTCAAATAGCTCAGGAAGAATTAAGAAGATATACACCCACATTATTACTCATAACCACTTAGAGCAAAGAAAGAAATCTTTTTAAAAGATGTTTATGCTTTCATACCAAATGAGAATTTGAATTAAAATGATTCCCAGCACAATCTTTCGAGTTGAAAATATATTCAGCCGTTTTCAAAATCCCTTGTAATAAAAACAATGCTCTGTAATTTCATAGAGTTGGTATTTCTTCAAAGGAGATTAGGGGAAATGCTATAAACATGAACTTCCTAATCCTTGTCATGGATTGACTGCCCTAGATCAGTCTTGTTACACCTGCTCCTCAGATGGAGATGGTAACACTCTGACCGGCTGGCCAGGTTTCAAGTTTTGACCCCTTGGTTCACTGTGAATTTACGTCCAATAGAAGAACCTTAGTTCTTAAGTAGTTATCTGACTCTTAATTCCTAGGCTGTGATACGTGATGATCATATCCCCATTTCCACGAAGGTATGTAAAGTACCTTGTCCGTAGTAGATCTTCCTTGGCTGGTAGCTACTGTTACATTCTCTGCTGGAGAAGGTTATGGACTAGAAGAAGATGGCTTTGCTGATTCCCCAGTCCCCCAGATATCTCAAGCTTGTCCATTCATTCATTTATTTATTGAGAATAGATCGATTGCTTTCTAATCCTATAAGTGTGGGGGTGGGGAGTGTGTTGTGAAAACAATTTCCACATTCAAGCATGTCTCATTGTATTTTTAAAATTATTTTTAGCTTATGATTTTTATAAATAACCATTATTACCAGTGCTAAGGTCTAGCATACTAAAACAAGGGCTAACAGTGTTGCGAAGAATGATTCAATAGAAAATCCAATATATCACATATCATAGACAGATGAGTTGAAGTAACTCCTCCTTGCTAAGTAAATGTTAGAAATAAAGCTGTAGAGACTTGTAATTTATACTGACTCCTGGATCTGGGATACCCTGTTGTTGGGTCAATGGCCTAAAACAAGTGAAAAAATGTAGGGTTTTTTTTTTTTTTTTTTTGCCAAGAGGACTTTAAGAATATGGCTGAAATCATTCATATGCTTAACAGGGAACTTATAGAAACCAGTGCTAACTCCTGTTTTCCAGAGCAAATACAGGGCAAGAGAAATTGCAAGAAGACTGCTAGGGATGGAGACCTGGCTTCTAGTTCCACATAGGTCACTGCTTTATAGTGCAACCCCGAGCAAATCATGTTGATATTGTGGGCTTTAGTTTCCGAATCTGAAACCCACTGATCTAGCCAAAACTCTTAATTATAAACTCCATGTTGCAGATTCAGAGAGTTTCACAGAGGTGCCTCAGAGATCACTGAAGGAGGCACTCTGAGACCTCGACCCCCACGCCCAACCCAAGTGGTTCCATTTTACAATGGTTTATACATATGGGCTCTTCTCAGGGTTACGTTTGAGTGAAGGATTCCAAGGCCTAAGATTGAAAGCCACTAGGCTAAGCGATCCTCAAGGTTATCCAGGTTTTAAGGTTCTATGATATCTAAATAACCAATGTGGGTGCCTGGGACATGTTTCAATTACTAATATGTTAACTAGCCTAAGGGCTGGAATAACAATGGTAAATAGATATGCCCACTCTGCTACTTAGGTACATCTCACACCTGGATTATTGGTTTCAACACAGCATTTAGAGTATATAATGGGGCTCTAAGTATATTTGATGGGTCTTCGATAAGTAGAATGTTTGATTAATCCTTATGTGCCATCCCCCACCTATGCCTTGCAGCAGGAAGTTTATTGAATCAGGCAGTGAACAATTTGAATTTGGGGCAGTGCTTCTCACACTTGTACAGAGGATGTCATAATGAAGAGCCAGAGAAGAGGCGTGTGTATTGAGTGTTGGTCGATTTTTATAGACATATAGTAAAGGCTGATTTATTTGAGGCATAGAGTTATTTCAGACAATCTGAATTTACTATGACTGAAAATGGTTCTTCTGAGCTATTACATTTCCAAGTGACTAAAAAACACATGCACGAGAGGAGAAATATAGATTTTGTCCGGGTACTCCCAGCATCTCCAGGAAAATCAACTGGAGGCCTATTTGCACATTCTGTTTTCAAACATAGTGGTTTCCCTCTGAGCGACAGTAGTGCTCATAATGTCATTTTACACAGGGGAGAGACCTTTGTTGCACCAGTGATACTTTTTTTGTGCATTTCCCCATTTGTTTTCAGCCTCCATATCTATTTGCCTATTCATTCCTTCATTTTTTGCTTTGCCTTCTTCCTCTATATGTTCTGAGGCTTTTGACAGTTGACTGCATTCATGCGGTCGTGCAATCCAGAACACAGACAGGCTGGTTGCCCACCCATACGGAGCAAGGTTGTGTGTTAGGCACTGCAGGGATGTAGAGAGAATGACGAACTGCTTTTCTTTGTATGTTAACACATTTTGAACAGGAGTGTTTGGGAGGATAGCACTCTAGGTGAGGTTCTTGTTTAAGACTAGTGAAAGAAAATCAATTATTGTATCCAAAATGGAGGCTGAGGGGAAGATTTGAAGAGCATGAGTTCTGTACATCCTTCTTTTTTCACATCTTATTGTATAACATTGATTTGCTAACATATGTCTCTTCCTTACTAGACTGCCTTGAGAGCAGGTTTTTTGTTTGTTTGTTTGTTTGTTTTACTCATGTGGGATTCCCAGAGCCTAGCACATTGCCTGTAGAGTTGGCTATGCCCATCATATTCAATGAATGAGAAAAAGAGATCTGAGCTATAACTTGGGAGGGACTTCTCTAGAAAAGGAAAATGTGGTGAAGATATATAGCTGTGCATTGTGTGAAATTTTTATTGATATCAAGGATGAAGAAAATTTTAATTGCTTGGGCTTTGAACTCCATGAGGTAGTTCAGGTAAAGATTGCCAAGTGTTCATACCAGTCTTATCCCAAAGGTAGTATAGTTCTCCTGACTGCCCATTACACAAATGCACTGATCCCAGAAATCAGAAGGAATATCATGGGATTCCAAAACTTAATTGCCATCTGTGCCATGTATGGCTGAACTATGAAGCGTCATTCAATCGGCAAGATAGAAATAACATCTGCAGAGGCAGACAACAAACTCAGACCACTTTCCCTCTGAAGACCAGCTGCCATTGTGACTCACGGCAAGTTCCCAGCCTGAAAAAGCCAACAACTACGGAGCAGAGGCACCCTGCCTGGAGTGGAGACCAAAAAGGGCAGGAGCATTACATAAGCCAGTTTTTTGACACTCTTAACAGATAGGTTCCCACTAACTCATTCATTTCCATGGATTCAGGTTGGCAAGTGGGCAGAGAAGAGGAAGAGGGAATGAGTGACAGAAATACTTTATCAAGTTGGGTTTATTCCAGGAATGCAAGGCTGGTTCAACAATTGGAAATCTATCACTGTGATAGATATAAAGCAGAGAAGTCATATTATCAGTAGATCCAGAAAAAAAATACTTTATAGAGTTTTTAAAAAAAAATTGTGGTCAAATACATAAAATTTACCATTTTAACCATTTTGAAGCATACATTTCAGCGGCATTTAGAACATTCATAATGTCATGCAGCTACTACTTCTGTCTGATTCCAGAGCATTTTCATCACCCCAAAAGGAAATTCCCAAAGGAAATCTTATACCCACTAAGCAGTTTTTCCCACAGCCCCCTGCTTCAAGGCCCTGGCAACCACCAATCTATTTTCTTTCTATGAATTTCTTTGTTCTGGCAATTTCATATGCACGGAATCATATAATACATAGCTTTCTATGTCTTGTTTCTTTCACTTAGAATAATGTTTTCAAGGGTTCACCCATGTTGTAGCATGTATTAGTACTTCGTTCCTTTCTACAGCTGAATAGTATTTCCATTATATGAATATACCACATTTCATTTATTCATTTATTTGTCAATGGACATTTGGATGGTTCTCCTTTTTGGCTATTGTGAATAGTGTTGCTATGAACTGTCATATTCAAGCATTTGTTTGAATATCTGCTCTCAGTTCTTTTGGATAGGAATCTAAGAGTGGAATCTCTGGAATTTGATAGTTTTATGTTTGACTTATTGAGAAACCATCAAAACGTTTTCCACACTTGTGGTCTTTAATATAGATTTCTTCTCCCTGATTGAGAAGTGTGGCCCAGTGGATGTGCCTCACAGTTAGACAACTTACTCTTCCTCTTTGTGGTAGGGTAAGTCACCAGTGGGTAAAAAGCCAGGACTATTACTACAGCTGAAGTTCATTCACATATGCACATAGGACAGGGAAATGGAGTACCCTCCAACAAATGACACACAGCTGGGGCTGACATCCATGTATTAAACAAACTTATTGAGGACCTACAATATGTGATGAGCATTGTGGGAGTGTACACTCTCAGGGAGTGTAACAAGCATTGTGGATACAGACAAGGAGTGTTTTCTCTTCCCTATAGGTTCATGTTCTAAAAGCTGAGCACAGATTTTTAAAAATGGAATAATAATGCAATAATCAGAATCCTTGATACATTTAAAAATCCAATTCTCTCAAATACAAATTTAACATTATATGGTGATGTCTTTCAGTGATAAGTGAACTTGTTCTCACATTATGTCCATTCATAAAATATTTAAAGGGCCATGTCCAAAGAAATTACATATAATTCAGTTGAGATGAGCACTGCACAAAATTGAAAAAATTCCAGTGGATCATCTGTCTTTTAAAAATAATATTTAAATTAAGAAACCAAATGGGATCATTAGCTGTACTTTATTATTAAAATCAAATATTTTTTCCATAAATGGATGTTAATAGGTAGGCAATGTACACTGCAGTGATGATATTTGTCAGCTGAGAGAATTTACCATCATCATGTAATTCGTGAATCTGTCTCTAAATTCCTAAGTGTGGGTACTACCTATGAGCTGATTACATCTTCCTGTACTCAGCTAGACCATTGTCAGGCACTGCCTGGGATATTATACTAGCACAGCACTCCATTCTCAGAAGGACTCCTGGTCCAAATGACTCACTTTTTGTGGATCTGCCTCCACATACCACAAACCCATGTTCTGCATGATTGGGTACTACATTAGTGTGGACCACAGAGAATACCCATCGGTGGCTAAAAATAACAGCCCCGTTCTATAGATGGAGCATAGCTTTGGCTTTTGAAATGGAAATAGACACAGGTAACAGTGCCTTCTTTACTGCTCTGTGTAAATTTCATCTAAAATCTTAGGTAATGGGGCGCGTGGGTGGCTCAGTCGTTAGGCGTCTGCCTTCGGCTCGGATCATGATCCCAGCGTCCTGGGATCGAGCCCCGCATCTGGCTCCCTGCTCAGCGGGAAGCCTGTTTCTCCCTCTCCCGCTCCCCCTGCTTGTGTTCCCTCTCTCGCTGTGTCTCTCTCTCTCTCTGTCAAATCAATCAATCAATCAATCAATCAATCTAAAATCTTAGGTAATGTAGATATACCCATTCTTCTAGTTAAGGGCGAAATGCCCAGTTTTGTCAGATACCATGATGCAACTGCTGACCTGTCAGGCTATTTCCTCTCCATGACAAGCTACTAAACACCATAAATAATTTTTTGAAGGTCTTTGACAGAAGAATGAGCATCATTTTCTTTTTAGAGAGTAGATAGATCCTTTTGCAGTTTGGTATTAAAAATCTGGACGAATTCTCTGAGGGTGTTTTCCGTGTTGTTCTTCCACCCACGATCATTAAGTGTCGTGATGTATTGTTCAAATGCCTGCTTTTACAATTAAATCAAATCCAAGTTGACATGGTTAATGTAATTCGAAAATACCCATTGGGGTTACCTGAAAAAAGTTAGGAACTGTTATCCAAACAGCTGAGTTCTATTAAAGTACCTGGTTTACGTGGAAGAGCAAAGCGAAGATGTGGCTAAGCGCAGTGCTGAAAATACACTAAGGGCTTAGTAGATGCCATTTAAATGGATGAATACATGTAATTAACAAAAAAGGGAAAGTAATCCAGAATATAATTTTAAGTGTCAGTAGGAGAAGTCCATCCTGAGGAAGAGACTTAGACTGAAATTCTTGTTCCAACAAGCTCACCATATATGAGCCTTAGTGCTTTTGTATACACGTTATAATCCTAGCTAATCCTCTCAAGAGTGCTATCCCATTCATTTAAATGTGTTATAATAGAAAATCTACCTATTCTATTCCACATAATAGGAGATTCAAAAACAAAAACAAAAACAAAAACCTTTGTCGTGTCAGCATACATATTGGTCTGTGAAAGGTTGTGTGAGCTTGGGTTTTCTTAGGCAACTCTTGATCACCCCACTCATCCCTCCCCAAGGATTTTGATTCTTAAGTGTCTGATGCTGCCAATCTAATCTACATTCTTTTTTTTTTCAAGTTTTTTTTTTTTTTTTTTTTTTTTTGAGAGAGAGAGAGAGACAGCGAGAGAGGGAACACAAGCAGCGGGAGAGGGAGAGGGAGAAGCAGGTTTCCCGCGGAGCAGGGAGCCCGATGTGGGGCTCGATCCCAGGACCCTGGGATCGTGACCTGAGCCGAAGGCAGACGCTTAATGACTGAGCCACCCAGGCGCCCCCAATCTAATCTACGTTCTATTCCCAGCTGCTGAACATCTCTCTTGCCCTCCGTCTCTAAGCTCCCCTCCACTCACACAAGTAATGCTTCAGTGAAACCTAATTCCTTATGTTGCCAGTCTTTTAGTTGACCTGTATGCTTGGCAAGTGTCTCCACCTCCCTTGGCAGGTTTAGTTACTACAGGGATGATATGGGGCTATTGGGTGGCCAGGCTCTGGACTAGGACAAGGTACTCAACCTCCCTGTGCCTCACTTTCCTCAGCAGTAGAAAGAAAATAATGGTATTACTTTATGGGGCTATTGTGAGGTTTAAATGGGATAACACACTTGAAACACCTGCTACAGTCCCTGCACACAATAAATGCTCAGTTAATGTCACAAAAGATGATGACGAACACTAAGGTTCCTCATGGAAAAGTTCTCCCCAGCCGTTAAACAAACTGCTCTGGGGATGTAGCCCATTGATCTCATCTAATTTGTTTGAGAATGTAAATATTCAACTTTTTGAAAATTGTTTGCCCATCCCTAGTCCTCCAACATGTCTCACATTCTTCATCTTTCCTCGTGTTACAAAGGGTCACTCAGAAATCTAATCTGCAGGTGCTGTCTTTGCTCGTAACATGACCTAAATGGGCAGGTGACTTGATTAATTCATTCATAAGATAGTGATAGAGTGCCTGGTATGGGACAGTTGCTGTTCTAGGGATACAGAGTGAATGAAATGACATCCCTGCCTTCAGGAACCTTCTATCCCAGTCTCCTCACCAGGCTTTGCCCCATCCTAATCATTATTCTCTTATAAACAACCTTGGTTCTGCCTTTTCTAACTGTTAGCTCATTACCTTTGATAGAGCACGTAGAAGCAAAGTAGGAGTTGAAGATCTCTGCTTTCCCTTTCCTCAGGGTACAGTATGCTGTTATTCCCAAGAACAAGCCCAGTACTTTGTTTTTCTTACTGTCTAGGAAATAACAGAATAAGTCATTTCTAGGTAAACCTTATCTTATTCTTGGTGTCGGTGTTTCTGACTCTGTTCTAAGGACTCTTGGACTAACTGATGCCAAGGACAGGGCTTTGGAATCAGACCCAGCTGGACTCAAATCTTTATTCCTTCCTAGCTGTGTGATCTCCAGTGAGTCATTTTGCCTCTCTGGGCCTTATTTTCCTCCTTGTTAATGAAGGTTAACAATTACTGCTTTGTAGGGTTGTGAGCATTAAAATGAGAGAGTGTCTATTAAGCAGTTAGTACAGTCCTGACACAAAGTAAGTGTGCAGTAAACGTTAGCTATTATTAGCAAGAGCTGCAGAGTGTAAAGGATGCCTGGTTTCAATCCTCTGTTCCAAGTTTAGTAGCTGATTAACATTTAGCAAATTACTTACTTTCACAGAGGATTGGCTTCTTTTTCTGTAAAAATGAAATTTAATATCAACTTATCCACATAGTTCTAAGGATTAAATGAGATAACAATTTTTTTTAAAGATTTTATTTATTTATTTGAGACAGAGAGCATGAGAGGGAGGAGGGTCAGAGGGAGAAGCAGACTCCCCGCCGAGCAGGGAGCCTGATGCGGGACTCGATCCCGGGACTCCAAGATCATGACCTGAGCCGAAGGCAGTCGCTTAACCAACTGAGCCACCCAGGCGCCCCAAATGAGATAAAATTTTTAATGACACTGCAGAACATGGTCTCCCCCCCTCTTATATCTGTCGTTCACTCAAAAATATTTTTTAACCAGCTTGTGCTCAGCCCTGGAGGTACAGTGGAGAGCAAGATAGATATGATCCCTTGCTCTCCTGGAGATAAATTAATTAATTAAACAAGCACAGATGGTCAAATGCTATGAAGGAAACAAACAGAAGTTATTATAGAGAATAGTAGTTATTTAAATCAAAGGAGCAGGGAGGACTTCTTTTAAGAGAGGACATGGAACACTACATCAAAAACTAATGATGTAATGTATGGTGATTAACATAACATAATAAAATAAAAATAAAAAAAAGAGAGGACATCTAAACTGAGATCTATGTGATAAGAAGGAACTAGCAATGGGAAAAGCATTTCAGCTAGAGGGAACAGCACGTAGAAACGTTCTGACATGGGAAGAGCTTGGCATGTTCAAAGAGCTAAAAGAAGCCTGATGTCCTGATTATATTTTTTAAAGATTTTATTTACTTATTTGAGAGAGCGAAAGAGCGCAAGAGAGTGAGCATGAGGCAGTGGAGGAGCGCAGAGGGAGAAGCAGACTCCCTGCTGAGCAGGGGGCTCAATCCCAGGACCCCAAGATCATGACCTGAGCCGAAGGCAGATGCTTAACTGACTGAGCCACCCAGGCGCCCCTGTCCTGATTATTTTTAGAGAATACACCTACTCTTCGTTTAGAAAACTGAGGAAGAGCTGTTGACATCATCAGTTATTCTAGAGAGGTGAAGGGAGTGAGGGCAGGTGGTCACGGTAAACTTTCCAAAAGTAATTTCAATATTTTGATCAGGTTCCCGGCAGAGAACAAGTGGTCCACCCAGAAGAGTCATTAGATGATAATTTAATGAAGGGATGATTTACGAAGCTTTGGTCCAGGTTTCGGGCTAATGGTTAAAGAAGACCAAGAAAGGAAGGAAGAGCAATCCAGGGCAAGCAACAGCAGGGCCTTCTTATCGCTGCCTGTTCTGATGAGGCTGAGGCAGAGGTGGTTACAGAGTCTGAAGTGAGTAGCAGCTATTTGGACAGAGCTGTGGCCTTTGGTCGAGGAACACATGTGTCACCATCCTGCAGCCCAGCACCAAGGAATCTGGTGGGGAGGACTCGTACCCAGTGCTCCATGCACTCTCTTGCCAGTGCCTCTTATTGGCCAAACCTCCCTGGAAGCCAGAGCGGAAGGGAGCTGGGTTGATGTAGACCAGCCTTCCGGAGCGTCGAGTGAGGCGGAGAGGCGTGGACTGTAGATCTGGAGCGGCCCGTGGAGGCTATCACTCGGCACCTCATAGAGTACTTCGTAGGCTGAAGAGCGCCTCCCCCCTTCCCAGAGATGTCCACTGCCTAACCCTGGAACATATGAATATATGTTGGCATGTGGTAAAAGGGACTTTGCAGATGTGATTAAATTAAGGATTTTCAGATGGGAAGGTTATCCTGGATTATTATCCACATGGGCCCAATGTCATCAGAGTGGTCTTCATAAGGGAACGAGAGGGGCAGAGGTCAGAGCGAGCGACGTGCTGCTGTGAGCCACAGAATCTGGGCAGCCTCCAGAAGCTGGACATTCTTCATGACACTGTTCTCTCAGGGATTCTCCCTTAGAACTTTCAGAAGGACCACAGCTCAGCTGACACCTTGATTTTACCCCAGTGAGACCTATTTTGGAGCTAGGAGGAAATAAATTTGTGTTGTTTTAGACACTAAGTTTATGGTCCGTTTTTGCAGCAACAGGGAAACAAATACAAGAAGCTCTTCTTTCCATGATGTTTTTCAGTTGAGCAGGCAGGTTCACCAACATCACCTCCTTTTAATGCTCACAGCAACTCTTTGAGGAAGGAATTCTTTTTTTCCAGTGTATAGAGAGGGAGAGTGAGGGTCAGAGCTGTGCAAAGGCTTGCCCAGAGCCAGGAAAGGAGGCAGCTGGAGATGGAACCCAGCTGTCTTGACGCCAAGGTCAGTGTTCTTTCACTCGACACCATACTGATTGAACCGCCGTAGAGAAGTGGCTGAAGGATGCCAGGCTGCAAAGTGTTAAAGGACAAGTAGGTGGCAAAGAGGAAAGAGAGGGTAGAAGAGCTGTCTTCTTCTACCAGAGTCTGCCACTCAATCTAAGCCCACCCACCTTCCATTTTAGGGTGCCGAGCTGAGCGTCCCAGAGATTTAGGGCTTTTTACAAGAGATGAGGTGATGATGGGGCTCCTTTAACCAGAGAAGTTCTGTGTGTATCTATTTTTTAAAAAATTGACTTCAAGGTCAGATTTCACTAAAACACGACAAGATACTGGGGCTAACCAGAAGTTTGAAAATTTTGGTGGACATTCCACAAATGGTCACTGTAGAAGATAAGAAGCAGCAGACGCTCTGGGGTGATGGCTAATCAAACCCCATGGACCTCAGGGAAAGGGAGGAAGAACAGACTTTTTGGAGTCCCCCAAGAGGCCTGCCTGGCCTTCCAGCTTCCAAGCAGGGGCTAGCTATGAGAAGCAGCAGAATGTCATGCATATGACAGCATCTGGGCTGTTATTTGATTTTTAAAGTGGATTATAAAAATTGGAGCTCTGTCACCCACGGGGCTTCAACACATTTGTGATGCCAGGGTGTTTCTGTTGCGTTGGTAAAGGTCACAATCAATAGAATTCTCCAATCTTCCCACATTTTATAGGTCAGATATGCTGTTATTCCATAGATCACTAGTGAATTTCTCTGTGATCCTTAAGTATTTGCTTGACATAAAAATGACTTTAAGGTTTACTTACTGGTCCCTTGGCAAATGAAGGACATTTCATATCTCTAATACCTAAAATACATCATCTGGAACGATTGCACATTGAGCCGTTGCTTTGCCGGGCTGCTGAGAAATGTGCTTGAGTTTCAAAGGGCTTCTCTTTGGGGGCTGGTGGGTAAAGAAACTCTGTTTTCCTGTCTGCTTCTCTAGAAATGCTCTTTCTCAATGAAGTGAGCACATCAGAGAGCTATGTCCCAGAAATGCGTCTCAGCCCCTCCTAAGCCCATCTTCCCTGAATTGCACTTCCACCCTAGATGCTGGATTCTCATGCAGCTCTGTAAGAACCGTCCATCAGAGACCTGTCCTTGTGTCTTCCATTCTATACATTTTAGAAGAAACCGTGGGAGGGAGGAAGTTTTCTCTGTCCTCACTGCCAGGAAAGCTCTGTTTCTCATGAGCAACTGATGTGTTTTCTAACAGATAGGCATTTGGAATTTTGTTATTCAATGATCAGATCTACTGAGTAACAGAACCATAGTTGTATATTAGAAATGTGAGTGCATGGCCCCACTCTCAAGAAGTTGATTTTTCTAGAGTGAGGATCATTTTTAAAAGCCCTCCTCCCTCCCTCTAGTGATTCTAATGAACAGCCAAGGTTGAGAATCACTGTTACCACTGGTTGGCTTGCTTCGCTTTGGCCACTGGAAAGCTCAAAATCATGTTTGGGGCATTTTCTAACAGCTGGATAGGCCCTCGTGGTGTGCAGTTCTGTGTGTTTCTGATCTGGGGTTGATCTTAGTGACATATTTGGATTTACCCTTCGTCCTTATTTCTTTACCTATTTTTTTTTAAAGATTTATTTATTTGAGAGAGCGAGAATGAGAGAGAGCACATGAGAGGGGGTAGGGTCAGAGGCAGAAGCAGGCTCCCTGCCGAGCAGGGAGCCCGACGCGGGACTCGATCCCGGGACTCCAGGATCATGACCTGAGCCGAAGGCAGTCGCCTAACCGACTGAGCCACCCAGGCTCTTTGTAAATGATCTTTGATATGAAGCAGCAGATGGATTGGTGGGTGGAGTGATGGTAGAAAGGTCAGTGCCCAACAAGTGTTTACAATGGGTCTGTTCCCTGCCCTGGTCAGTCCTGCTGCAGAGATAATAGAATACGTTGTCCTCTGTGGTGCTATCATAAAAGCATTCCTATCGTTCTTTTACTTGTTAATTGAAAGGAGGAATGTTAGCCATCTTTTTAAAAATTGGGAAAAAAAAAAAAGGAATTTAAAACATCATTCCTAATTCTACCTCTGCCCAACATAATGAAAACATTTTTTTTTTTTTTTCAGAACACCCATTTGTCGTCAGAGGGCTTTTCTTTCAGCAAAATAAATAGGAGTAGAAAATTCAACAAAACAAGTATTTAAAAAAAATCAGCCCAGTATTCAAGATGCTCAAAAAGCCACATTTTCTACCTGTGAATCATGGAGACTGAACTATAGGCCATTTGTTTTATACCAGGCACCATGGTATATAAACCCCTCTAAGAATGGGCCCCTGTTGACCTCTTCAGCTCTCAAACCATTCACTACCAACCCCTCACCCTCACTTTACTCATAATATACTTCTTTCAGTTTCTAGAACATGCTCTTTCTTGCCCCTGGGTCTTCACACATGCTGTTCCCTCTGTCAGAATCATATTCTCTCCCTCTTGCCCGCATTCACCCAGCTAACTCCCCCTCATTATTTCCATGTTTTAGCTTAGATGTCCCTTCCTACTGGAGCTTCGCCTGGAATTTCCAGACTCGTCTCTCTGCTGTAGCTATTTTTCCTATTGGGCTCCTTCTCCCAGTGAGTGGTGATTGCCCAATTCGGGTCTGTCTCCCCTTCTAGTCTGTAGGCCTCCAGGACATTGATTTTGTCACCGAATTTCCAGCAGTGACCACAGCTGTTAGCACAGACTTAAGTACTCAATAAAAGGAATTGGCTATTGTGATTATAAAGCCTCTGTTTCTGGTTTGAAAGGCACTTGGTAAATGTGGATAATGCTGATAGAAGTCAGTTTTGGAGCAGAACAGCCATAATCGTTCAGTGAGAGAAGACCAAAGCTCAAGCAGCATGTTGACTCTGTGGCTAGACATTACTTTTCCTGGCTCTTTAGATACTTTGTTAGGGATAGTAAGACATACAGCAATGGAGAGAAATCAGCTCATTCCAAACTAATTTTCACTTTTGGTTAACACTTGCTCTATGCAGTGAAAGGTCATATTAGTTGGGAGCTTGAATGCTTCCAAGCTGATTGCCTATTTCCACAACTGGAAGGAGCTTCTGGAGCTTTGCCCTGTGCTTCAGTCATTAGGTCATGAAGTGGATGGTACCTGAAATATGCCAGTGTGGGGGGTAGAAGCACAGTGGTGGGTGTCATGAAATGCCATGTGCATTTACATGGCTTTTTTTTTTTTTTTTCCCCCTGGCCAATAAGATTTTGTCTGTTTCCCTGGAAGAACACAATTCTGTATACTGGAAATAGCTTTGAACCTGGACTCAAATTTCTTACCTTTCTACTTCCTAACAATGTTACTTTGGGCAAGTTAGTTATCACTCTGGGCCTTTATTTTCTCATCTCTAACATGTGGACAGTAACTTAAGCCCCATGGCCATCTGGGGAATATTTATCAGGTACCTAAATAGGTGATTGATAAAGACTTGTTAAATTCAAATGTCAAAAAAGATCTATGCCATTGGAATGAGTAAGTGTGAACCTTCTGTATTTTCTCTTTCTCCAAGTTTGTGGGTGAATTTAAACATTTTTATTGTTACTATTAACATTACTTATTTACACAGTACCCTTCTGCAAAAAAAAAAAAAAAGATACAAAAAAATGTCATGTAATTTACCTTTCCAAATAAAATTTATTTGTTTAATAAAGCAATAGCTGCCAGAAACTCTGCTTTTGCTCTGCTTTGATACAAATGCAAACTGGGAGTCTCCCTACAGAGCTGAGGGGAAAGAAGGTCTGCAAATCTCTCCAAATTAGCCCCTGAATATCCACTGCATTTCTTTTTGAGTATAATCAGCTACTCTGCCTCTAGTCTTCTAATTATTTTACCAGGCCGGAGAAAGAGAACTGAGAAATAAGCCCGATTCTTCCTTGGCACCACAGAATTCAAAGAAGAACAGAAATCCCATTGAAGTCCTCCTCTGTTCTTTTGAAATGCGTTCGATCTGTCTCCTGAGATGGCAAGGTTGTGAACTTGAAGGAGGAAGGTGGTAGAGAAATGAGTAAAGAAACATCCATCCATCTCAGTTGTCATGGCTTGTCTGGCATTCAGAGCTCAGCAGAGCAGGAAGGAGTGAGCTGCAAAGTACAAACATGAGCTCCCACTTGCTGCTGCTGATGTTTTCAACACTCCTTAGGCTACTCAGCTGCTTGGCTGATGCCTTCCTTCCTACCTGTGCCTCCCAGTGCCTAAGCCAAGTGCTCTTTTGTTGGTGGCTCTGAGCGCTCTGCTCTTTCCTTCTTGGAATGTCTTTTTGTCATTTGCTCTCAGTACCTAACAATGTCTTTTTATTTAAGATTGATTGATTGATTGATTTGAGAGAGCAAGAGAGAGCATGCACACAAGCAGGGTGGGGGAGCCACAGAGGGAGAGGGAGAGAGAGAACCTCAAGCAGACTCCCCGCCGAGCGTGGAGCCTGACGTGGGGCTCCATCTCACAACCCTGAGTTCATGACCTGAGCTTAAATCAAGAGTCAGATGCTTAACCAAGGGAGCCACCCATGTGGCCCTCTCAATACCTAACAATTTCTTGTGTAACCTAGCTGGGAACACATCATAGGCTCATTTGATACTTTGGTACGATTCAGAGCTACAGGGAAGTATAGAGGTAAATGGGCTCTCAGGGAGCATCCTAACAGCCATATTTGGTGGTTTTCAAACTCTGCTTCAAAGGCCCTATAGGTGCAGTCTGGAGGAGTATGAAGGACTTCATAGAGAGGAAGTCAGTGGGAGATGGGTGTCAAAGAAAGGCTGAATAGGAAAAGCTGTGGGCAACCTAACATTGCTTTGACCAGAGAAGTTCTGTTTTTGTCTGCATCTCACCTTTGACATCAGCGTAAGATTTAAAGATTTATGGGGCACCTGGGTGGCTCAGTCAGTTAAGCATCTGCCTTTGGCTCAGGTCATGATCCCAGGGTCCTGGGATCGAGCCCCGCATCGGGCTCCCTGCTCCGCGGAGAGCCTGCTTCTCCCTCTCCCTCTGCCTGCCGCTCCTCCTACTTGTGCTCTCTATCTCTCTGTCAAATAAATAAATAAAATCTTAAAAAAAAAAAAGAGAACAAAATGCTAGACTTCCATGATTTAAAAAAATATAAAGATTTAAAGAGACAACTCTATGGCCAAAACAATTAGTCAGGAGAGCATTTGCTCTTATGAAGACCAAAGTCCATATATGCTGACTGTCTTTATGCATAGACAACCAATCATCTCTCATTGGGCACAGCTCTGTGTTCTTTATAGATGAATTGCTCTTAAACTTTTTTGAGTCATCTTTTTGGAAAGTCTGATCAAATTTATAGACCAGCTGCTATGAAAAAGCACTTGTACATAGCATAATTTCCATAGTCTTCCAAGGAATTATGGTACCAGTGGAGCCCAGCCACACAGTCAGAGATTAAGAATCCCTGCAGGAAAGGCTTCTTGACTGACCACAAAAACTACTGGGTAAATGTACACTAAGGAAGCATGTTTTGTTTTGTTTTTTTCCCCCTGATCATTAGAACTGCCCAGTATTGGAATGGACTACTTCATGAGAAAATGAATGCTTGATTCCTTTATACATACAGATGGCTGGCTAGAGGGACAGGGTGGCATAGTGGAAAAAAGCACTGGACTTGGCATCAGCTAGAATGGGCTCCAGATCCTATTGCTGCCAATTCCCACATATGTTTCCTTAGACAAATCAGTTAACTGATCTGAGCCTTAGTTTCCTTATCTGTAAAATGAGAATAATGGTATTGCCTATTTTATAATAACCTCAGAGGGTTGTTGTGAGGACTTAATGAGATAATGCATACAAATCATTTATCATGGAATAGTGTACTCGATCAAAATGTCCGTTCCCTACAACTCTCTGCAGAAAGGGCACCTGCATTGTGTGGGAAATTGAAATGGAGACTCTCTCGGGTCCCTTGTGATTCTGAGATTTCCCTCTTGGTGTATCTTCTCCGCCCTATTTGGTTGAATAACCCAGGAACTGTTATTTTCTTGCCTCGGATTTACTCTCAAACAGGTTTTGTGACGAGAATCTTGGGCAATGTTTGCTTTTTGCCTCAAAGGTCAGCTTTTAAAAAAAATGTCTTAAAAATATCCTCAGCTTCTTTGAAGAGATTTTATATCTTTATTAAGTGACTTTATTAAAGTGACTCTACATGCCCCTTAGGAAGGTGAGGAGACTTTGACCAAAACTTCTGACATGTTGCACTCTGTAGCCAAATAGTCTAGGGAAACACACATTTATGAGTAGATAGTGTAAGCTTAGAGTTTGTGATCTGATTTGGTGTCATGCTTATAAATAATTCAACTAAGTACAATTCCAAACACTTGATCTTCAGAATGGGTACATTTTGACAGGGCTGTGGTAGCTCGTATCCAAAGATGGCATCTAAATGAACCATGCTTCCTTGTCCTTCGGCCCTCCCTTTGAACCTGGGCTGGCTTTTGACCAATAGAATGTGGTGGAAGTGACACCACATGACTTTCTAGGCTAGATCATATTCAGAAGCCTTGCAACTTCAGTCTGCATCTCTTGGAATACTCTTTCTGGGAGAAGCTAGATACCAGGTAGGAAGTCTGACTACCCTAGTTCCATTGTGCTTGAGGAAGCTCGAATATTAAAGGGCCGTGTGGCAAAAGAGATGTCTGACCAGCTCCCCACTGCTCCAGCCATCCCAGCTGAGGTGCCAGATGTGAGTGAAAAAGCCATCCTGCACATCCAGCCCAGGTGAATCTTTACAGGACTCCGGCTGCCATCTGACTGCAAGTGCAGGAGACCCAGAGTAAGAACGCTTAGCGTAGCCCAGTTAATCCACAGAACTGTGAGACAATACAGTAAATTGTTGTTTGGAGCCACTAGTTTGGGGTGTTTTTTTCTACAGCAGAGATTACTGAAAATGACGTGCAAATCACAGGTGTGTGGACAGACACAAACACTGGTGAATTGTATGCAGTTGCCAGCAGAGTCTCTGGTAGGATTGTTGCAGGGCCTATGGCTTCCTAGTAAGAGGGGCCACGTTAGTTGCCGTGGACTCCAGCTGTTGAGCCTTAACCCTCAAATCAAGAAAATCACTTGTAATTGGGATAAGACTGCTGTGGCAAGAATACAGCTTATTTCTCTCCCACTGGACCACTTGGCATCCAAGTTTATAGCTTCTTTGTTATTCTTAAGGCAAGTTCGGTAGAAGATTTTGTGGTATGGTTTCTCCAAATTACTTGCCAGGGTGATATCATACAACTGTTAAAGCCAGAGTTGGCCTAGTAGAGTCTGTGGGCAGACCACCTATTCTGTTGAGTCAAGTTTTACTATTTTTAGTAAATAGTTTTACTATTGCTGGTTTCGCACTGCGTTGGCAGACTTGAGTAGTTGTGACAGATGGTTTGGTGTGCAAAGCCAAAAATATTTACTATTTGACCTTTACAGAAAAGTTGGCCAAGCCTTGGTAAAAGACCAGTGAGCTAACTGGTTGATGACATTTTGGACTGAGAACTTGACTTTTTGATAATGTGTTTCTTTTTTTTTTTTTTTTTTAAGATTTTATTTTATTTATTTGAGAGAGAGAGAGTGAAAGAGCACAAGAGGGGTTAGGGTCAGAGGGAGAAGCAGACTCCCCAGCAGGGAACCCGATGCGGGACTCAATCCTGGGACTCCAGGATCATGACCTGAGCCGAAGGCAGTTGCTTAACCAACTGAGCCACCCACGCGCCCTGTTGAAGTGCTTCTAACCTCATCTTTTCTTGGGACCGCTAAGCAGGTAAATTCAGCTTCAGCCAACATATATTAAAGACCTACTATGCACTAGGTACCTAGTGTTTGGATATGTGTTTTATATTATTCCATTACTGTGTGTACTAATCCTGTGAGGTGAGTATTTTGTCTTCACTTTATAGAAAAGGAAATTTGAGACTTTTGAGAGAAAAAATGATCGCATTAAGTTCAGGTAGCTGCGAACATGATCGAGCTACGATGTGAACCCAATCCATAGGCTCCAAGTACTGGATTCTTTCTCCTGTACCAGTGCTTTTCAAAGTTTTATGTTATTTTTTGTATGTACATGTATGTATGTATGCTTGTGTCATGCAATTAAGTGTTTAGCAGCAGAGCCTTCTTTTACTCAAAACATTCTATCCATGAGCCCCATATATAGAGAACAGATTAATGCAGAACTTTTTTGATCAAAGTACTCCATAATTATACCCTTTCTTCTTGCAACGTGTGTGCGTGCATGCATGTGCCATCCCTCCCCAACTCCAACTTCAGCCTGAACCTAAACATAGTGTGGATCTTCTCAGGACCTATAACAAAAGATGGAATGACATGAGGCTTGGGCCATCATTACTTGGTCTTTGTTTTTCCCATAGCACAGATATCTGATTTCTCTTTTGCCTCAATGCTAGTGACTTTCAAGGCATTCCATAAAATCTCCAATATTGCTTAAAAAAAAAAGTTCAAGGACTACTGTTTCTGTTTGTGTGACTACTTTAACCACTTCCAAGCTTCAGATTTCCCTATTCAAATCCAAAGTAATCTGAATAGTATCGTTTGGTATTTTTTATCTTATTTTTATTTTAGTACATCCACATGATGGAGCTTTATACATAAATATTAACATAATAATTATGTTTATAGTGATATTTAGTAATATCAGAAAAATCACAGTGTAATGCTGATGAAACTAAAAGAACTCTGTATACATTATGATCTCAGCTTTCATGATGGATTTGGGTAGGGTGTGTATTAACTCACTCAGCCCTGGGTAAATAAAATTGGAGAGACCTGTGCTGAAATGTTGGTGGTCGTCTCTGGGTGGAGGGGTTCTGTGTGATTGTTATTGTCTGCCTTATACCTGTGCGTATTGTCCCTTCTTTTGAAAGCTGTAGAAACAGTAAATTTACCAAATACAAGTGTCTATATGTACTGTATTGTGATACTTTCTGATATTGTTTCAAACACTGTCCTTTCATTCCTTGTTTGTCTGCATTTGTGTGCCTCTTTATTTACAGTGACATTAAAGAAAGGGTACAAAAGGCCCAGGGCCTTTGATTAGGCATGTTTAAAGATCCTTCTCTACTTGTGGCCTATCAGTAGTGACTGAAAACTTGACTCGAAATAAACCTATTTGTCTCTCAAACAGAAGAAGCACAGATGTTAATTGGCACTGTATGTTTTAAATGTCACCATCATTGTGTTCCTTTGGATGTAAACTGAATTCATGCAGGAACTGCAGAATATGAATGAGGTTTTATTTAGGCAGATAAATGGCTTGAGAAATTTAAAGACTTAAGGACTCATGAAAGATGGTGCGTGACATGCTGTATCACTTTGGACTAAAAGTTTCCTGCATTCTAAAGGGTATTGACTCTGGAGGTAGGTTTTTTAAACATTAAAATTTTTAGGAAAATGTAAAAAAAAAAAGCTGTATCCCATTATGGCAGAGTGTTATATATTAATGCCACTCTCGAATTCAAAAAGATCAGTGTCACATTATGTAAACATCTCTGTATCAGTTAGATTGTAAGTGACGGTACATTTTATAAGGTCTAAGGAAGCTTACATAAGAACAAATATTCTCCCAATACAATCAAATGCCACTTTGAATGAGGGGCACAGTAGAAGAGATGCAATGGATATGTGTTATGTGTGCTAAATTCGTGATTGCCTTGGGCACCACTGAAGCCACGCTGGGTAATTTCACTTGACAGCCCAAACAGAGGGGCTAAAGAAATGTGGCAGTTTCACCTCCTGTGTCTATTCACAAACTCCCATGGTGACCTCATTAATCTCGTGGAGGAGAAGCCCTCAAAGCCTGGCTGCATGATGCCAGAACGACTGCTTGCAAAAAGCAAAATCCAATCCATCTGCCACTGGTTTTCTTTATGCTGGTGTTTGGCAACTTTATAAAGGGGTGTGCGGGGTCACGGTTGGGGGCGGGGGAGAATGTGGACTGAACACTGGTTGGAGTAGCAGCAAATGTTTCCCAGGCCTGCTGTGCCTGCCAGCCACGGGAGCTCGGGCTCCAGCCCTCCCACCTCTTTGCTGCTACTGGGTTGCACCATGCTGCCAGCAGGAATGGCGGGGAGAAGAATGGAGGCCACCATTGGGCCTGCCACCAGAGGCAGTGGACTGCCATGACATCATTTGCATACTTGGGATGCTAACCTCTGGCCTGGATCTTAGTACGCCGGGCAATTTGTTGGACTGCTGTGCTTGACTTGCCTTGACTGACTTGGTGTTTTTTCAGCTGACCTATTGTTTAATGGCCAGGGAGACTCAATGACTTTAGATTTAGATTCAAAAACCTTTGTCAGGCGACGTGCTTTCTGCCAGTCATTGTTCTGGTTGCTCTGGCACCTTTATCTCAATTCTCATAATATTTTTAGGGTGGTGTTACTATTCCCATTTTTAGATGATTAAACCAAGGCCCTTTCTACTAACCCATGCTGTGGCTCTCCTTACTTTAGGGGGAATTAATATTAGGGAGAATATTAATTAATAATTACTGTTAACTTTGGGGGAGATATTACTACTTTTATTAAAAATTACATAATGTGAAATGAAAATGATAAAGCCATAATCTTTTAAAAGATACTTATTGCTTGAAATCTTAATTAGGCATCAAAAATTTTAACAAGGACACATTTCACTGGTGAAGTGGTGTGAAGGTAGGGAAGTTGGGACGGTGGGAATTGGGATATAATGAGTAACATTGAGCTTACACATGTCGAGGCCAGACCTGAATCCTGTGGCAGGCGTTACAAGAGAGGCCGTGAGTCAGATAGGTGATAGTAGAACCAGGATTATGCATTGTTATGGACACCAAAGAAAGAGGAAGTTTCAAGATGGGGCAGATGTTCAACATTGTGTGCCTAGAAGAGAGGTCCAGAGTGATATAGTCTGAGAAAAGCCACAGGATTTTGCATTTGGGAGACCAGTGCTGACCTTACTAAGAGCCCTTTCTATGAAATGAAAAGGGCAAGAAGCAGATATTATAGACTGAAGGGAGAGTAGGAAATGAAGGAAGAGAAGACTGTTAGTGAACAGAGAGAGGAAAAGAATGTGGTTTCTAGAGGACATGTCCTTAAGGGAGGGGCATTTTCTAAAACTGTAAAGCAGTGAAGAGACTCTAGCATAACTATAGTTAGAAAGGAAAGGGCCTGTATGGAGAGAATGGTTTGAGATATGGGAGGGAACTTGAGAGCCAGTGTCTAAGAGGTGATAGGAGGGGATGTGGGCCAGTGCATACAGGGGAAGGATTGCTTTTGAACTGGATGAGGGAACTCCCAAACCTCATTATTGAGGGAAGAAATGAGGAAAGATGTGATTTGTGAATGTTTATGTTGGAGATGTGGGAAATTAAGGAAATCATAGCCAAAAGTGCCAACTGTGTTAATGAAACGGGGCCAAACGAGCCAAATATTGAAATGGGAAGGAGTAGGGTTGAGTAAGAGGCTCGTGAATGAGACAGTGAAGGCTTCAAAAGGTCACTGGGGGAGAATAGAGTATGGACTGATGAGAAGTACAAAGTGATGTTGCTGAGACTCCAGCAAAAGTTGGAGATCATGAGTTTGTAATGATGTTAAACTGCCTGGTTTGTATAACTTTCTCTTGTTGGGGAGATCAGAAAGGTAGATTGTAATATTGGACCAGGGCTTGGAATTTGGGATTGTGGCAGAAGGAAGTGGTGGAAAGAAGCCAAGGGGGCTGGAGGGCAAGTAGATTGGATTTGTAACCATGAGATCCAGGCAGGGTAGGGAATGAAGACAGAAGTTTGGTAGACTCAAAGGAAATGCAGGCATCAGTGGCCTACAGGACTCTCAGAGGAGGATGTCAGGACTCGAGGTAGAAAAGGAAGTGGTAAACCATACTCTAAAATCATCCTGAATAGATCATAACTGTGGAAGTGTAATTAGAAGGCACAGAAAGGTATAGAGCTTGAAGGCAAGCATTTCAGGAGACCAGAGGCTTTTCCATAAGGATTTCAGGAATAACGATCAGGATGTTGGGTCAGTAAACAACAGGGCCAGATCCCCAATATTCCAATATTGAGATATGAAGAGTAGGTGGAAGAATAACCAGTCTTCCCTTGAGAGCTTGCAGGGAAAGCAGTGCTCTCAGAAGATAGTTATGTTTCAGTAATGGTATGAGTTGGAAGAACATTATGTCAGGGTTCAGGAAATAGGCGAATTTATCTACCATTGTCTAAAGGATCCAGAGTACAAAATGAGAAAGTTTATGGACAGAGGCAGCAGCGGAAGCTTGAGGCAGAGAGGAGCAGCTCAGCGGGGTGAGATGAGACTTGAGGTGAGGAAGGGTCATGACCAAAGATGACAGGTACGGAATGGAGGACTCACTGAGATTTGCTGGCCTGAGGTTGGTGCATCAGGCCAGTGGGGAAGTTTGTGGAGTTTCTTTACAACCTTGTAAGTTGTAGAGAAGTGAGTCATGGGTAAGAGCTCTTGGGGTCTAAAGCTTGAGTTTAGATAAGGACCCCAAACTTCAGGATAGGGTACTTGTCAATATTTCTTACCAGGCCGACAGTTTCCTTGGATACAGCTTCCTCTTTGACTAGTGATATCTTGAGGACATTATTTATTCATTAGTACTCTATCTTCTGGTTGCTTTTGATATTTATTTGTGCCCCTGCCTTATTTCAAGGAAGATCTAAGGTAGGTATTTAGTATTGTGAGGTCCCTGGTATGAAGCATTAAGGGCATTGACTAGGAATGTATCATTACTTAATTTGGGAAAGCTTTTGAAGGGGTTGAACTGGCCTTTTTCCCACCCAGTTTTTGGATATTCTGTAGCTTGAAAACATCCCCGTAAGATTATAAAGAGAATGTAATATCCAAATTATTCACTTTGCAACAGTCTTTTAAAAATGCCTTTCAGGGAAACTTCTAGTCAAAATGATGTTTAGGGAACTATGTGTGGATCTCATTGATTACTGCTTTCCTACTGCTTAGTAGCAGAGCTGTGTGTACCTGATGGTCTTCTGTGGGTTCACTGATGTTGCCATGGACATAAGATCCAGCCCATCAGGGAAAAAAGTGTTTGTTTTTTTTCCCATGGATCTAAGCCAAAAATGTTTAAAAGCAGGAGAAGAGTCTAGAAACTCTTCAGAAGTTTTATAGCAATAACTGACTGAGGTGTAGGTGGTAGAAGTTTAACTTCTTTTTTCCTGATTATGAAAATAAGACAAACTCGTTGTAAATATTTAAAAACAAAGAATATAGAAAAGCAAAAAAGAAAAATCACTTTTAATCATATCAGCAGCAGATATCCATTGTTAACATTTTGATACATATTATTCAATCATTTTTTATGTCTGTATACCTTTTAGCAAAAATGAGAACATGGCAACATATTTTTTATGTTTTCCTGATTTTGAACATGACCAAATGTCATTAATATTCTTTCACAATATGATATTCAAGATCATATTCCATTGATTTACTGTATTTACTTAACCAGTCACCTCATGCTATTTTCTGGGTGTTTTTTTCCTCCATCTTTTTGGAATTATAAATCATGCTGGTATGAACATCCTTGAGAAGAAATTAGTCTTGCACACATTCATGATCACTTAATCTTAGAAATATAATGGCTCGATCAAAGTGTCTTCTCTGTCTCTCTTTCTCTTTCTCCCTGCGTTCCTATTGGCTTTTCTTTCTTTTTTTGTTAAAATTTACAACTTGAAATCAAATTTATCCTTGGGAATATGGTGCTGTGGATTTATCATCAGCTGTATTACTAATTTACACCAGGGGGGTGGAGGGGGGTTAACAAATTCTAGACCATGTGCCAATCCAGCCTGCCTCTGGCTTTCATCTGGTCCTTAAGCTCAGAATGCTTTTTTACATTTTTAAAGGATTGGAAAACATCTAAAGAAGACTGATATTCTGTGATCTGTGAAAATTATATGAAATTTACATTTCCGTGTCCATTAATGAAGTTTGTAGTACAGCCATGCCTTGTTGTTTTTATATTTGTAGCCTGTGGCTCCTTTCATGCTCATATAGCTGAGTTGAGTAGTTGCAACAGAGACAATTATGTAATACAACTTACTACTCTGGCCCTTTGTAGAAAAAGATTGATGATCCCTGATTTAGGACAGAGGGGTTTAGAAAGTTACTATAGATCATAGCAATCCTTTATTTTGACTCTAGATCCATTTCCCTTTATGCTGCTCTCTATCTTATACTGTAAACCTGTTTCCATATTTCTTCATCTGTAGAATGAGGATAATAATGTCAATCTCACATGGTTTTTGTGGAGACTGAATGAGTTAACGCACATGAAGTGCTTAGAATAGTGCCTAGCTTAGAACTGATAAGCACTGTCACTGGAGAGTGTGTGGCTGCTTTGCAAAGTGTTCACTAATCAGGTGTGCCATTCACTTCAAAGGAGGGAAGTCCAGGCTTGCTTATTTTGGTGAACCTCATAAACGTATGGTAGACATATATTTAACTTCTAAGACCATTGCCGATCTCCCTCATGTGGCTGGGGTGGGAATTGTTCTCCTTGATCAAGGAGCATCTTTGGGTTGCTGCCCTTGGTGGAAGTATCTTGGGTGCTCCTGGTGGTTGAATGAGGTTGAGTAGGTTTCACTTCTGCTACGAAGTCCCCGTCAGCAGTACAGGGATTACAAATGTTCACACGATCGACAATTGATAGAAAAAAAGGACAGTGAGGGAAATAATAAGAACTGGGTTGGATAAAGAGTGTATAAAGAAGAGGGGCTTAGCAGAGTAGAGGGAAGCAGAGAGGAGGGAAAATATTGGAGTGTGATGAGGTTTTTTAAACTTTCACTGGATTTAGGACAATCATTTTAAAGATGGCTGTGTATTATGTGCCCAAAAAAGAAAACAGGAAAAAATATACAGAAAACATAGGCTTTTAAGTGCATCACTAGAAATGACTTCACAACCCAAAGATTGCCATGTAACCAAAGGTTGGTTGTCGTCCTTTTTATGTAACTGAAGTCCTTTCTGTGCTTCTTCCTACACCCATCATTTTACCCTTGTCTCCCATTTTAGAGGAAAACAGTCTCTCCTCTTCTACCAAGATTCATCCATTGGTCCTACTTCCCCTTTTTCTTCTTGCTCCTGTGTCAACCCTGCCTGGTAAATCTCCCATCTTCTTCATTGGTTATCCTTTAATCTTCAAACACTCCTAGTGATATTTTATTTTTTTTTAAAGATTTTATTTATTTATTTGACAGAGAGAGACACAGTGAGAGAGGGAACACAAGCAGGGGGAGTGGGAGAGGGAGAAGCAGGCTTCCCGCAGAGCAGCCACCCAGGCTCCCCCTAGTGATATTTTCTACAGAAACTTTATCACTGGGTCTTCTTTGGTATTTGGAGGACCACAGGGCGGGAAATTGAATATGGATGTAAGAGGCTGGTCACTGATGTCTCCTAACACAGTCAGTTCTCAATCTTCCAGATAGATGGAATGCAAAGTTGATATGGCAGCTCTTTTTTAAGTATATATACCATGCTTACTCTATTCAAAATATTTAAAATCCCATTACAATGTCTTTGATCTATGAATTATTTAGGTTGCTATTTCCATTTCCAAACACACAGCCTAGTAGGTCTCTCTCTTGCCCTCCTTCCTTCTCTCCCTCCCTACTCCTTTGTGGCCACTTGTCATTTGATCTTGGGATTTTGGAAAGAGCTTGTGTTCTTTTTAAAAGCATTTCTTTGGACTTCTTGAGAATGTCTTTATGGCCATTATGTGATCAGATTTCCTTAATATTCTACATGTACTTGAAAAGAATGTGTATTCTCTAATCATTGGGTGCAGGGTTCTTTATGGTCCAGTTAGATCAGGTTTGTTAATTATGTAGTTCAAATCTCCTATGACTGTATTAATTTTTTGCCTGATTGATTTGTCACTTCCTGAAAGGCGTTTGATAAAACTCTTCCACTGGAATTGTGGATTGGTTTTTCCTTGTAAGTATGCCATTTTTGTGTCATTTATTTTTAGGTTATATTGGTATATTTTATAAGTAATCATTATATAATAAACCCCTTTATTTCTAATAAAACTAATAAAAAATAAAATCTTAAACACTTATATGTAAGGGATGGAGGCACTAATTTTTTTAACTTATAAAAGCAATCCCTGGTCCTTGTGGGAATTAGAATTATTATTGATTTCTTTTATTGGTGCATATATTTTAATTACAACCCCATCACCCAGTCATAATCACTGCCAAGACTGCACCATACAGTCTTCCATTCTTCTCTCTGTACATTTTTTTCTAGTTGAGATCATATAAAAAATGTAATATTGTATCTTGATTTATTTAAACTTCACTTTACCAAGTAAAGTTTTCTCAAGTTATTACAGCCTCTTTTTGGACATCTTATTTCCATAGCCTTAACCACCACGGGCTTTAAAATGGACTTTGGGATACAATCAAATATACCTAAAATAGTGAATAGAACAGAACCAAGTGGTGAAGTACAGAAATTAAAGACTATGACTTGAAAATTCATCACATTTAGATACCACAATTTGGAAAATTTGAATTATAAGACTTGAATGATGGTTGTAGTCCTTGGGGAAAACTTCATTGCAAACGTGGAATTTCAGCTTAACGTTGCTCTCTTCCTCAATGCTAAGTCACCTCCATTTAATGAAGGTATTAGAGCAGGCGTGAAACAGGCCCCATAATACAGAATGGGTGATGGAAGGTAGAGCAGGCATCAGAAAGTTAAGGGAGACCCGTGAGCTTTACTCTGGAGAGAGGAGAAGGTATGATCCACTAATCAGGATGGCACAAAATTCCAGAGGACCTAGAATATCAAGACAGTTGCATGTGGCTGTGTTGTTGCCACAGTAAGAAGAGGAAAAGGAACTTTTATGGCTCCATCGGTCATGCTGTCTTAACTACAAATCTCTGCTGAGAAGGGAAGGACAGAGCAGAACCACTTTAAGAAAGGGAGGTAAAAACCATTAAGCTGATTCTACTGGTGAATTTGTAATTCTAATTAAGTAAAAACCAGCACATTTTATCCTTCTTACAAAGCTTTGAGAAAGTATTATAATTATTCTGATATTAAATAGGAAGTAACCAAGGTTTAAGGAGGTTGATTGAGTGATTCTATGTGTCCATACCATTAGCCAGATCTTAGGGCCCCTAGTTTGATGGTTTTTCCATCACTCTGCACTGCTTCTCCAGGCCAAACATGATCATTTTTAATGATGGTAACACTGGTTGCTAGTCTTTTTATTCCACAATTTTCAAGCCCTTAAGGTGTTAGTTTTTCCTAGAAAAAGTCTGCAGCTCTAAATATGAGGAGGAAAAACCCATAAACATTCCCAGAGAAGGCTAGGCTGATTGTTGTTTTATAATTGACCTCTTTTTTCTAGACTGGGTTCTTGTAGGATTTTACACACACACACCTGCATGTACACACTCCATATTTATCTAGGTATGGCTCTCTTTTCACTGGTTTCGCCTGGAATTTGAGGAACCCATTTTATCAATATGCTCAGGTTTTTCTTCAGCTCACGAAAGTTATCTTCTGTTATATTTTTTTTTTTAAAGATTTTATTTATTTATTTGAGACAGACAGAATGAGAGACAGAGAGCATGAGAGGGAGGAGGGTCAGAGGGAGAAGCAGACTCCCTGCCGAGCAAGGAGCCCGATGCGGGACTCGATCCAGGGACTCCAGGATCATGACCTGAGCCGAAGGCAGTCGCTTAACCAACTGAGCCACCCAGGCGCCCTCTTCTGTTATATTTTTAACTATCATGTGTCTTCCAGTTATTCTGGTTTCTTCCTTAGGAATGCCTGTGATGCATATCTATTATCCTTTATCTCTTCTTTGCCATATTTTAGTCTTTGACTATTACATTCCAGAGGAATGTGAATATTTGCTTTTATTTTCTGTGGTATTAGTTTGCCTCTTTACTTAATGTGTCTTTCTTGACCTACCTTGCCTCTACTTTTACCCATTTCAATAAATGGAACTTTCATCCATCCAGTTGTTCAAGCCAGGAACGCTCTGTCTCTGAATACCTACAGATAATTCATCACAGTCTTTTCTATCAAACATCCAAAGTGTATGTTGAATTATTTCATTTCACAAAGCAAAATACTGGCTAAGGCAAGGCTGGAATCCAGGTCTTCTGGAATGTATAGGATGGAAAGATAAAAATAGCATTGATTTTAGATCCAGGCACACCCTGATTTGTTTCCTGGCTTCACCACTCTCTGCCTGTGAGACCATGGGCAAATCATTTTTCTGAGCTTCCATTTACTTTTTTATAAGAAGTTAAAATAGCCGCATTTCAGAGTTATTTTCTTTAAAAGTTGTATAATTCCACGTATATGAAATGTCCAGAATTGGCAAATCTATAGAGACAGAAAGTATATTAGTGGTAGCCAAAGATGGGAGGGTGTGTGGGGGGAAATGGGGTGGGGGTGGGGTTAACTGCTAAAGGGTCTGGGATTTCTTTGGGGGATGATGAAAAATGTTCTAAAAGTGATTATAGTGATGGTTGGATAATTCTGTGAATATATTAAAAACCACTGAATTGTTCACTTTAAAGGGTGAGTTATATGGTTTATGAACTATATCTTAACAAAGCTGTTTAAAAGGTAAAAAATATTAGTAAATAAAGGAAAGTTTCTGAGATGACAGACAGTAGAGTCCCTTGGGCTGCAAAAGCCCAGACAAACTTTTCTGCCTACTTGAGTTTGGCCATCTGGGTCTTTGGTTCAAAAAAGCCCCAGAAGTACATGGTCCTGGGCCTGGACAGAGTCTCCTTGGCTGCATCATAGGTGGCTATGGTGGAAGGATTGCCTCCCTTTAGGAACTACTGCTGGGAAATTTCTACCACTTTATGGATTTTGGTAGTTGCTTTGCGCAGCTTCCTAAGGTAAGCACAGTGCAAAAATAATTTGTCACCTGGGGCTTCGTAGCAGATGGGAGCAAGTGGCCTCCCAAGGTCCCCATCTGAAAAGTTGAGATACACCTCAGGCCTCAATTTTCTAAGGGATTTGATCTTCTTGTCTTCCCTGCCAACTTCCCTGGCCTGATCGTGCTGGTAATTGCAATGCTGAATTACTTGAGATGTTTGATAGAGTTGTTGACATTTGATAGAGCTGAGGGCATACCTTTTAAGGACTTCAACTTGCTTATCTCCCCTAAGAAAGATCCTCCAAAGTGGAGTTACTTTGATGCAGCTTTCCTGGAGACATTTGACACAATCTGGAAGATTTAAGAGTTGGGGACACCACCTTGGACCTCCATTTGTAAGGGGTTATATTGTCTCCTCTCCACAGCAAAACACGACCAGGGGGGCTGGAAATAAATGACACATCTTGGGCCTTGGTTTTGTAAGGAGTTCAATCTATATTTCTCTCCTTGAAACCATCCCGTATTAACACAGCACAAAGCGAAGTCACCTGACACAGATTTCCTGAAGACATTCCATATGATTGGAAGGAAGCTGACATGTGAAAACGTCCAGTAGGTCTGAGAAACCAACCCAGCATCATCATGTCCCATTTATAAGATTACTTCAAAGGTTAAATGAGATAATATAATTATAGTTCCTAGCACAGAGTAGTCTCTGAAAGAATGCTAGTTTCTTCATCCCTACCTCTGGACCTGTATTAGCACCTTCATTCATAGAACCAAATGGCCATTGTGTGTGTGTGTGTGTGTGTGTGTACCTATATACATATGTACATTATCTTCTAGGGTAAAATGAGTAGCTATTTCAGATTAAGTCATTTGAAAGAATGCTGAATAACTGACCACAAAGGTCTGTTTTGAGCATTTGGTATGAGGGAAGGAAACAAATATTTTGGAAAGACATAAAATAAAATGTGATTTGACTGAAAAAAATCAGTGCATCTGCATCTTCCTTAATAACACAGAAATGAAAATTAAGAAATGAGCATATTTGTATGGTGTGGGAGAAAGCAACTGTCCCTTGAGTGGCCCATTTCTTTTTGGATCTCCATGCAAAAGGCAAACTGGAGTCATGCTGGGACCAGAGAGGCTGGAGCAACCTAGATAGGACATCGGTGGGGTGGCCATGTGATTGGCCCTGAGGCACCTCACAGAATGTCATCTCAAGTACTGTTGTGGAGCCAAATGCTGAAGCAAATAAAATATGTTCTAGTTATGCTTGGGAGACCTCCCAGGCCCAGCTGCCTTACTTCCCTCCTCCCTTTGCTTTTTTTTTTTTTTTTTTTTTTTTGCCAAGATAATGCTAGAAGGGAAAGGCAAGAGGAGAGGAGAGGGCTGGGTTGACTCCATCACTGAATTAGATATGTTACATTTTTATTTGCATTTGGAAAAGCTTGGATTGCCTACCAGCTCCATGTTAGTGACTTCAGGATGGGAAGGGACGAGGAAGATGCTAGAAGTCCTGATCTTTCACTGACCTTGGGCAAACTGCTTTGACTCTCTCAACATTAACTTTGTTATTTTACAAAAATAGAGATAAGGATAATAATAACTTTCCTACCTTTTTCACATACTACTTGTTATCAAAATATAAAGCACCAAACTTACTTATCATCACTTTAGATGATATTTTTAAACAACCGCTTCACAAGATCAGGTAATTCACATTTAAAATGAGACTAAAAGGTTTAGCTCAACTAAAAGAAAAAAGTTAACACAAGTGAACTATTTTTACATATTAAAAAAGCGGAGATTTTTTTTTAAAAAAGACGACACATGTTGGTAAAGGTAGAGGGAAGTAAGACTTTCATAGTCTTCTAGAGAGGCTAGAAACATGATGCCCTTTCTGAGGACAACTTGGCTGTATGTATCAAAACCTTAAGAAGTTGTGAAGCCTTTGTTTTTTTGTTTATTGAGAGAGTGCCAGCACATGATGGGGGGAGGGGCAGGAGAGGGAAAGAGAGAGAGAATCCCAAGCAGGCTCCCTGCTGAGCACGGAGCCTGATGTGGTGCCCGATCCCATGACCCTGAGATCATGACCTGAGCCGAAATCAAGAGTTGGACGCCTAACCGACTGGGTCACCCAGGCGCCCAAGCCTTTGATCCAGTAACACCACTTCTTGGAATTCATTTGAAATAAAGGATGAAAGATGTGCATAAAGCCATTCTTTTTAAGGAAGTTTGGGGCAGGGTCATTTCTCACAGCTGAATGTTAGAATTTTTTTGTCCAATAATAGGAAGTTAGTTAAGAAATATAATGCAGTTGTTAAAAAGCATAATGTGAAAGAATATTTATTGATATAGGGAAATGTTCCCAAAGGTGGAGATCCCTGTTTATGCATCTTTCAGCACATTATAACATTGTTTATAAGAATGATGGTGAAGCCAACTATGTCATATGCTAGAAGAGGGGTAGTTAGAACTATAATACATGCTCTGATGAAATATTAAGCATGGTTAAAAACCCTAAATTTTCTGTTTCCTAAATAAGTCCATTAGATATATTGACACAAATGCTGAGTGAAAAAAATACCATATATTTAGTATAAATCACAATTTCTATATATACTCATCATATGTATAGGAAAGTATAAAATATCTTGAAAGTCAGCCTGACAGAATAACGGGAAAAAGAAATGAACAGACAAGGGCGCCTGGGTGGCTCAGATGGTTAAGCGTCTGCCTTCGGCTCAGGTCATGATCCCAGGGTCCTGGGATCGAGTCCCGCATCGGGCTTCCCGCTCCTTGGGAGCCTGCTTCTCCCTCTGTTTCTCTCTGTCTCTCATGAGTAAATAAATAAAATCTTTAAAAAAAAAAAAAAAGAAATGGACAGAAAAAAAAGATCTAAAGATGACCCTCAGTTTAAGAAATAAAAGAGAAGAACATAGGGGGGGGGGAAAAAGGAGGGGGGGTGGGAAACAAGCCATAAGAAACTCCTAACGATAGAGAACAAACTGAAGGTTAATGGAGGGAGGTGAGTGGGTGATGGGCTAGAAGGGGGATGGGCATTAAGGAGGGCACTTGTTGTGATGAGCAGTAGGTGTTGTATGTAAGTGATGAATCACTGAATCCTACTCCAGAAACCAGTATTGTACTGTATGTTCATTAATTAGAATTTAAACAAAAATTCTTTTAAAAAAATTAAAAATAAAAAAAAATGAAGATGGCCCTCAAACATAGGAAAAATGTTTGGGCTCACTCATAATTTAGAGAAATGCAAGTGAAAGCAACACCAAGATGCCATGTCCCACCTATCAGAATGGTAACAGTTTTAAAGTATGACGGTGTATACCGTTGGTGAGGTGGGGAAACGGGTGCTGTCATACATTGCTGATGTATGATGTATTGCAAACTGTTACAGAAAGGGACTTTTTAAACCACCTTGTGCAGAGGTTATACAGAGGTTGAAAGCAGAGGTGGTTTTCTTTTCTAGTGAAGTTTGGGAGAAGGCTGGTTTACCGTGTTCCTGAAGGTCACTGGTAATGTAAGTTGTATTACATAAGATTGTCCAACAGGCATTTATAGGTACTTGAAATACTTTTCCAAATTCTCCCCATTCCCCATTTTTTAATCATTAAGAAAGCACATTCATGATTGGGAAGCCATCATTGTTGATTTTGCTACCTGTCCTTCCCCCCCACCCCCCACCAAATTCTGGGATCTGATGTCTCTATAAAATGTAAATGGAGCTATAGAGTCATAAAGGTCAGCGCTGTTAGGACCCTTGGGGATGATCTAGCCCATTCCTGAATGATTCAGGGGAGGAAATGACGCCCAGAGAGTGTCAGCCATTTGCCCAGGGTCACACAGTGAGCTAAACCTGGAAGAAAAGAAAAGGGTCCTGACCAGAATACTCCATAATGTCTTGCAAGTTACTGTAAAATACCAGACACGAAGCGGGCACACAATCTATGAGAGCAACAATAACCTCTTCAGTTCTGTTCCGCAAGAGGAACTTGTCTTCTGACTACCAAAGTTGAGGGAAAGTGTACACTTTATTTTTGTGATCATCAGGAATCTTCCTAGAATCCTTACTTAGCAGCAGTTCATTGGCAATTACATCCATAACATCATGTAAAGCCACCCACAGGGGAGTGTGTGTCCACTACTAAATTCCGGGCCAACCCCATTATCCTTGGCAACAGATGGTTTAACTCCAAGTTTCAGTGTCCATGGGCCCGCACTGGGCCTGGAACCTCCATTTCGAAGGCTTGGAGTTTGTGCCCAAAGATGCCCGGGGAGGGGAGTTGATGGGGGCTAGAATTCAGCCTATGCTCTGCTAACTAAACCATGAGCCCTAACTCAGAACTGCCTCCTTCTAAGAAAGGGGCACTGTTCTCCCATAGGCTCAGTCCACCTGTGTCTACAGGGTTGTAGCCAAAAGAGAGCTGAGAGACTATCTAATCCAAGCCTTACCACTTAGAGATAGACGAGAGTGTAGGCTCGCAGCAGTTAAGAGACTGCACATGGTCACATAGGACAGATCCAAGCCTAGAGTTCAGGACTGATAGTCCAGGACTGTTCATACCATCAAAAAGGCTCATACAGTGCATTTCTGGGGGACAGAAAGGAAACCTTTAATTTCTCATATTAGGAGGTCTCCAGGTATGGACACATCCTGCCCAGACAGATTCTTCTAAGATGCCAAAAAAACTTCTCCCAGCTTTATTTTTCCAAAGTCTTTTACAAGCTCTGCTTAGAAATCTGTGCTAACGCTTCATTTACTTCAAGGCTGGTCGATGTTGTAGCTTATTTGGGGATTCCGATGTTCAATTTGGGTTTTTTTTTTTTTTGAGAGAGAGTGCGGGGAGGAGCAGAGGGAGAGGGACAAGCAGACTCTGTGCCCAGCAAGGAGCCTGACGCGGGGCTCGATCCCACAACCCTGAGATCAGGACCTGAGCCAAAATCAAGAGTCGGATGTTCAACCGACTGAAGCACCCAGGCACCCTGAATTTAGGGGTTTCAATGTGACCTGGTGATATGAACATGATTTGGGGTTAGATGAGTCTTGGTTTTTATCTTGGCATTCCCCATGTTATATAACTCTAGGCAAGACCTTTAACCCCACTGAGATATGTAAATTGCTTTTTTCCCATTTAACAGTAAGTCATGAATATTTCCCTATGTCATTATTCTTTTACATCATTTTTATGTCTGCATAATATTCATCGTGTGACTCAAGTATCACATTTAATCTGTTCCCCGTTATGGTTAGATGTCTGTGCTGTTTCCTATATCTGTGATGATTTCCTTTGTAGATCCAGCTCTGTGACACCCCCTAATTTTGAATGTTATCTTCAGATGGCATCTTCCCACTCCGGATAAGTATGACAACAGCACAAGGTTTAGTTTGGAAATTTCTAAATATGAAAAATCAATAATAATAGTTACTATTTGTTGAATATTACCATGTTCCAGGTCCTTTCTAAGGAAATACTGTGGGTTAGGAAATTTTCAGAGAAACACTCACAGAGGCTATTGTGCAAAGCGTGGCTGTAGTCAGTGTAGTCTTTGGTGTCCTGGCCAGGACAACTCGGCAGTAAAATAAAATCCCAGGACACCAAATCAGTTGACCTGCTAAATGGAGTTCTTCCCTATTGACAAACTGGCTTCCAGGGAACAGAGTTTTCATTTTTTTTCCAAATAGTTTTTATTTATTTATTTATTTATTTATTTATTTATTTATTTATTTATTTATTTATTTATTTAAAGAGAGAGCGCATGAACAGGAGGGAAGTGGAAGAGGCAGAGGGAGAGGGAGAGAGAATCTTAAGGAGGCTTCACGCTCAGTGAGAAGCCTGTCTCGGGGTTCGGTCTCATGACCCTGAGATCATGACCTAAGCTGAAATAAAGAGTTGGATGCTTAACCAACTGAGCAACCCAGGTGCCCCCAGAGTTTTCATTTTGATACAATTCATAATGAGTCCTTCCTGATCCTTAAATACAAGTACCATTTCTCTCTTAGTTCTTCTTGGCATTGTTCCTGGTTGGAGATGTTAACAAAGGTATCATTTGCATAAAGAAGAAATCTATCTCCCAACTTGGTATGGCAAGACAGGATAGGTTTGATTCACCTTTAAGTGGTGGCAGATGCCCAAGGATACAAGTTAAAGGGAAAATGTAAAAACCCTAGTCCTCATCTTGCTTCTAAAGCTATTACTTAGTCATTCTTAATTTCTGATCTTGGCAATCTTCAGGATATTTGTATATACTTCGTAGTGACCAGGAAATGAATACAGAAATTCATTGAGACAGGAGCTGCCATAGAGAAGGTGTCCACAGGCATGCTCAGAATGAGGCTGTCGGGGGACGCCTGGGTGGCTCAGTCGGTAAGTGTCTGCCTTCAGCTCAGGTCATGATCCCAGGGTCCTGGGATTGAGGCCCGCGTCGTCAGGCTCCTTGCTCAGCGGGAAGCCTGCTTCTCCCTCTCCCTCTGCTGCTCCCCCTGCTTGTGCTCTCTCTCTCTCTCTCTCTGACAAATAAAATCTTAGAATGAGGCTGTCGGTGTACAGTTTCCTCCTTTACCCCTTCCTTAAACCTCAAAACCCTGTTTATGCTAGTTTTAGCTCCTTCTTTTTGTGATTGTATTTTTTCAAGGATTTTATTTATTTGAGAGGGAGAGAGCATGCACAAGCTGGGGGAGAGGCAGAGGGAGAGGGAGAAGCAGACTCCCCGCTGAGCAGGGAGCCTGATGAGGGGCTCAATCCCAGGACGCCGGGATCAAGGCAGACACTTAACTGACAGAGCCGCCCAGGTGCCCCATGTAATTGTATTCTTAAATGATGCAGCTGGATGGACTGGCTGCCCAATTCACCTAAGTTTTTTCTTAATTGTGGCGTGAACACTTAACATGAGACCTACCCTTTTAACAAGTTTTTTTGAAGTGTACAATACCATATTTTTAACTACAGGTGCTATATTGTACAGCAGATCTCTAAAACTTACTTTTCTTGTGGTTCTTGGTCCCAGAAGTAGAGGAAGTTCGGGCTTCCTGTGGAACATACATGATGTAACAGTCCTATCCACCAGTGCTTGCATAGCTCCCTCAAGCATATTCCTTCTGCATGCTAATGACAGAGCAGAGCTATTTAGAATGACAGTATTTACATTTGGAAACTGGAGCCTTTTAGGAAAATAGTAGCAAATTTTGGTACATTTACAATCTGTGTGCTTCCCTACACATTTATGCAACATGATTTGGAGATCCCAGCTGAGGAGCCTCTGATAATAGCCTATCATTATATAATATAGATCCATTCACTTATTCATTTGTTCATTCAACAAATATTTATGGGGGACCTGGTATGTGCATATTCACCTGTGGTGAGAATTAGAAGTCTGATTTGCTGACTTAATTGCTTCATTAGTCCTGCTATAGAAAATAAGGCCATTCAAGGGTCGGTAGCATATGGATAGTTGAAGCCAGAGAGCAGATGACATTCACAGCAGGAGAGAGAATAGAGGAGAAGCGAAAGGGTTTATTGAGGGAGGTTCTGGAACACCTAGATTTAAATGAGAGGTGTAAAAGTGAAAAAGAGCCCACCAAAAGAACACATGATGAGTTAGGTGGAAAATGATTCTGCTTATTTTTGCTGACCTAGGGAACCAGTGAGAACCAGAGTGAGTAGTGACCGAGCTTTGTAAATCAAACTATTATTTTGATCTGTGACAATAAAACTGGGGTATTTTCATTATAAAGAGGAGATTCTTTCCTATCTTTAAAGGTGTTATAAGTTACTAATGAAATCACATAGATTGTGTTTTTGGCCCCTCATCAACATTGGAAGTGAACTCACACATGAAGAGCATATGTTTTATATATACTTGGTTTATCACCAAAATGTTGTACAGGTGTTTTATAGCCAAAATCTGAATAATAGCTATTATGAAAACAAACATTAACCTCACCCACCATCCCTGAGAAATTTCCAATATGAGTTCAAGAACTCATTCCCCTCCCCACCCCGATGTATCTGAGACCATTACTATGAGCTGATTTGCTAATGTTAACATTTTGTTGTTGTTGTTCATCCTCTGGACCAGCAGTCTAGCCACTATTCAGTAAGCCAATAAGAAGTCATTTGGGTCATTGTTGAGATTATTCAACTATAGGAACACCAGCCAAATCTTTGCTTTAGCTGAAGATGATCCGATCTTGAACTTCAAGATTTGATTAAATGAATATAAGTCATGGATTGACTCCCTGGAGCTCAACATCTGGAGCTATCTGCAGGCTTTGCACCTTGCCTTTTGCTGCTGATGCTGGTTCCAGCAGTCCTGGCAGGTATTCAGAAGAACCCAGGGGGTTATTAGTAGATTAGGAAGAGAGTCTAGGACCTAACACTCCAAGGGAAGAGGAAGGGTGGGGCCGAGCATACAGTGACCCTGGGCAGATCTGAGTATGTATTTTTTTAAATTTTTTATTTAAATTCAATTTAGGTAACATATAGTATAACATTAGTTTCAGGGGTAGAGTTTAGTGATTCATCAGTTGCATATAACACCCAGTGTTCATTCCATCATGTGCCCTCCTTAATGCCCATCACCCAGTTACCCCCTCCTCCCCAGATCTGATTATTTAAAATAATGAGATCCCTAGAAAAACAGAGGTTGCTTGCTTTCCCCTCCTACTGAAAGTGCTGCTGCCTTTGTGGCCATATCACAACATTCCTCCTCTACCTTCCAGAAATCTTAACGAGCTCTGTCTTTTGTAAGTTGTCTCCAGCCAGTTCCTTGGTATGTACGGGTCAAATTTCCTGGAGTGTGACTGGGCCGTTTAATTCAGTACACGTCTCCAGAGGGACACATGCATTTACAAAGCTGTTCTTTCTTGTCTCTCCTCGGAAGGGTTTTGAGGTTTTGTTCATTTTGAATATTTGTTGCACAAACAACACTATAATAGTATGAAATATTTGGCTTGAGGAGATGGCAGGATAATGGGTGATTTAAAAAAAAAAGGTTCATTCTATTCCTGTTAATTTTCCATGTTTCCTTCCTGTGACTCTTTATTTTGATATACTTTTCATAATATCATGTGACAAGAAAATCGAATATAACATATTCCTTTTCTTAAAATGGATTCAATGGGAAAATTGGATTGCTTTACAGAAATTAACTCTAGAGCCTCTTTAGTTGGTATGCCAGGCTTCTCTTTAAAAATATTTCTTTATGTGGGAAAAGGTGCCCTTCTCCCTTCCTATGTGTGGCAATACATACTCCTGGTGGTGTAGTGATTAACTGGAACTTGCTAACCCAGTGGAGGGCATGTACATCTTCAAGTGCATGGTGTAAGGGAAGAAAGTGAGGCTGGGGCGATGTGGGGTTTTGGCATGTCTGTGCCATTCACTTGTTGTTTGATCTTGTTCTTAGCTTCAGCCTCAGTTTCTTTATGAGTAAAATTAGAGAAATTATGGTAGATGAGTTCAAAGTGCTACTTTGGTTGTAATTACCACGCTCAGGGATGGAGCTTGGTTTTATTACTCTTAGAGAGCAAAAACATAGAAAGGAATGATCCCCCCCCCGCATGGGTAAGTTTCCGTTCACAGAGGTAGAAACACATTGGTTAAAGGCATGGGCTCTGGAGCTTGCCTGCTTAGGTTTGAATCTTAGTTCTATCACTTATAAGCTATGTCATCTTAGGCGAATTCCTCAACCTCTCTATGCCTTAGTTTTCTCATCTGTCAAGTGGGCATAATAATAGTGCCTAGTTATCTGGTTATTTTAGGGATAAAATAAGCTAATGTATGTAGAGCCTGCAGATTCGAGAGTCAATTACAAACAAGGTGTTAAATTTTTTTCATGTAGTCAAGCTATATGGTATCTGTATAGATCACATAATGCAGCAGTCTTTTTTATCTCTTAAGACACCTTGTAGAAAAAAACGCCATGTTTAATTTTATGACCGGAGGGCTTTTACTCATCAGCAAGATAATAGTTTCTCCTTATAAGATTATTCTAATGCTAATCACTTTATTGAGGAAATAGTATTCTAATTTACTACTTATTTATTTTCAAACAACAATGATTGAGTGATAATTATTCCATTCCTTTAAGACCAGTGTTTGGTAAATTAGCAACAGCATTCAGTAATCACTCATATTTGTAGACAGCCATTTTCCTAGGGCCTGGGAAGAGTCAAGGTCCTTTTGATTGCTTTTTCTTCCAGTGCACTTGGGTCGGTGCAAAGCTCAGTGCAGGTTCTGCTCAGAGGTCCCACTTGTCCAGAGTGACCTTGGGCAAAGCCTTGAGGCACTTTCAAGCTCTCTTAACCTGTTTGGCCAGCAATATTTCTCATCTTCTAAATTTCCCCAGAAAAAAAAAGATAGTAGGGGATTTTGCTTAAGGGTCACTTTTATTTTTAATCTATGTAATAGGACCAGAATGGCTGGGGAGGCTTTGTTGCAGTCAACTCCATCCTGTTTACCAGATACGTTATGTGGGAAAACCATCGGCTGAGAGACAGCTGACCTGAGTCGTGTTCGATCCCTGCCACTATTCACTGCCCCCTTCGCTTTAAGTATTTCTGTAAAAGTCTGTGGTTGTAGGAGACTCCTTAGCTTGGCTGGGTAAAACACACACGCACACGCGCACACACACACACACCAAAAAAAAAAAAAAATTACCTAAAAAACTGGGACATCAGTTCCTCTCATGAATCCGTGAAGCATTTAGCTCCTTACCACATGTTTGCTGGGATCTAGACTTGGCCTCACTTTGGTCTTCCGCGTAGTCCTAATGGACGATGCTCGTGTTCTCCTTCCTGCCTTCACAGTGGCGTCATGAGGACAAGCATGCTAAAAGTAGGGCTATGCCATTTGAGCTCTTTGGGAGGAAGCTACTATATAACCAAAAGGCATTAGTATGAATACGTGCAATGCCATTAATATTTCCCCAAACTGCCTTTATCCTGTTAGTGCTGTAGGTAATTTTTGTGGCTGGGGAACATCTCCAGTTGTGCTTTTATTTTAATGAGAACTGATGACAGTGTTGCTTCATAGCTCTTAAAGGGAAAAAAAGAAAACAAAATCAGAAACCCCACACAGTGAACTGACACTGAAGCTTAGTACATCACATTTTTACCTTGCTTCCAGTTTAAAAAAGAAATAAAACACAAGCTAATCAAATGCTGAGGCCCCTTCCAACTCTGGTCTTCATTGCCACCAACTATTCAAAGCTCTGCATTTTATAGAGAAGCCGAGGGTCCGAGAGGAATATACTTTTCCCAAGACTGGCAGCGAGGCCAGTGGCAGAGACGGGATGAGGATCTGAGCTTTCTGATTCCTGAGTTGTGCTTTTCCCACTCCAGTTTGTGCTGATTTTTGCTCTGCCGCTGGATCATATATGTTAAGGTTTCTCTTCTCTCAGTCTATGAAGGCGTGTATTTGAACATATTTGGCTGAAAATGATTTTTTTTCAACCTTTCTTGTATGCCTTCCTCTATGGCTTCTTTCCAATGCCTTCCTGAGTTCCATGCGAAAATCTGTTACTGAAGTGCGGAATCCATTTCTCCCCACTTTTTTGTTGAAAAATTCACATTCTGAGTTTGGGTTTTATCTTCTTTGGCTTTCCCTGGCATGGATGTGCTGGATGAGGATCCTGACATCCCGTAGGAGAAGGGTTAGAGATATTGGCAAAGCAGAGAAAATCCGCATGGGATAAGAAAAAAAAGGAAGTGTAATTATTCCATGCACAGCTACTCCCCTTAACCTGAATCAGATTTATGAATCTTGACAGCATCCAGCAACTCAGATGATGTCCCCTACACCTGTCCATATCCTACCTCTGGTCCCACCTGCATTCCTGACTTTGGGGACCTTCCCTGAACCCTGATTAAATCCTTCAATCTGAAAGAACCACTTCCACTGAGACCATTCTACCCCATTAGTCAAATCCTTAAGCGTTGACTATACCTCTACCCTCATGCTCCCCAAAGTGGCCACACCCCAGCAGTACTGAACTTACTCATCCTGACCCTTCTTCCAAGACTTGCCAAACTACTCAGCCCTGATCAGTTGCCCAGTCTGATCCCTGTTCCTGACTACCTAGTAGTGACTGATTCTGGAGGCCCCTTCTAAAGCGGGGCTGGGAGCAAAGGAATTAAATGAATCAAGGGGTTGTGTGTGAGGGAGAGAGAAGAAGGGGGTGGAAGAAAAGGGTGGGGAATACTGATCATGAGAGGAGCTTCATGATGTGACTCCTGAACCTAAAATTAATGTCCTGTGCTTTGGGGTGGAGATTGAGGATGAGTTAAATACATGATGCAGGCCACTTCCCAATTTCCAAAACCCTGTGGGCTATGGACCAAGTGGACTATTGGACATTATCACCTGAACCTGAAAGGAAGGGCTAATTGAAAATTCTGTGGAACCCTGTGTGGGTGAACCCTAGTATAGAATTGGTATCGATAGTAGATGGTGTAGATCATGTAGAATTGGTCTGTGGGCCCTTCATGGAGTACGTCCTACCCCTCTTCATGTCTTCCTCCTCACTCCTAGCATACTGGCATTTACCTGGTATACAGTATTTGCTCAATAGAGGACCACTTACTCGGGAGCATTCTCAAATTTGTTAGCATGGCATATGGAGCCATGCTCCTTCCCCACCTCATTTCATACTACTATAAGCCTCCTGCCTGATGTTCTTACACACACACACACACACACATACACACACACACACACGAACACATTCCCTTGCCTTTGCACCTGCTCTTTCTCTGGCTAGAATAGCCTTTTGCTCTAACTCTTGTTCAATCTTCCGGTCTTAGAACAAGCATTACTTTGTCCAAAAGGCTTTTTCTGCTGACCTACAACTCCCCAAGATGTTCCTTCTCTGTGTTCTCATAGCATTCCACTCTTAGGGCATCATTGTCCTAAGAGTGAGATAAACACAACTTAACAGGTTTGTTTCTGATCTCATCCCATATTGAACTGTGAGCTCCTGGAGGGCAGAGACTGCATCTTATTCACCTCTTTCTATCCCTAGTGCCTAAGCCAAGGCCTGGAACACATTAGGCTTTCACCATCTTTTTCCTGAAGATGTGAATGTAAACATTCCTACTTATCTCGGCTGCTCAGTTTGACCCTTTTGTTCACCTCTTCTATTGTTTTTGTCTGTAAACGGAATACATAGATCATGAAGGTACCAAAATTAATGGGCATTGACAAGTGAACCCTATTCATTCTTATCATCTAGAAAACAAAAGATACCTGTATCTCTCCAAACATGAATTTCTTCTATGCTTTCCCTCCATTAGTGCCAAAAAGTACGCCTGGAAGCATCCATAGTGCTGACTATCATTACTATTCACTAGAGATTATTAGCATTTATCAACCAGCTGTTTCATGGGAAGCAGTTTAGTAATTGTTTTGCATTTTGTAACTAATTGCAGGAACAAAGTGGCTACCAATGCAAAATTTGTTTTTTAAAAGAAAACATTCTCTCCCTAATCAAGTCCTCATGGTAAAGACAACATGAAATTATTACTGATCAGCACTCATGAGCCAGGGAGAAATGGGGTAAATTCTTTTTGATTCCTACTTAAGAAGTTGAAAGGTAAGATGTCACATATTTCAAGGAAATTTGCAGAATCCAGTGATACAAATGCTGGAGACTTAGAATGAGGTAAGGTTTGGCTCAGGGATTAAAAGGAATGGGTAAGGAGTGCTTTCTGAACATTACAGAAACCCATACTAATAGAGCTGGAGAGGCTTTTAACATCTAGTTCAGTGATCCTCAACTTTTTTTGCTCATATTCCCTCTAAAATGATAAAAGTATTTTGAGAAACTGCATAACTGCTCATGTCATTGTTTTTATTTCTATAAACCGTGAGTTTAAGTGAATGCAAAAGGGGGCACCAGGCTGGCTCTGTGGGAAGAGCATGTGACTCTTGATCTCAGGGTCATGAGTTCAAGCCCCACGTTGAGTGTAGAGATTATTTAAATAAATAAACTTAATAAATGGTTGCAAAGGACATAATTTTCAGCATATTGTGTATTTCTTAGAGGCTTTAAGTCTATTTTTGTCACAACCTTGGAAATGGCTCAGTTAAATAGCTCCTTCAGTTTTTGGAAAATGTCCACCATATGACCTCAGTAGTGAGACCAGTCTTCATTGTCAAACCAGTCAGTCAACTCAGATCGACTTTCTATTTGGATCTCATTTTATCATATTCTCCTGTGACAAATGTCACACTACCGAATTCTGACATGAAGATAGGTAGATAAGCCATGGAACCTTGCCATGGTTTGTCAACTTCAGTACTTCTTACCTGAACACTTCGCTTTGCTCTACAGGGACTCTCCTTCGGGAGCCTGTCTGTTCTTGAGTCCTTTGTTGTTTGGTATCCCAGAGGATTTTACTCCCTCCGACAGTGCTCCATAGTAAAATTCAGGTCAAGGGGTCTGTCTCTCTTTTGTCAAATGGGAAAAGGGACACTGTGGAAGTAGAGGTGGGGCAGGAGAATCTATAAATGATGGGCGGCTATCCCAGCCTACTCACTCTCTGTAAAGTCAGATACCCAAATTTGAAAATTTCTGATCTTTTGTACTCTTCTCTCCTTTTCCCCTCAACTAAGCCCTAGAAAGAAGCAAGGACTGATTCAAAGTGGCTTGTTAACCAGTGGTGAAGCCAGTCCTGGAAAATAAGGATTTTGATTTCCCAGCTGGTGTGCGCTTCCTACCTCGTGATGTCTCATTAAGCTGCCCTACATTGCAGTGACTGTAGTCTCTTTAGGCAGTCACCATGGAGTTTCCTCATAGAAGATAAGAGGTCTGACCTTGACATTTCTTCACAGGGAAGTGTGTACACAGAGAACTCAGGGGTGGTAGTTATTTGTTTGTATCTGCTCTGACATTATTTGCAAGCTAAGCGGATAGGGTTACCACTTAGCAAGCCTTCATTCAAATGGCTGTAACTTAACAGGCCTGTTCCTTATTAGTGGAAAAGGTACTTTAACACAGGACCAGAACCTCTTGGTGGTTATCAAGTTTTTTGAATAGTTTACTGTTTACCTCATTTTGTCAGTCTCCTGGATTAAGTTGTAAGGTTTCCAAGTACATAAACTCTGTCTTGTTTCTTTACTTCATAGTCCTCTAAAACACTCAGTAACATGGCACATAAACATTTCTGGAGTCAAAGTGCTTAGATTCCAATATTGGTTCTGCCGCCTGCCAGCAGTATGGCTTTGGACAAAATAGTAACCACTCAATACCTCAGTTTCCCCTTCTGTAAAATGGGTAGTAAGGATTGAATATATGGTATAAATCAAGTGCCTAGAAGTGTAATTATAATAAGTACTCAGTAAGTGTTAGCTATTGTCATTATTGTTAAATGAAACCATCAAGTAATCTAATCTTAAGAGCATGAGGGGAGCTAGCCCACGAAGGATAAGCAGGTCAGAAAGTACATTAAATCCACACAGAGGCAAGCTCTGAGGGAGAGAGCAGGCCTGCAGAAAGGAAGGGGCTAGACAATTTTATGGAAGGTTCATCAATCCCCATATGAAATAATGGTTTGAGACAATGCTGACCAACAGAACTTTTTAATAGAATAGAAATGTTCCATATCAGCATTGTCTGACATGGTAGCCCTTAGTCACATGTGGCTTTTGAGCGCTTGAAATGTGGCTAATCCTAATGAGAAATTGAACTTTTCATTATGTTTAATATTAATATGTAGTTACATTTAAATAGCCACCTATGGCTATTGGCTACCATTTTGTCTAGTACAAGTTCAAGACGTCAGCTTTGTTTTTGTCTGTTACCTTAAATCTTTGAGTAGTAAGATAACTTAAATAGACCATGAGAGCAGTGAAGGTAAAATGGACTCAAGGATAACAAGTGCCATGTGGAATTAAGGGCCAGTTCCAAGTGGTACGCCATATGCCCCTCTGTCCCTCCTTTTGTTACCACCTTCCTCTCCCTCTAGACTGCTCCCTTTCTCACCTTTCCTCCGTATTCCCCTCCATCATTCCTCCTTGTTTCCCTGTGGTCAGGCTCCTCAGCCAAATATTTTGAGACCTATATGTCCTTACCAATTAAGTCCCAACTAATTAAGGTCAAGGAAGTATATTAAGATATCTCTGGTACAATGGCCGATTCCTTAGGAATTGAAGCTGATTGTGAGGAAGTTGCAAGCTGTGGCAAAAAGAGACCTTTTCCCATACTATTTTCATATGAAGTACCTTCTATCAATTTACTATTAAGTAGTAGATCCATTAAGTAGATCACAGGCAAGATCATTTAAGATTTTGTAGACTGTTGGGGCACCTGGGTGGCTCATTCAGTTGAGCGTCCAACTCTTGGTTTTGGTTTAGGTCATGATCTCGGGATCGTGAGATCGAGCCCCTCATTAGGCTCTGTGCTCAGCATGGAGTCTGCTTGAGATTCTCTCTCTCCCTCTCCCTTTGCCCCTCCCCCTGCTCTTGTGAGTGCTCTCTCTCTCTCTCTCTCTCTCTCAAATTAAATAAATAAATAAAATCTTTAAAAAAAAAAAAGAGTCTGCAAAGGCTACTACTGTTTACCAGAGCTAGATGCAGATGATATTTCAATGCTTTCTTCATCTCACAACATATATTTTGAAAGTTTAACTAGTCCTTTAAGGGGAAAAAAAACCATTTAATGTAAGTCAGGAAAATGAATTGCACTTATTGCATTTGGAAGATGAAGAAGTACTATCCAGACCACATGAACTGAGAATCGTGCATATTGTCTTCTGGGCAGTGTTTGGGGCCAGTGTTTGCCATGTGAACAAAGTTACAGACCTTCTGAAACAACCCCTTTGTGCATTTCTAATATCCAGGTTAAAATAGTTCGTTGTTAGTATTTTGAATATCTTAAATGTGCACTGAGTCATAGTTAATATCTTAAATGGCTTCAACATTTGCTATTGTAAAAGAAGCTATTTTGTAGAGCACCATAAAACCACTTTTATCTGTGGAACCCATCCATATTAAAATTATAACTTTATAGCGGCTTTCTGTGGGGAAAATGGTGACTCTGACATTTTATTCCATTTGACCATGGAGAAGAGGCCATAATTTCAACAATCAAATCCCAAATGTGTTGTTGTGCTCATTTTCTTTATACAAAATGTCATTTCATGTGTCTGCTAAAAACCCATCTTAATCCATTTTCAATGACCTCTTTTTTTTTCAGGAAATTCTCACAAATACTTCTCATTTTCTTTAAAATAGTGGTAACTGTTGTAACTTCTAACACATGTTCAGAGAATAAATGTATTTATTAAAACTGTAATTCACTTGGAAAATCATGAGAGAGTGGGCCTTGCTTTGCGGTGGCCTCCCAGGGTTCAAGATCTTTTCTGAGTCCTGTGTCTGCCACAGGTAATACAGTGCTGGAAGGCCAGAGTGAAAACAGCAGTTGCCAGTGAATGGCTACGAATGCAAGTCCAGGATTTAAAAAAAAAAGTTTTTTTCTTTCCAATTGAGAGACTATGAGAAGTACCCAATGAACAGTGGCTCAAAATTTAATACGGCAGGTCCCAGACAACTTTCTCAAATCCCACTTTTCTCTATAGGTCAAACTGCAGCCTTTCTAGTATATTCTCCATACTACTACAAGCTTAAGCTCCCTAAAGCATCGCATAGTGTTCTTGCCCTTTGCTATTCTCAAACCTCTGTGCCACCTTAATGTCTACCGGATGCAGTCTTTTCCAGACTAAAAGTCCAGATTCTTCACGATTGTGCTCTTAGCCTCATTCTCAGCCTTTCTCTCTGTTCTGCTCCCCTGCAGCCCCAGGGAACTGCTTTTGGTTCTTGTCGTCCCCCGTGCTTTTGCGCTATCCCTTCTTGCTCATAGCATTCTTCCTCCACGGTCCTTTTTGTCCTCTGGATTCTGTTGGCCAAAGAACTATCCATTCTTCTAATCCTAGCTCATATCCTGTCTCCTCCAAGGAACCTTCCCAAGGTCTCCAAACACATGGAAGGGCTTTTTCTCTAAAGTTCTCTGGTATTTTCACATTATGGTATTGTGGAAGAGCTTGAAATCAGCAACCCTGGGTTTGAATCCCAGCTCCACCATTTGCTAGGTGTATGATCTTGGACAAGACATTGAAGCTCACTTACTGAGCCTATGCCTTCATCTGGAACATGGGGATACTACTGCCTTCCCTGCACATGTCCCAAGCTTGCTGAGCACCTGAAAGGAGAGAGTGCTGTGAAAGTTCTCAGTATACAACGAAATGCCACGAACATGGGCATGTTGTTCCTTTTATTATTGTTCTTGCGTTGAAAAACCATGAAACAATCATTTTGAAAGGTTCAGAGAGAACAAGTTTTTCATGCAATCCCTTGGCATGATTATCAAACTATCCCAGGAACCAGTGTTTCAGCCTCTAAACTCTACTTTCTAGCTGGCCTCCAGCACCAGGCAGGCCTGGAGATTGTTAGTCATGTTATGTGTTCTGATTTAGGGTTTGAAAATCAGGGTGGCTATAGTTACAGCACGTGCTTGCACTAGTGAGTTGCATGAGGACAAGGATTGCATCTGATTTAGTTCTGTGTCTTCTACACTGCTTAGCACCACTGATGCTGATACCTACAACGTGCACGTTCTCATAGTCTCCTTTAGTGGGCTGTGATGAATGCCAGAAACTTCTGGTGTCATGCATCTAGCTGAAATTCTAGCTGTTAGATTCCAAAACCCATATTTTGCCAGTCTGATGTAATGTGAGGCCTTTCTCTTTCCCTCATTGTCTTACAGAGTTGAGGGGTTTTCCTAACCTTCATTTAATATTCAAGAGTTGAAGACTTCGAAGTAGAGAAGAGATAATGACTCAGTGAAAAGGGAGTTGAGAGGTAAGAATGAGGTCTTAGAGTAGAGACAGGCTTCTGCAGGGTGGCAGTCTTGCTGGAGCTCTTGTTCTCAGGGTCAGGGCCTCCTAAGCAGGCTGAATCATAAAGTGAACCAAATGGCACCATCCAGGGAGATCCATTCTCCATCCCACCCATTCTCTTTTTACCAACTCATCATGTCCCCAGAAACCAATAGTGAAGAGTTATGGGGGTGCGCCTGGGTGGCCCAGTCGGTTAACTCTCTGACTCTTGATTTTGGCTCAGGTCATGATCTCAGGGTTGTGAGATCGAGCCCTGCGTCAGGCTCCGTGCTGCGCATGGATCCTGCTTGAGATTCTCCCTCTCCTTCTCCCTCCCTCTGCCCCACCCCTCTTCCCCCTCTCTTAAAAAAATCATTATGGGCAGCCCAGTTCTATTAACACCATAGACTTTTCTGCTTCTTATATTCTTCCCAACTTTTGCCCTATCCCACCTTCTCCAATTCTGCATTCATCCAGCTGCTGGCCCCTAACCCTTATTCCACTTTCCAGCCCTGAACTCACCTACTGATGTGACTTTGATACTCAGGAAGAAATTGTAGGCTCAACCTTCAAGCTTTCCTCTTGCTCAGTCCAATTCAGGTGTTCTAGCACTCAACTCCAGCATTGGCCAACATGACAAGCTCTTTTGTCCCCCACTGAGGCCAAGGCAGCTGCTGTGAGGAAATTAGCACCCCCTAGGTCTGGTGACCATTTGGGGGCTCTCTATCCTAGAGGCCGTGAAAGATCTGTTTGTCTTATCCTCTCCCCTTTCAGTCAAGGTTCAGATCTCATGGGCGGTAGTAGGGTACCTCTGGCCCACCATGCTAGCCTGGGACCAGGAATTGCTTTCTGAATGAGCTTCATGGTAATAACCTCTATGCCTTAACTCTGATGGTTTCTTCCACTTTCTACATCAAACTTTCATTCACTCAGTCACTCACAAACACTAACTGAACATTTACCATTCAGGTGGTGTAATCCTGTGTCACATGTATTTGTCTTACCTGTATAGCCAAAATATAATCTCTTTGAAAGGAGGATCCTCTTGAAGTAAAAAAACAAACCACCTAACTGATTCCTATGATTCTATTAATGTGCTGAAGATAATATTAAAAACACCTAGCCTTTATTCATCCTCTCTGCAATAGGCTCTGAGTTAAGTGCTTTATATGGAACATTTTATTTAATGCTAACAATATCCCTATGAGGTAGGTACATTATCCAGATGAGGAAGCTGGAGTCTTGAGAGGGTAAGTAACTTGCCAAAAGCTGCACAGCTAATAGACACTGGAACCAGGATTTAAGTGTATCTCTGACTTCAGGGCCCTCGGCAACACCCTCTCTTACCTTTCACCAGGGAACACTGGCACGCTGGGCCCCTGTGGTCAGTTCTGCCCCAATTTACTTATACTGTGTTTCACTGTTTTTCTAAGTAATGCTCACTTTCTGAAGTCTAGGCGAACAAGTACATCATGAACCCACAGAATGTTAACAGCTGAGGCCGGGTTTTTGAATTTTACTCTTAATTGGGTTGCCAGTGAGTTTGCTAAAAGAATAAAGGAATTAGTGGTAGTGTTATGGGGCCATTACTTAAGCATCTAAATGTAATATTAATCTGGAATGTCTCAACCGTAGTGCCTAAAAGTGCTTTATTCCTTGCCACACTTGAAAATAGGATGTGATTGCAGCAAAACGTTTAGATAATGGGTGGGACTTAAAGAATCTGAAAGGCTGGATGAAAATCAAGTAGACAAAGGTTAGTTCAGAAGTTATTCTGTCCGTCACCAGTGAGACTTGTGTGTTAGTCACTAGCAGATGTCATAGGCCCCCTTGGTGCTTTGTAGGAATAGAAATTCATCCCAAAGTTATATTTGGTGTAAGTGGAAAGACTCTTGTACTAAAAGGATCAAAGGTTTTCATGGAAGGCTGTTTGTGGGGTGTCTGAATCGGCACTATTTCTCTAGCACACCGGTCCCTGGACATCTTATTGAGGGAACAATGTAGCAGAGTAGACATAGCATGGGCTATAGGGGCCAAGAGCCTCTAAATCCCAGCTGTGCCCCTTACTAATTGCCCGAGTCACTGGAAAATGGGGCTGGATGCCCACCCTCCTTCTCTCTCCCCAGTTATTGTAGAAAAATACTTCTTGGGTGACACCCGTGTGCCAGGCACTGTGGTAGGAAGGATGGCTATCATGGCAAATAAAACTCTCTCCTCACCCTCGTGACACTGAAAATTTACCGACTGTACCAACCTTCCTGTCTTTCTTCTTGTCTTCCTTTTATTCTGGCAGGATAGCATTAGGTGTGCCCAACGCAGGCATGCACACCTGCACGTGCGTGCGCACACAGACACACGCACACTCAGATCCCTGTGACTTGCATCTATTTTAGTCCAAGATTGTTGCCATTCGCATGCACAGCGCTCATGGCAGGTGAATCAGCCAGTCAAAAACAGGCTTGATTGATTTGCTTGAGTGACTTGCCTGCCAACAAAGTATGGATATAGTCCTTGAGTCAGGTGGCTTTCAGGATTTCCGTTGGTGTTAGAATTTCAAGTTTAGTTCTCTGCTGCTGGTTATACAAGCTATCAGCTCTGCAATTTGTTGTAGTGATGTGCTAATTAAAAGGCCTCCCTAAGACGTTGCATTTTGGGTTCAGAAGCCAGTGCTCCTATAAGACAGTGATACTAGTAATGAAAAATGCACCATGCTAACCTGTGACAAGTTTCATAAATATGACACCCCACAAACTCATTTGATTTTGTAGGCATTATATAAGTTATATTGTTGTGTTGCGATTGTATGTGGCTAATAGATCGTCTTCCTGCACAAAGTGCTTTGCCCAGTGGATTTCAAATCTCTGCGAGGGATGCTACCAAATATGTCAGAGACCTGGAAGTCAGCCTGGACATTTTGTTCTCTGTCTCCCACCTTCCCCCAAATCTGTTCCATCCCAGAGTTCTCTTGAGTTTGCTCCTTAAATGGGTCTCCTCTCCATCCGCAGTGCCACCACTATAGTTCAGGCTCTTGTCACCTCAGTCATCAATGAAGCAACGACATACAAGGCCTCTTGCCCTCCAGTCAATCCTCCTCCTCCTCCTTTCCCACCTACTACCAGCCTTCCTTCAGAATATATCTCCTACCACTGTGTCCCTTTCCTGTTCAGCATCATTCTGTGGCTCCCTGTTGCCTACACAGAATAAAGCCTGAATGCCTTAGCATGACGTACGGCAGCTCTGCCCAACATTGCCAATTCTATCCAGCTTCAACTCTCATCATCCCTGTTTGTTTCCCAGTCATACCCAAATACTTCTACTTCATTCACTCAGCAGATCTTTCTGTCTGGACACTGAGTATGCCGCGGTGAGCAAAGCAGACAAAAAAGTTCCTTTCTACATAGAGCTTACATTCTAGTGGGGAAACAAACAAGCACATACATTATTTCTACAACTTCTTATCTACCCGTTCTTCTGTCTAAAGAAACTTTCTTGCCCTATGTCTGTCTAGATACCACCTACCCCTCTTTTAGGAACTAGCTTTTCAGCATGACACCTAAGGCAGACTGAAGCCTGCTTTCCTCTTTTCTCAAGACCATTGCATCCTTTCAGTAGAGCATCTGCTTTGCTCTTGTTTCTTGTTGTGGGCACATCTTACCCAGTCCTCATGATGTTCTCTATTTAATGGGACACTATCTTTCTTCACTTTGTCTTCACGATACCCAGACCTGTGCCAGCACTTCATCAGGACTCAGACAATGTGTTTCAGTTCGCGAAAGAATGAAAGGAAGGAAGGAGGGAAGGAGGGAAGGAAATTGTTTCCCATTTCTTCTTAGCTTGAAAAAAGTTTAGGTAGTTTTGAATTACCCAGTAGGATTGCACCGTCAAGAAAATGCCATTGGGGGCGCCTGGGTGGCTCAGTTGGTTAAGCGACTGCCTTCAGCTCAGGTCATGATCCTGGAGTCCCGGGATCGAGTCCCGCATCGGGCTCCCTGCTCGGCAGGGAGTCTGCTTCTCCCTCTGACCCTCCTCCCTCTCATGCTCTCTGTCTCTCATTCTCTCTCTCTCTCAAATAAATAAATAAAATCTTTTAAAAAAAATGCCATTGGATTTTACAATTGACGATATTTCTTAAAAAGTATGGAAGGAATGAGTATTTCCCCATGATTTGGTTTATAAGTCATTGTCTCAACAACTTTATTATATTCAACTAAGAAATTAAATGAAATCTTTCTCACACACAGGTTAATTAATCTTTGCCTTCACATCCTCTTCCTATGTAATAATTACCAGAGTTTGCAAGAAATTAGAAAAGCAGAAATCACAAAGACAGTGATTGATACACTTGACATATCAAAATTTTAAAAACCTCCATGCATCATAATACCAAAAATAAAAACAACTCTTCTCCAACACTCCCTTTCATTGGCTCTTGGCATTAAAGAGACTTCTGGTCTTCAGGAGCATCTTCAGGGCCAGCTTCATGGATGTGTGATCTGTGCTTGCTTTAATGTTCTTCTGTCACCAACTTGAAATTCTTTTTGAACAAGGGACAGCCCACTCTTTCACTTTGCACTGGGCTCCACAAATTGTGTACCCAGTCCTGAGTCTCTTGAATCATTCTAGAACCTCCCTGCTCCGGGTGATACTTCTTACATCAGGCCCCGATGTGTGATGCTTGGCGAAAGAATTAGGAAACCACCTGCTCAGTACATTGGACTTAAAGGGGAGGATTGAGTGGGCACCTACATGTTCCACACCTGGGCAGTTAATGAATGAATTAACTTAATAAACATTTTCCGATTCTACCCTTGGTGCCAAGGACTGTAGTATGCTACACAGTATGCACGCTGGGAAAGAGGGATAGATATGAGGGAATAGAGCGCAGTACAATGCGGAGCTAAGTGCGGAGGGCAACTGGAGCACTGAACAGGGGCCCCTAATACAGCCCGAAAGAGGATTTAAGGAAAGCTTCCGAAGGGAGAGGACATCCAAACTAGTACTCGAAGGAAGAACAGAGGTAGAGTCGACAAGCACAGCCTGGAAAGGGCGGTCAGGTCAAGGAAACCACATGCTCCCATGTGGCGGGGACAGCTGGATGGCCTCTACTCGGGAGGTTTACCCCACTCCGAGCTGCACACTGCTGTGCTTGCATCCTTGCACGGGTGGGACTACATACTGTTTGACCTCTGGTAGATTCTGTGGTGGGCCAGATTTGGTCTATAGGTCATCGTTTGCTGATTTCTGATCTAGAGTTAAGAACCCAGATCTTTGATTTGCATTTGCTTTTCCTTTGTCAAGAAAACTCTCCCTCCACCTCCCTTCTGTTGTAGGTCTGTCCTCACTCTCGATGAAACCCTCTTGCTCTCCAGATCGGGCTACAGCTTCATTCACTCCTACTGTATGTCTCTGTAGCATCCTTGCGACTTCCCTATCAAGTCATCCATCATATTTTCAGGACTTTTTTTTTTTTAAGATTTTATTTATTTATTTGAGACAGAGAGAATGAGAGAGAGAGAGCGCACATGAGAGGGGGGAGGGTCAGAGGGAGAAGCAGGCTCCCTGCCGAGCAGGGAGCCCGATGCGGGACTCGATCCAGGGACTCCATGATCATGACCTAAGCCGAAGGCAGTCGCTTAACCAACTGAGCCACCCAGGCGCCCAAGGACTTTTTGTTTAATGTTTAACTCTCCTTATACACTGGAAAGTGAATGGAGGCAGAGTCCCTAGTTCTCTTTTCACAGTTCAACCCATGCTCCTAGCCCTCTGCCTGCCTAAGAGTAGCTGCTTAACAAGTGTTTGTTGAATGTAGGTATGAGTGAGTGGGGGACCGCTGTCCTCAGGTTACAGGTGATGAAAGCGAAGCATAGTTAGTTGATCCTGACCAGAGTCAAAGAACTGTTAGGTGGTGAAATAGAAATAGCTTTCTAGTTAGCCACACCCCTTTTGAAAACACTGTAAACATTCAGAGGGCATGTTTGGAAGTGAGACAAAGAACACAAGTTAAATAGGACTTTCTTTTTTTTTTTTTTTTTAAAGATTTTTTTTTATTTATTTATTTGAGACAGAGAGAATGAGAGAGAGAGAGCACATGAGAGGGGGGAGGGTCAGAGGCAGAAGCAGGCTCCCCGCCGAGCGGGGAGCCCGATGCGGGACTCCATCCAGGGACTCCAGGATCATGACCTGAGCCAAAGGCAGTCGCTTAACCAACTGAGCCACCCAGGCGCCCTAAATAGGACTTTCTATATGCCAAACATCAACTCTGAAGATTCTATTTGATTTGTTTTCTCCTTGTTCCCGTGGGGTGTGCCATGTAATAAGGGGTGTCAGAGAACTGCATCAAAAAGAAGTCCCACAGTCCAAGGCAGTATGCAGCGAGTACCAGGAGGGTTTGTGTAGGCGTGGGCTGCTGCCCTAAGTCACGGGACTTGCCTAGGCTGCGTCACTCCAGAGAGACCCTTACGTGGGGATTGGCCAGCCAGTACAAAGGGAATAAGAAGCTCTAAGGCAGATGTATAGGGACACGCCTGAATTCTTTCCCAGGTAATTTGTTCCCAGAGTGCCACGCACCCGTCTGTAGCTGCAGGAGCCCTGAGTGTAGTGAGAGTGGTCAGAGGGCCTTGCCGGGGGGCGCGGGGGGGAAGGTGTCTAGTAGATGCCCACAGAGTTAGTGTAGGGATTTCATGACTCAGAAAAAAAGGACTCTGGGGCCTGAAAGGGTTTCATGTTTCTACCGGTGAATGATTTGGGAGAGTCTCTTAAAACCCATGTTTATTGAGTGCCTACTGTGTGCCAAGAAAGTCAAATGGGGATTCTATTTCTGGTGGCCGAACTTTTCACTCCTATCTGTGTTCTTCATCTTGAGTTGAATATAAATCGGATTTGGAGGTGAAAAGTAAATCTATTTCTGTGCCTGCTCATTCTTCATCCACCTCTCCACTAAATAATACCCAGCAGCTGTGCCAAGCTTTTCTGAATGCCATGAAATCATTTATGCATTTTGATATTGCATTATGGAAGTATTAATTGTTTCTCCTCACTACAATGCGTTCTAATTAGCTTGGACAATGCTCCCAGTCTCCTCTTTGAAGAGATTCAGGCTTGCAATGATTTCTCTCATTCTGATGTGGGAGGTTAGATGATGGGCCTGATCTTTCCCTTGCTCTCCTTTTCTTTTCCTCTCTTTTCTTCTTTGTTTGTAGACATATTCTAATATCCTAATTTATACCCAATCTAGATTTACAGCGAAATGGATTTACATGGTATGAGGCCTTTTGAACATTCCATATCCCTTCTAGCGGGGATCATGGATATCTTTTGAGTATCTGATGAAAGCTATTAACCCTTTCCCAGAAAAGTATAATTTTGCATATATGCATATAATTCAACATACAAGAGTCTCAAGGATTTAGCCTATCCATGGATGTTTCCCCACAGCACAGGAGGACCACAGATTTTTCCGTGCTGGATCAACCCTAGAGATCACTGAGTTCAATGGATTTCAGAATTATTTTAACCCACAGAATCCCCTGGTCAAAGGCAGTAAAAAGGAGGGGGAGGCTGGGTAGTGCTCACCCTGGCCCCCCCCCCCCCCCAGAGTGCTTCCTCAGGAGGGTCTGAGGAAACCCAGCAATCTAGTCCAATCCCTTCATTCCTTCACATGAGAATATTGATCCAGAGAGAGCCAAAATGACCAACACAAGGTCATGCATTCAGTCAGGGGCAGAGCTGAGACTGGAACCCATGCCCCTGACCTCCAGGGCAGAGCTTCCGCCATCCCTCATTTCTCTTCTAATTTTTTTTTAAAGATTTTATTTATTTATTTGAGAGAGAGAATGAGAAAGAGAGAGAGAGCTCATGAGAAGGGGGAGGGTCAGAGGGAGAAGCAGACTCCCTGCCGAGCAGGGAGCCCGATGCGGGACTCGATCCCGGGACTCCAGGATCATGACCTGAGCCGAAGGCAGTCGCTTAACCAACCTAAGCCAGGCGCCCCTTCATTTCTCTTCTAACTGCAAACCTCCTACCACCCATACCGCGTAAGCCCCACAGAGAACCTGGGCACAACACGGTTTAAACCCACAATGATATATGTCACCGCTACCTCAGCAGCAAGAAATGGAACTAAAGCCACTTGTGTGCGGTCGTTCCATCAAGGCCGTCTGCATCTTGTCTCATTTCTGCTGGTTCTCTTGTCTTGGTGACCTGCATCCATCTGACAGCATGGACTTTATTAGAATACCCACCACAATCAAAAGCATCCCCTGTGTCCTCAACCAAGTGCCATCTCGTTGGCTTTCCACAAACACTCTGCCATAATTCTTGAAGAAGCGGCAGCCGGCCATGGACCTGGCGTGGTGCCTGCTTGGCTGCAGGCCAACCCAGGTAGACAACCCAGGCTATTATTGGGCTGGTCTCCACCCCCATCTTCCAACCTACTTTGTCACTGTCAAGAAACCTGACTGAGCCCCAGCTGTGGTCTCCAGACTCATTATGGACCTGATGATGGGCAAGCCAAGCCAAGTCTGTCTTGGTCTCCTTTGCTGTTTGTTGGTCCAAGATGAGGACAACTGCTTCTGGGTACCAGAGTGGAGAGAGAGAAACAAACAGATGAACTTGAGAAAGCAAGAAGGCAGTTCACAGACACCTTTGTTGGGGTTGGGGGCGAGCTGGTCTCTAGACTTCCTGAGTTGAAGGTCACTATTTCTTGCACTGGAATCTCTCTGTGCTACATCAGAAAGAGAGGTAGGTCATTTGCCAGGCCAGAGAGCCACTTAGGCACAGCTTCGGCCTATCCAGAGGGCTAAACAACTAGTGAAAGCTTGTCAGGCCTGATTTCCAAACCAGGACAGTGGCCTGGTTGACCATGCACACACTGGCTCATATAGATCCAGTCATATATAAGTCTGAATCATGGCTCTGCCACTTACTCTGTGTGTGGACTTGGCCAAGTTGCCTTATCTTTGTTGGGCCTCCATTCCTTTATCCATCAAAATGGACAGAATAATGTTCAGAGGAGAAGAGTGTTTGGAGGAGTAAAGGAAAGACAGGACACCAAACTTTTGCTTTCCTTTCTATCTTCATCAGAACCCCGAGATAGACTTTGTACTCTGAATGTTGCATTCACCACCGATCATCTGTATCTCTGTTGCATGGAGAGAACATGGGAATGGTGGCAGGGCGTGGATATCAGAGTGCTGGTTTAGCCACTAACTATTGTGTGAGCCATGATTTAGTTCCCTCTCCTCTCTTGGGCTTCAGTTTCCCCACTGGGGGAGGAGGGATTTGCACCTGGACAGTTGTTCTGTACGTGGACCCAGGACTTGAGTACATCAATATTATCTTAAGGATTTTTTCTTTTTAAAGTACAGATGCCCACTGGACAGTCTGGGGGGATCCAGAGTGTGGTAATAGATCTCTAGATCTTTCAAAGCCCTCAGATGATTCTGATGGGTAGTCAGGTGTGGAAACCACTGATTTGGGAGAGTCTCTAGATCCTCCCCTCCCTGACTTCCTTCGGTCTTAGAACTTCTTACTCTCACAAAATTCTCTCCGCATTAATCTGGCATCCAAACGTGGTGGTTTTCACACAATGTAGTTGACATAGAGAGTATTTACACTTTTTTTCTAGAGGACCTCAAAGATGAGCTTCTTCCCCATGGAGAGTTCTTTTTTTTTTCCTTTTTAAAGATATTTATTTATTTATTTATTTATTTATTTATTTATTTATGACAGAGATAGATAGAGAGAGCACAGGAGCGGTGGGGAGGGGCATAGGGAGAGGGAGAAGCAGATTCCCTGCTGAGCCGGGGGTCCTATGCGGACGAGATCCCAGGACCCTGAGATCATGACCTGAGCTGAAGGCACATGCTTAAGGGACTGAGCCACCCAGGTGCCCCTGGAGAGTTCCTTTTTTTCTTGCTTTAGTGGCTTGGTATCAGATTTCAGGGGATGTAATACTAGAACACAGTGAACTTTAAGGGACCTGCTTTCTGTTGGCTTCCCCAGAGGATCACTCGCATCATTTTAAAACTGCATTTTCTCTGTTTTGTAACTGCCGCTGAAGTAATGAAGTTTAACAATAAATGGAATGGAGTTAGAAGCATCTGAGGGTAGATCATAAATAATAGCTGTTGAACATCTTCTAAATGTCAGTATTTCCTTAATCCTTCAGACAATGCTTGAGATAGGCATTAATATTTTTCCCAGTTTTAAAACAAAGGTAAAGCTCAAAGAGGTAAAGTGACTTGTTTAAGGCCACAAAGCTGATTAAGTGATCTTCACTTGATGAAAGGAAGACAATGATCTTTTGAAAATGCAAATTGGATCACTCTACTCCCTCTCTTAAAATCTTTCAGTGACTTTTGGGACACCTGGGTGGCTCAGTCAGTAAAGTGTCTGCCTTTGAATCAGGTCATGATCTTGGGGTCCTGGGATCTGGCTGCTTCAGGGCTCCCTGCTCAGCGGGGAGTCTGCTTCTCCCTCTGCCCCCCCACCACTCGTGCTCTCTCTCTCAAAAAAATCTTTCAGTGACTTATAATTTACCCTTAGGAAACTATCCAAATAATTTTATTAGGGCAGTGATTTTTTACCTGTTTTGGTCACTGCTGTATCTGCAGCAATGGGAATAGTGCTTGACATATAACACAGGCTCAATAAATAAATACTTGTGAAAGAAGTTATGTGATGGTGCCTGGATTTAACCCAAGTCTGTCTGACTTCAAAGCTCACTGTTTCAGCAATTCACACACACACACACACACACATCTTTGACTTAGGTTAAATTTACATGCCATAAAATGTACCAAAACTTAATTTACATAAAATGTACATCTTATAAGCTTTGACAAATCCTTACACCTGTGTAACCCACAACTCTGTCAAGGTCTCAAACCTTTCCATCACCCTAGAAGGTTCCTTTTTGACCCTTCCCAGTCAACTTCTCCAAACACACTGGAGGCAAAAGCTTTCTGTTTTTATTTGCATCATGTGTAAGTATTGTGTTTTGTAGTATTTCATATGAATGGAATCATACATTATGAAGCCCCTTGTATCTGTCATTTTTCTCCCAGCATGCTTGTTCTGAGACCTGTCCACATCCTTGGTGGGTATCAGTAGTCCCTTTTTATTGGTAAATAGCATTCCACTGTATGAATATACCACAGTTTATCATTCTCCTGTTGATGGACATTGGATTGTTTTCAGTTTGGGACTATTGCAAATAAAGTTGCCATGAACGTTGGTGTTCAGGTCTTTTTGTAGACAGACATTTTCATTTCTCTTCAGTATTTATCTAGATATGGATTTCCTTGGTGATAGGATAAGAGTATTACTTCCAAATAGACTGTCAGGAGCAATGGATGAGAGTTGTGGATGCCCCACCTCCTTGCCAGCACTTTGATATTTGCGGCCTCTTTAATTTTAGCCCTTCTAGTGGGTATGTCGTAGTATCATTATGGTTTTAATGTGTATTTCCCTGCTGTGTCCCTGGTGAGCATAGTTTCGTGTCTTTGGCCATTCATCTCTCCTCCTTGTGAAGTGTCTGTTAGAGCCCTTCGCTATTTTTTATTAGTTTGTTTATATTCTGGATAGAAGTTCTTTATTAGATCTTTGTTTTGTGAATATTTTCCCCCAAACTGTGGCTTGCTTATTATTTTTCTGCTCTTTTGGGGTACAGGATCTTTTCATTTTGATGATGTCTAATGTATCAATTTGTCAGTGGTTCATGCTTTCTGTGTCCTAAGAAATTTTTGCCAGCCCCTAAACCGTGAAGATACTCTCCTGTAGTGTCTTCTAGAGTCTGCATTTGAACAACTATAACATGCACCCTCTCTTTGACCTTATTTGTTATAGTGGATACATTCATTCATCAGATAATTTTTATCAGAATGAGCTGATGGGAGGCAGTGTACTGCAGAATTCAATAGGACGGCTTTGAAGTTCAGCAGACCTGATTTCAAATCCTTACCAGCATTGTGACCATGGCAAATTGATCTTCCTGTGCATCAGTTCTTTCATTTGTGTAAAGGGGGATGATACCAACTGCTCAACTCACAGGGTAATTATGAGTATTAAATGAACAATTGTATGATCACTTCTTTGCACAGGGCATAACACATAGTAAGCCCTCAACAAACGGTTCTTGCTGTAGATATAATAATTTTCATTCATATTATACCATTCTCACCAAGAGCTCTTCATGCTAGAGGCAAATAAAGGAGAGTTGCCTTTTATGCCCTTACCAGACTTGAAACAGAATTATTGAACATAGAGATGACCCACCATGAAGAGACCGGCTGTGGTTATGGACATAGTTCTTTATATATAAGTCTAAAATCACATCTTTATACTTTGTTTTGTTTTTTTTAAGAATTCATTTTATTTTATTTTTTTTTTTAAGAGAGAGAGAACACACCAGTGGGATGGGGAGGGGCAGAGGGAGAGGGAGAGAGAGAATCCCAAGCAGAACTCCCTGCCTAGCGCGGAGCTTGACCAGAGCCTGCCCTAGGGCTCGATCTCACAACCCTGAGATCATGACCTGAGCAGAAATCAAGAGTCAGATGCTTAACTGACTGAGCCACCCAGGAACCCCGCACTTTTATACTTTTGATTAATACTGATAACAGATTCTCCCAGCACAGATATGATTATACAACTCCTTGGCATAGAGGATACTTTTTGAAAACTGAAATTGTATGAAAAAAACATGTATAATGCTTTTGCAGAAATGCACTGTGGTGGTTAAATGTGGTTACATGCAGATGTTTAGAAGGTTTTTAAGTCATTGTTGTAGAGTGAAAAGAGCAGAGACTTAAAGATGAAACAAACATGGAACTTGAATTCTTGGACATAGAACTTGATTTTTGTGAGTGTCACTTCTGTCTCTAAATTGGAGCTTAAGTAAGTACTGGTGAGTATTTTGTGAGTGTTCCATAGAATATGAGTGCACAGTCTGGCACATAATAGACCCTCAAAATGGTATTTATTGTCTAGCCTCATATTTTTAGTGGCTTATAGTATTACCTTTATACATAATAGTAAACGAAAGTGAGATCGAATTTCAAATGAGTTACATCCTAAGAGGAAAATCATATTTTTTGATGGATTTCTTCTCTGTGTTTGAGAATATATTCACAAAATATATTTGTTTGATATGTGAAGCCATTTGCCGATCACTCATTGATTCAGTGCATTCCTGAATCATAGAGGAGGATCCCTGGCTATTTGTCATGTCTGAATGAGGGAAATAGACATTCAAATGATTCTGTGTAATGGCAGAGAATGTCGTGTTTGCTCCATACATTTCCCCCTTTAACACCTTCCCTTATAACATCTTCCTGTTGTGGGGGTCGGGGCAAAGGGAGGAGGGTGCATGTAAGTGGTTTTCTGCTGCTACCGCTGCTGCTGATTTCAGAATGAAGCGTACACAGAGCCAGAACATAGATGGCTATTGGCTGAGCATTCTGTCTGCCTTTTGAAGGCAACAAAGACTTCAGTAAAGCCTTTGGGAGCTACGTGTGCTGATGCTCTGTCCATGGGAATCACTCTGGGCCCTTCATGCTCTGGTCTCAACCTATCTTCGTAGCCTTACCTCTTTTCTTACCAGAGTAAAACCATTTACCAAATAATTCCCATGTTTTACTGTTTCTGCATCTTTGCTCATGCTGTTCCTTCCCTCGGACTTGAGAAGCCTTTCTTCTCATGTCAGTCTGCTGAAAACCTAAGATGGCTGTACTGAGTTGAATAATGTTCCCCTGAAAGTCGCATCCACCCAGACCCTCAGAACATGATCTCGTTTGGAAATAGGTTCTTTTTATGTGTCATTAGTTAAGATGAGGTCATACTGGGGTGCCTGGGTGGCTCAGTTGGTTAAGCGACTGCCTTCGGCTCAGGTCATGATCCTGGAGTCCCGGGATCGAGTCCCGCATCGGGCTCCCTGCTCAGCGAGGAGCCTGCTTCTCCCTCTGACCCTCCCTCCTCTCATGTACTCTCTCTCATTCTTGCTCTCTCAAATGAATAAATAAATCTTTAAAAAAAAAAAAAGATGAGGTCATACTGGATTAGGGTGGACCCTAATCTAGTGACTGGTGTCCTTACAAGAAGTCACTGACAGCAAAGAATCACAGACACACAGAGAAGGCCATGTGAAGACAGAGATAGAGATTAGAGTGGCACAGCTACAAGCCAAGGCGTATTGAGGATTGTTGGCAGCCACCAGAGGCTAGGAAGGATTCTCCCCTAGATCATTGAGAAGGAGGACGACCTTGCCAACACCTTGATTTTGGACTTCTACCTTCCACAGCTGTGAGAGGATAAATTTCTGTTGTTTTAAGCACCCCAGTTTGTGGTCATTTGTTATGGCAGCCACAGGGAACTAAGACGCCATGTTTCAAGGTCAAGCTCAAATATGACATCTTTCCAGGTCTCCTCAACTAGATGTAATTTCTTACTCTTCTTGACCTCTGTAGCAATACCATCATAGAAAGATCACAAACTTTGGTGCCAGAGAAATCTTGGATCTAATCCTAGCCCGACTGCTGACTAGATTTCTTCATCTGTACAATGGGAGTCATAATGCCTACCTTATAGGGTTGTTATGTCCATAAATGTGACCCCCCCCACCTCTCTTAATTGACTCGCCCACTCTGCCTCACACTGTAATAGTTTTGTAATAAGAGCAGCAGTCCTGTTATTACTAGTTCAGGTGCTAGAGGGAACATGGATGGGAATGCAAGCAATTTTGTCTAAGACAGAAAGCAGTACCTACCAGTGGTAGAGACAAGCAGTGTTCAAGGAGTCAACCTTTCCAAAATGAGGGTACCAATGAGTCCAGTTTTCTATACTGGGGTTTCCAGCCATAAATTTGTAAATTGAGTTATAAGAGAAATGGGGAGGTGTGCTTTTTAGTCTCAGAAGTCCAGAGTTGTAAGATCTGGGGTGGCTTTGGTCTCAGGGGCTAAATGCGGAGTGAGAACTTCAGGAACGTTAGAGCCCTGTACTGATTGCACAGCTCTAGTGTATGGTGCTGGAACGTCCTTATACTTGGCCGTACATGATAAAGCCAGAAGTTCTCCACTTGGCGTTCTGATCTGTCTTCCTCCAGAACACCTTCCCCAAAGGCCTTGCCCCTTAAGGATTTCTGTTCTTTTTACTCTGTTCTTTTTACATCCCTTCACTGCCAGGCCCAAGTCCCTTTGACTGTCTGGACTCCTCATTCCCCACCTTCACCAGTCTCTTCTAAAAGGTCAAGAGCAGCAACATCCCTTTAAGACTTTTTAGCCCACCATCTCCTTTTCCAGATATATCATCAGAATGATTTGAGAGCCTTTTTGTGAAATCACACTGAAGTGCTGATAAACATTGATTTGTACTCTGGTTAGCGTGGCAGAGTGAATAAGCACAAAACACCTGCCCGCGTTCTGTCTGGGGAAGCCCTTGTATTTGTTTGCTAGGCTGCCATAACAGAATAGTACAGCCTGGATGGCTTGAACAAGAGACCTTGATTTCTCACAGTTCTGGTGGCTGGGAAGTCTGAGCTCAAGGTGCCAGAAGGGTTGGTTTCATTGTCATGTCTCTCCTTAGCTTGTAGATGGCATCTTCTCACTCTGTCTTCCCATGGTCCTTCTTTTGTGTGAGCACGTATCTCTGTCTACAGTTCCTCCTCTTAGAAGGACACCAGCCATATTAGGTTAGGGCTTCACCCTAGTGATCTCATTTTACCTTCATTACCTCTTGTTTTAGGATCGGGACCAAAAGGCTTTGAGATCACTTTGTGATGAATTTATTGTTTCGTCTTGGTTCTCTAGAGATCCCATCTTGTGAGACCTGAGACCAGGCTCATGACACATACATAGATATCACTCAAGCACAATTCACGGGTTTTCCTCATCAGGAGAGGCAGACGAATCACAGAAGTGAACACTTGTTGAATACTACCGTGTGCCAAGCACTGTGATGGGATTTTTTATTTGCTCCTCACCGTCACTCAGCAGAATAGATATTTATACCCTCCGTTTTCAGATGTGGAAATTAAGATTCAGAGAGGCTAAAGTGATTTACTCAAAGGCACAAAACTAGTAAGTACTGGAGTTGGGATTTGACGGTAAATCGGTCTGATTGTGAAGCCATGCCCTTTCCACATGCATCCCTTATCTGAAATGGAAAAACAAGTTTTTTTTTTTTCTCATTTCAAGCTGTTGCATTAAAATGGGGAAAATGCTTTTATGAAAGCATTTCTAGATTTGTGCAGTCATCATTTATTCATACTTCCATTTATCCTATACCCATACCTGACTATGCCTTCTGTGTCATATCGCCTGGCTCGGTGCCTCTGTTTTAAAGCTTGTCATGTAAATTGCACACCAGAAGAAGTTGGAAATGGTGATAGCAAAGTAATTCACTTTAAATTGAAAAGAGAATGGGGGGTGATAGTGCAGAGAGCCCTCTCAGCCATGCGGGTGGAATGAAGTGATTCAGATTCGTCCTATGGCTTCTGCAATCAAGCTTCAGCTCACTTTGTCACAACAACGTGGCTTGCGGTACCAAAAGTGGTCTGTTTCCGTGCATCGTTCCCTACATAGTTTTGTTCCCAAACTCTGAAAGTGGTCAGAGATTATACAGGAAAAGTCAAGAGCATCCCAGTTCTCTGGATATTTTCTATGATTGTGATACATTTTGTGATAGTATTTCTACCCAGTGAATGGTTCGGTTCCTAAGGATGAATGAATGAATTCTTTGCCGAGGAGGGGGGGGGGGTGATGGCAGTTCAAGTGACAGATAAAATGCATTTCAAGAGATTGGAGGGCCTGTTAAGAACGATGATGGCAGTGATAATAGCAATGCTTCCTAGTATTGAATCCTTTACTGTTTACAGGGACCTTCTATGTCTCATTTGATTTTCACAAAAACGTATTGAAGTAATCAGTCCAGGATTGTTATATCTACTTTCCAGATGTGGAAATTGAGGTTCAAGGAGGTTAAATGAAGGCCAGGCAAACTCCCAAGTCTTTTGATCACCCCAACTCCCTTTTACTTTTTTATAAGTCCAACACACCAATTTCATTCATTTTAAACTGTTGAGCATTTCCAGGAGCATTTCCTCCTGGAAAAATTCGTAAGTGAATCGGAGCCATGAATAATCACTTAGCAGTTTCAAATGCCCAGTGCATGCCAATCAAGATACGGGAGGGGGGGCTCTTTTCTTCCTAGGCTGTGCAAAGCAGAACATTTAATGAATCCAGTCCATATTCCATTCTTCCATCCAATGCTTTCCTCTCGCTGCTAATAATTCATAACAAATAGCCACCATTTATTGAACATTAGCCATGTGTCAAGTGCTGTCTTTGCATTACTTCTAATTCTCACAAGAACTCTGAAAGAGAGGTATTGTAACCAAACTAATGTGAATTTGCTCCTTGGTGAGTTACAGGTAGAGACTACACTAAGTGGTGGGAGTTGTTGCACAAAGGAAGCTTTATTTGCAAGTAGGGAGATTGGGGGCAGCAGTGGGGGTGGTTTGAATAATTTCCAAAGCTGTGACTCCCTGAGCAAGGGTGAATGGGTTCCTTTAATTTAGGGTTAGGATGAATATTGAGATAGGGGAGCCCTGTCCTCGAATGTAGAGGTGGGCATAGGGTGGTGTATGAGCCTTAAGGAAACATGCCTATACATACATTGTATGTTATGTAAATGAGGCTTGTGCTCCTCCTTGGGCAGAGATTTTTAGTATTATAATGAGGTAAAGGTAACTGTCGGTCACTCCATGGTCCATTTGTGCAGGTATGAGTTGGGAGTTAAGTTCCAGCTGGCCTGGGTGTTCTGGGCTGACGGGTAACCTTTTGTCCAGGCAGTTGCTTTTGCTTGAGTGGTAGTTTTGGTTTCCACCACAGGATGCTGTGCCCTTTGGGTCTCTTGTTAAAAGATAAGCTGGAAAGAAGAGCTTAAGGAAAAATGTGGGACAAAGGTTCGTGGCTACAAGCAGGTGAGCAGTAAAGGTTAGGTCTTGGAGTCTAGCTGGTGACAATATTATCACACCTACCTTACAGATGGGGAAACCGAAGCTTGGAGCTGGTAGTCACTTTCTCAAGGTTATGCAGAGTGAGTGGCAGAGCCAGAACTTGAAATTGTCCAATCTGCCTCCAGTTCATTGCTCTTAATCACTGTACCTCCTAGACTGGAAGGAGTCCATTCCTAAGGAAGCAGATTGGCAAACATAAATAATAGTCTTGGAAAAGTACATGGAATATGCACCTGGGAAGTGAAATTGTCAACTTATCTACATCATCTAATTAGGTAATAGGCTTCTACAGATAGATGGAAAGCTTATGGTGTAAGCCAAGCTTCTCTGGAGGTAACCCACAGTCACTGTGAGTGCTCGGATGCCTTCATTGCTTATTCCTGATACCAAACTATTTCTTTCTTTTATTTTTTAAAGATTTATTTATTTATTTATTTGACAGAGAGAGCAAGAGAGCACAAGCAGGGGGAGCAGGAGAAGGAGAGGGAGAAGCAGGCTTCCCACTGAGCAGGGAGCCCCATACGGTGCTCAATCCCAGGACCCTGGGATCATGACCTGAGCCGAAGGCAGATGCTTAACCATCTGAGCCACCCAGGCGCCCCGATACCAAACTATTTCTCTCTCTCTAACCCACTGCATCTTTTTTCCATATGCCTATTACTTCTAGTTGATGTCTAATCACTTAATGAAAACATACTGACCCATATGAGTCTCACTTCCCGGATGCTTTCCTGGTGAAGGGTTAATCACTTCTGTTGGCAAGTGGTGTTAATAAGCATCATAATAAAGAGCCCTGGATCCATAGAGCGCTGGGCAGTAGATCCTTTCCTCTAGGAATAGTCCCCTCTGTTCGCGGAGTAGGCAGGAGTACTGAACTAAATTGCCTTCCTTCAGACTCCGTTGCCTGAATGATCTGTAGACGTTGGACTACCTCTTTTGTTGCCACCTGTGATTGACCCTCACCATGCACGTGGGTGGAGGTCAGCATCTGTGCTGGAGGAAGGGAGGAGGAGTCCCTACCTAAGTCATCTTGATGACTTTACATGCTGTTAGGACTTAGAGTATTGCCTAGGAGGAGGACTAATGCATATCCACGAGCTCTTCCTGACGCAGCAGTGAAGTACACCACTTGAGGTATAAATATGTAGGAAATGACAATCCAAGCCCTCCATTACATGACAGTTCCAACATGGGACTGCATTTCTTTCTTTTTTTTTTTTTTTAAAGATTTTTTATTTATTTATTTGAGACAGAGAGAATGAGAGACAGAGAGCACGAGAGGGAGGAGGGTCAGAGGGAGAAGCAGACCCCCTGCTGAGCAGGGAGCCCGACGCGGGACTCGATCCCGGGACTCCAGGATCATGACCTGAGCCGAAGGCAGTCACTTAACCAACTGAGCCACCCAGGCGCCCTGGGACTGCATTTCTAACTGCAGCAGCTACCTTTTCCTAGGCTGTTCCTTGCAGGCACACTCAGACTTCTCCTCAGTGTAGGCTGCCTCTGTATACTCAATACCTCATCTCGGTCTACCCACCACCAACCCAGTCCTGAGAGCAATGGTGACCAACAGCTTTTGTGGGAGGTCAAAAGAAGAAAAAGAAAACAACGTATGGAATAAATAGTAGCCATTTCAATACACAGGACCAAAAGGAAGGAAAGAAGGACAGATGAATGATTTTTAAAATTAAAATGACTTTATTAATCCTTTGGTGGTGACGGGGTGGTGGGAATGTTTATTCTTAAAATTTTTGATTGCCTCTTTCCTGACTAGAATAATAGTACTGAGAAAATTGCCACTGCTTTTCAGCTACTAAAAAATTTAATATCTAAGCATGTCTGAAGAGAAGCAACACAGTAGCTGCTTTTTAATCTTTCATCCTGAAATTAGCCTGCCTGGCTCTAAAATGTAGCCTATGATCTATTGGCTGCTCAGAAGTACTTTAGAGGATTTTCGAGCTGGAAGGGCCCTTGGAGATGATCCAGTCTAGTGGTTCCAAAAGTTTTCATCACCAAGGGCACCTTTAATTAATTTCCCCCAGTATTCGGTGTTTTCAAATATCAGGCCCCCTAAATAAATTACATTTATCACATCATAATTTATTTTCCCATTGCTTGTTGCTCAGAGCCATTGATAACTGCCCATTAGAGCATCTGGTCAGCATGAAATAATCAATATGACCACAATAAGCTGATAGAATGTCTTCCCAAAGCAACGGCACTCAATGTTTGAGTTAGCCTGGGGTCTGCCAGACCTCTGGGATGTTTACAATCAATCCATCTCTCTTAGGTTTATTGAAATGTTAAAAATAGCTCATAGAGCTCCCATCATGACCTTCTCGTAATCCTTGTGGAGAGCCATTCATCTTCTCCTCCTATAAGGGTGGGCAGATGAGGAGACTAAGATTTAATAACTAAAGTGATTGGCCCAAGGTCACACAGCAATGGCAAGGAGGACCAGAACTCATGTCTCCTGAGCCTCCGTCCACTTTCTCCACATCCTCAATTTTCATGTGCTTTAAGTCTAAGAGCTTCAATAATAATGCCTTTTCCTCTTTGGTGACAAGGGCTTTTCAATGAGGAGATGGGAACAAGATAATGGCAAATTGTATCTGGAGAACTTCGAGGATGGCAGTGTCGGGTACAGACCTTTCGGAGAGCAGAAGGCACCGAGGAAGCTGGGATGACAGTGTAGTTTTGTGGATAGGGCATGGGCTTAGGAGTCAAAAATACCTGTGTTCATTGTCTGGCTCTGCCACACAGTGGCTGTGTGGCCCTGGGTCCGTTCCTTATTACCCTGAACTTACATGTCTGGCACATAGAAGCATTCCATAGATATTCGATGAGTCAGTAGAATAGGGACTATGAGGCTTACCTCATGGGGTCGTGTGTGGATTGAATGAGCTGACGGAAATGGAGTGGAGTTCCTGTAACGTGCCTAGCACATAGGAGATGCAAAAATTAACATCCACCGTGAATTCATTAAATAACCTGTAAAATAATACTAATAGCCAACTCTGAGTCCTGAATTTGTACCCAGGCTCCTTCCTGTGAATTGTTCTGGGCATCTCCCTATAGTGCACCTTGGGTGCGGTTGCTCTTGAAAAGGTTCACTCAGGCAGTCAAATAGTGTCCATGTCCTTGTGTTATAGTTTGTCCCCAAGTGCTGAAAAGGCACAGAGTTATTCTCAGCAGTGAAGTTCACTCTCCTCTTTTGCCTTCATCCCCTTTACGGTGATGATCTTTGCCAAAATGATGAGAAGTTGAATAAGACTACCTTAGGATGGCTCATTCCCAGTCCTTCTAGATAGAGTCATAGTGAAGAGCCACCTCACTTTTTGGTTTTTCCTTCTCTTAGCTAAATGGCTCTGTTACTGTTTAGATGTCCTGCAGTTCCCCATATGGGACACATGCTTTGCTCACTCTTTTTTTTTTTAAAAAAAAAGATTTTATTTATTTATTTATTTGGGAGAGAGAGAATGAGGAAGAGAGCACATGAGAGGGGGGAGGGTCAGAGGGAGAAGCAGACTCCCTGCCGAGCAGGGAGCCCGATGCGGGACTCGATCCAGGGACTCCAGGATCGTGACCTGAGCCGAAGGCAGTCGCTTAACCAACTGAGCCACCCCGGCGCCCGCTTTGATCACTCTTAGTTAATGACATTTTTGATAGACAGATGTACCTACTTGCTAGTAGGTCAGGCAGTAAAGTTTCAGTGATGCATATTTTATGTGATTTTCATTGGAATTCACATTGGGAGCCCTGGTGAGCTCATGCTGTCTTCGCTTAGTGAAATGTTGAGAAACAGGCTTCATTTTAGGGCTTTGTACTATCCTACACGTAGGGTGCTGTTCACATCCACCAGAGTGGGTTGTGCCCAGCCCGCGAGACTAGATGGCCAGACCCTATGACACACTCCACATTGGAGCCCGCAGGGGGCCTCTGTAGGCCCTCCTCATTGGCCATGGGCTGTGGGAGTGAGCCAGCGACATTCTCATGCACAGTCCCAGAGCCCACTCGGATGCCCCCGTCTTGGGGCAGCAGGCCCTCTCACGCCCCCCACGGTGCAAAAGGAAATAACACAGTGTGATTCTTATAGAGGATTTAGGGTCAAGAGAACAGGTGAGTTTCCCTCCTCCCCTCAGACGTTTAGGTAGAGTTGATATAAATTTCAGGAGCAGAGTAGAATCTTGGCTGGGCTAATGCTTACAGAAACTGTCAGGCTCAAATAAAATTTTTCAGTCTTGTAAAGAGCCTAGAGCAATCCTGAAGATGAAAAGTTATATGTTGCATGGCAAAACAAACAAACAAAATACTTGAAGAGCTCAACATAAAACGTGCCAGTATAATGAGAATTTCCCCAGTTTTGTTTTTCTTGCAATATTGAGGGTTTATTCCCCCCTTGTGAACTAAGGAGATGGAAAATCCTTTGAGTCTAGTTAAGAACGGATTCTTAATTAACTGTCCAGAGATTTGTTGTGTGAGGTGGAATTCTGAGAAGAGTCCTTTTTACGGACAGGAAGAATTAGCTCTTTAGCAAAGAAACGAAAGGGTGCACTTCTTCTTACCGGCTTTTCTGAGCAAGCCAGGGGAGTATTGCCCCATGAAGGAAGGCATTATCTCATTGCTCAAGTGACCAGGTTTATTGAACCTGGAGCTGTGGCTGAGTCACAGCTGACCTAGGTCAAGGCTCGGAGGCCACCTCCACGATCTCCCTTTCTTTGCCAGATTGTTATGTAGAAGTGCACGTGTATTAAAAACACATGCCAGCTTTGGCTGTTTGGGGGTCGTCCTCTGGGATGGAGATGGCACTGTGCTCATTGACTCAGGCAAGGCATTTTGTTCTAGAGGGGAGTGTGCAGGAGTTGGGAGCTTGGGCTCTGGGGTCTAAGCTCTGATATTTATTATATATATTGTGTAGATGGCCTGGACTGGATAGCTTATCTCTCTCAGCCTCAGTTTGCTCACCTAAGAAATGAGGAGAATAATCATAACAATGTTTCGTGGATCCAATGAGATGCTCCATGGAAAAATCCTTCTTTTTTTTTTTTTTAAAGATTTTTTATTTATTTGAGAGAGAGAATGAGAGAGAGAGCATGAGAGGGGGGAGGGGCAGAGGGAGAAGCAGACTCCCCGCTGAGCAGGGAGCCCGATGCGGGATTCGCTCCCAGGACTCCGGGATCATGACCTGAGCCGAAGGCAGACGCTTAACCGACTGAGCCACCCAGGAGCCCTGGAAAAATCCTTCTGAGCACTCCAGGCATCTAGTAAGTAGTTGCTTCATTCAAGGTATGTGATGATAATGGCAGTGTTTTGCAGAATAAGGACTGTCTGGGCTTGTAGACCATATCTTTGAATGTGACACTAATGAGAAGACCTCATCTTTGGGGCCAACAGGTCTCACTCAGGCAAGAATTCTGACACACATTCGCCGACCTCAGGCTTAAACTCTGTCTGGTACTCCTTTCGATTGAGGACTTGGTTTCAAGGGACTCCAGGTGAAATTGAGTGTAGATACAGTAGTGAAGAGGTGGCCTCAGGCCCCTGTAGATCAACAGAAGTGCCACATTTTCAGAGAAATGAGAGGCCATGGCCACCACCCAGTCTGGTCTCCAACTGCGGGAACAGGGACTACCTACTTGAATGCTACTATGTGAGGCTTGACGACATTGTCCGTACAAGAAAGGATTTGTAATTTGTGAGATAGGAAGCAGCATCTGTAGTTTCTCATTTTTAGCAGATGAATAAAGGCAAGATCGTTTGACTTAGGTCCTGTCCTGGGCCACTTGACCTGTGGTTTGGTTTCCATAAATAAATTTTCACTAGGAGCACTGGCAATGTCAATAGATACCAGGCAAGGCCCAGAATCATTATTTCCCGGCAGTGCCTCAACCAAGCATGAACATCTTTGGATAAATCGCGTTTTTTTGTTTTGTTTTAGGAAATGGCCTCAAATACCAGCCTCTCTTCCCCAAGCACTTTAAAAGCAAAATAAAATTAAAATTGCACTTCAACCCAACCAAGCCGGGAAAACGTCACCAAATCCCTCTCAAGGCTTAATGGGCAAGCTTCTCGTCAGAGCTTATGTGGCCCTCGTGTTATTCTGCACTCCAGCCCACAGGAAAAACTGGGTAGAAAAGACTACATTGTGTTCTGCGTGAGAAACTTACCTAAGCATCTAGGTTTAGGGCCCAATTTGTAATTAGACAGTTTCTTGGCAGTACATCAAGCTCAGCCTGAAGTCAGAACATCTCTTGGGGAGAAATCTGTATTTAGATGTTTCATTTAAAAATTCATCATTGAATAACAAAGTATTTTGTTGCAACTCCTACTTGATGCATTCCAAATTCTCCCTAACTCTTTTTTGATTACAATGATGTCATTAGTAATAGATGGGATGGGGAGGGTGAGAATGCACCAGGGGCTAAGCGGCAAACCGAGGGCAGCGCTGGCTGATAATTCATGGCTCTTTGGGGCTGCAGAATCCAGCGAATCTCGGGCCAAGAGCTTGCTACCCTGCCTCCCCTTTCTGGATGCCTGTTATTTGCATCCTAGAACTGCACTAAGTTGGCCAGGAGAGAAACGTCTTTTTAAGTAGTGGGCAGGAAATGAACTACTAAAAAGGTATTTGGCAAGCAGATTAAATTTCCCCGAAGGTTGGAAGAAGGACTTACTTTTTGTGTCTGTACTGACAGCCTCTTCTTCCTCTTCTCCCATTCTCTCATCCCATTCTAGGCATCCCTCCACAGAGATGGCTCTTGTCAAGGTCACCAGGGACCTCCTGTGTTACCCAGTAGAATGGTCCTCTTTTTCCATATCTCCTTTGATCTCTCAGTAGCACCCATCAGTTGACTGCTGTCTTTTTTTGGTTTCCTTGATTTCACTAAGTTCTCCTGGTTCTCCTTCCTCACTGGACACTCCTTTGCCATCTCCCTTACTGGCTTGCCCCTCTAACCAATCTCTGAGTGCTTGCTTTCTTCTCCCCAGGTGAACCCTGCCCCAGTGATCTCACCTGCTCTCAGTCCTTTAATGTCTTCTGCAGCTGGCTTCCATATTTCTTTCTCCAGTCCTAATCCTTTCCCCCAATGTGTTGTGCCAAGTATTTTCTCTGAAACAGAATACTCAAGAACTGTGAAGATTTCTAACTGTGAAGAACACTGATTGCTTAATGGCTTTCTCTTTCTCTCTATGGCCTTTGATTTCCCATTTCTAGATCATTCTCCTACAGGTATTCTTTCAACAAATATTAACAGATAATCTGTACTATGTCAGACACAGTACTAGCTGCTGTAGAGATTGCGGGTGGGGGATAGAAAATAACAGTGGACTGGGATATGTGATTTCATGGGATGGCAGAGAAGGATATGTTTCTTCATGCAGTCATTAATACAAATACTCATTCAGCAAATTCGAACTGGAAAACTACAGTGTACCAGATGCTGTGGCACACACGAGGGATACTGTGAGGACCAGGGCACAGCTCCTGCTCACATGCAGCCTACAGTTTAGTTAGGGGGTGAGAAGGCAATGTTAAGGGGTGCCTGGGTGGCTCAGTGGTTAAGTATCTGCCTTCGGCTCAGGTCATGATCCCAGGGTCCTGGGATGGAGTCCCGCATCGGGATCCCTGCTGGGCAGGGAGTCTGCTTCTCCCTCTCCCACTGCCCCTGCTTGTGTTCTCTGTCTCTGTGTGTCAAATAAATAAAATCTTAAAAAAATAAGGCAATGTTAAGTGTCCCACAGAGATGATTTGAGTACAGAGATAAATATCAGTGAGGGTCTCCAATTCAGCCCACCTGTATTTGTGTGTGTGGTTTTATAAGTTGTGTTGGAAATATTGGTATTTGCCAAGTCCCCGCCAGCTTGCCCCACAATATGCACAAAGGAACACTTTCTGGGGCTTTGGTTCTCAACCCGACTGTGTAACCCTAGGGCTTCTAAGACCAGAAGGGCTCATTTGTCTAAACTCAGTCTCTCTGGATTTCTGCTAAGCTCTCTAAAGGAGGGGATTAGAGATGGGGTGGAGGGCGGGGAGGGCACCTCTACTTAAGCAGAGGGGGTCTTGGGGCTGCCCCTATCACACCAGTCAGGTAGAGAGAGATGACCTGGTTTCGCAGGGAGGGGTTCTCTCAGGCAGAGATAACAAAAGCCATACTCACCCTCATTCTTAACCCCACCCCTCAGAGACAGACTTTTAATCCTTTTCCTCACCAAAGTGTCAGCTCTATCCTACAGCATTGTGACCCACCCTGCCACCCATGGCCTTGCACTCTGTTAGGTTCAATTCCTGGGGTCTTAGTACTGATGGAGGGAGAGTGGTGGGCCAATGGAGCAAACTCCTCATGGAAACCAGTATATGTGGGTATTTATGGGAATTTTCCCGTAGAAGGTATGCTTTCACAGGAAGGAGCACCTTCCTGTGGTGCTCAATTAATTGAGGTGCCCAATTAATACTTGTTGAATAAATGACCATATTACAGTGTGAGCAGGAGTTACCTGCATCTATTCTGGGTAGCCATTATGCTGAACACTAGGAAAGTAGAGATGAATGACACCAGGTCCCTGGCCTTGAGGAGCTCAGTTCACGGTTGAATGTGAGAGATTGAATCATTAACAAGGAGATGCCACTTGGGGTTATAATTATTATAATAACAGCTAATGCTTATTGAGCCCTTACTGTGTCCAGGTAAGGCTTCATATGAATTATCTCCTTTCATCCTTACAATAACTCTGTGTGAGATGTTTTGTTAGTCCCCATTCTTCAGATGCAGAATCAGTCACAAGGAAGGTAATTTTTTGTTTTTAAAAAAGTGTCAAAGCCAGGATTCAAAGCAGGCAGATGGACTCCAAAACTTGGGCTCTTCAGTGCTATGCACATCTCCTGTGGGTCTGGGCGGAAGCGTCAGGGAGTTTTGGCATGTACAGTGAGAGCTTTCTGTGCGTGCAAATGAGGCAGCCTGGAGATGGAGTTTTAGGGAGAGGCAGCGGAATGTAGTAGGCTCGGGGGTCTGTGGTCGCACAGCCTACGAACACTATGGGGCCTTCTCTCCCAAAGGTGACTGGGTCCTAGTGAGAGTCTTGAGATGATTCATCTTTGCTCAGGCACAACTTTGGGGCCTTGGGGTCACCCAGTATGCCTGTCCCTGTCTGTGGCTGTCGGGACACAGAAGGGACCCAGGAGAAGCGATCGGAGAGGTTCAGTCTTCACACGTATTTCTCAAACCCTCAGCCCAGCCAGGCTGTACACTTAATTCCTCACACTTGGAAGTACCAGGGCCTGCCTGCAGTTGGGCCCCATGCACATGGAAACGAAACCCCAGATGGGTTTCCTTCTTCTCATTTGTGTGACATTCTTAAAAAAAAAAAAACAAACAAAACCGGAGTGACATAGAGCAAAGCGATTGGTGGGAGTTGGGAGAAGGGGGCAGATATGACTCAGAAGGGGCTGGTTTGGGAGGGAGTGATGTGGTGGTTCCCCACACCTATACACGTGTTAAAACTCCTAGAACTGTATGTTAATTTTGAAAAGCAAAATTCTAAGAAGAACCAAGCATACCCTACATAGATTTTATTTTTCACTTCTTACTTCCTATACAAAAGCACGGGTACTCAAAGCCTTTGATGATGTGGCAGGGCTGGAAGAAGGATAATAAAGAGGAAGATTGCCTAAACTTGGCACCTGATTCTTTTCAAGTCATGAGAAACTCATTTATCCTTCCATGTGCCATCTCTCTTGGAAAGCTACCAGAGGCCCTTCTTTGCAAATGACCACGTGGGCGCTATGGGACGATGCGTAATGATATTGCATGCTCCAGGGAAGTCCTGTGAAGCTGGGTCAAAGAGCATCTTGCCCGTCTGCTTCCCGGCTTTCTAGCAGTATTTGTCACGAATTCCGTTGTTGTTTGTATTTGCAGCACAGAGCAGGTGGACCTGGACTTACACGGACCCCGATCCATTGGAGGGGTCACCCACCAAGTTTTCTGCAAAGACTAATGGTTCTGGAAACTTTAGATCTGTTGCTACAGGGCAGAAGGACCATTCCTAGCTGCCAAACTGGGGAGTTGTCCTTTCCCCTCTCCTTCTCGTTCCTCCTCCTGAAGTCTCGGTGGGTGCTGACGTCCAGGGCAGGGGGAGAAGAGAGGAAAAGCTTGGTCACAATCATATTCCGTCTAGACTTGCTTTAGTAATACTTAGCACGGTATTTCTGCAAACTTCTCCCCTTACTGGCTGGGGACTTTGCCAAGGCACTTAAACTTCTTTGATTCTTTCTTCATCTGGGACATGTGGATGACAATACTTGCCTTGCTCAACTCACAGAAAGACTGTTAGGATCAGATGGCAAAGGGCTGGGCATATTTGTTTGATGAGAAAAGTGTATCAAACAGGACGTATGATGGGCTACCTTGGATACCTACTACTTCTTCCTGTGAGATCACGTGTCTTGATTTCCAGCCTCCTAAGCAACCACATTACGGAGGCATTTTTGTAACATTTAGCACATCTCATCCAGTTTATTTTCAAAGCTGTGAGCAGAGAGCCAGCCTCCACGAGAAAAACACTTTTAAAATAAAGTACAAGTTCCCATCAAGGTATTCTGATACGTTAGACAAGATGCCAAATTGTTACTGCTCTGCAGAATAATTAGGTGAGATTGAAAAGCAGTTGTTTTGTTTGTTTGTTTGTTTTCATCATGATGGCAATCCATTTGTGCCTTGCCCACGTTCGAACCAGGCATTTTTGAGGTGTGGTCATGTGGGATGAGAACATTCCTGCTTCTTCATCCCTATCAGTATTTTGAGGAGAAAGCACCATCTCCTGCTTCTTGGCTACAAGCCCAGCCCACTCCCTCCTCTGAACTCCCGTAACATGGCGCCAGGACCACTCTGCCTTTTGCCTTATGGCATCATTGCTCCTCTACTTGCTGTCCCCAGTTAGTCTAGAAGGCTCCTCTAGGGCAGCCAGGTCTCGCTCAGAGCACTGGGAACAGTGCCTTGTGCATTGCTGATATTTGGGATTGAGCTCTTGAGTAGAAAGTTAAAAGCAAAAGGGGTTACACGGAAGTCTAAGAAAGCAACCTATTTTTTTTTCATTTAGGAAAATAAAATTGAATCTGTTGATTACAGAAACTTTTGAAATAGTGATTAGCCAGACCAAGGTAATTAAAATCATCAGTACTCTACCACTTAGGTAAAAAAGGTTCATCACTTAATCCAGCTTCACGTGGCTAGCTACTGTGGTTGACGTGAATCCGCAGAGGACTGTGGTGTGGTTGGTGCCCTCGGCAATCTCACAGACTGGTGGGAAAGGCAGACACCCGAGCTCAGTCCTGCAAGCAACGGGGAGCCAGGACAAGTTCTGAGCAGGACACTGGTGAGACAAAAATATTTAAGGAGTATTTGTCTGACAGCAGTTTGCCGAATTGTGTGAAGAAAATGAGGCCTGAAGCCTAGAGACTGGTTAGGAGGCCACGCATTTTACTATTTGGCCTTAATTTAAAGACAATGCCATTCACCCAGAGTGATCTCCTCCCCAAGTTACCCACCCCAGGGACTTCCAAGAGTGCGACTTGGAGGATAGCCTTGTACCCTTCACATTTACTGAGCAACAAGGCGCTCACAGAGCCGCTCAGTGTAGGGGAAGCAGGCAGTGCACTCTCTCTCTCTCTCTCTCTCTCTTTCTGTCTGACTGGTTGGGCTCCCAGGCCACAGTGCAGAACGCGAGTCCTAAGGAACATATCTTTAACCCGCAAGTCAGCCAGTGGGTGTCCATGTTAAGAAATGTCTCAGAGACGATGGACTCTGAAAAACAAACTGAGGGTTCTAGAGGGGAGGGGGGTGGGAGGATGGGTTAGCCTGGTGGTGGGTATTGAGGAGGGCACGTTCTGCATGGAGCACTGGGTGTTATGCACAAACAATGAATCATGGAACACTACATCTAAAACTAATGATGTAATGTATGGGGATTAACATAACAATAAAAAATTTTTAAAAAAATGTCTCAGAGAATCTTCCTAAGTCTGTCACTGTTATCCTCCAAGAAATTTAGACTTTCTTAAAAATCTGGATGCTCCTGGTCAGAAAAGCATAGAACCAAAGACACTTTTCAAGCTAGAAAAGACATCAAGACCTCTCCGTGATGGGTGAGGAAGGAGCCCTGGAGAGGTCATACTTGCCCAAGGCCTCATATTGTGAGTAAGTGACAGCGGTGGGCCTCAAATTTAGTTTCTGGCTACTTCTACCACAGCCCAGCCTGTAAATGTAAGTTGCTTACAGGTTGGAGGAAATGGCTGAGCCTCTGCATGCCCTGGCTGGTGCTGCTGGGGGACCAGCAATGAAGCCCAGACTCACTGGATTCCTGTTGATTCTTGTGGACACAGAGCAGCGATTTAAAAACAACCAAGAAGCAAACAAACTCAAAACTTAAACGGACAAAGACATTACACTCCCGGCAGGCTTTTTTCCCCCTTCTATTTTTTTCAGTTTATTTCAGGGAAGGGGTTTGGGTTTTAATGGACCAGTAAACTGATCTGGTATGGAAGGATGGGATTAGCAGGCTGTTTTGTTGCCAAAGGTCCTAAGCTCTTCTGACTCTACACCAGGTCCCCCTTATCTTCATGGAGATGTTCGGGTTTCAAAAGACACTGTTGGGAAGGACAAGTACACCATTGGAACTAATCTCAGGAACAGTCAATGGCCATGAGCTCATTTAGAGAGGATACCTCATTGGCTAAAGCCAGCATCTGAGAGGGGTGACCTACCCTAAGTGCCACGGAAGAGTGACCTTTATAATGTCATGTGTGTTGTGGGGGTGCCCAGGTGGCAGCTGGCTTTTCATTCTGTGTGGCCACCTAAGCTGCTGGGACACGCGCACGGGGAAACACTAGCCACAGAATCAGTGCGCTGTGGTCATTCTTTCCTATTTATATATTTGATTGTTTTGATTTGAGTGCATAAACCTAGTTTTGAATGCTGCAAATCGCCCTTTATTAGGCTCTCCCATCTCTCTATCCTTGGGTAAAACGAGAAACACACAGTCTTTGGTGTATCAGTTTACAGAAGCTGATGACTCTATTCACACAGAGCTACGTTAAGCATGTTGGAAGCCTGGAGCAATTTGGCCACAGAGAGTTGTTTTTCAGTTTAGAAGAAAACTCAGCCCCCAAACTAGGTAATGTGACATGTTCTATTTTTAATGAGTGTATTTTCCTGTTTCAGCTTAGAGGTGTTGGTTCATCATTTTGATTCTTGACAAAAGGATTCTGCTCAGACTCTCAGCTCCCCGGTGGGTTGGAGTTTTCACAAAGACATCTGCGCTGAAGCAAAGGGGATTCATACTGTCCTAGATGGTGTTCACTAGAAGATTTCTCAGAAACATCTGTAGCTAGAAGAGTCCCTGTCAGTCTCTACTCCCCAGCTAGAGATGGGCCTGCAGTCCTCACCGCTGGCTCGGGAAAAGTCGGCAGTTATTAAAAAAGAGGGTTCTTGTCTTTCAACAAAGGATCGAGTCTGCTACGGGCAAATGGGCTGTATCCAGTGCTCAGGTATTTCTCTGAGTACCTCCTCCAGCCTGTCCTCATGCTCACTGAGCATTGTGGGTAGTGAGGGAGTAAAGAGCCCCAAAGATTGGCCTTGAGGGAGAAAGACATGATGAGAATTCTGATTATAGAAAATCATTTTCAATTTATAATCCATAAGAAATTTACTCCAGAAGAGAATTGACTTGAGAGCCCCCCCCCCCCACCACATTTCTACTGTCTTTTCATTTTCCGCGTCCTGTGGACAACCGGTTATTAAATGGAGGCTGCATGTGTACCTCGGTGACCCAAGTTGCTAGGGATACATCAAGTGCTTCAGCCCGATGCCGCTGAGGGAGGTGTGGGGTATCGCCATAGCCCTTGACTTTTCAACTTCAATTAGCAATCCATCTGGTCCAGTTGCAGTTTACCGTGTGTGTGGTCCCAGCGACGGGCGTGCGGGAAACAGCTCCAGCGCGGGAGCAGCTCGCGGCTGCTTTGTTATCGTGTCTACCAAGCCATCGGGGTCACTGCGTGGGGAGGGGACTCCGTCAGTGAAAGCAGGTAGAGTTGTCAAGTGCAGGTTCTTAGGTTCGTGGAGGGAAACGACACTTGGCCAATGACTGTTTGTGACTTTAAAGAAAAAAAAAAGACTATAGGACTTTCACATCTGTCCTCCCAAATCGCAGCAGAATGTTTTGCTCATATCCCTTTATTTCTGCCTTTTCTCTGGATTCGGAGGAGTCCTTTTTTGCCAGGGGCGGGGGAGGTGGAATTTGCCCATCCAGAGAGCAGGAGATCATATTTTTCATTCTATATGCATTTTCCTAGCCCTCTGCCTTGTTTCCATGAACATTAAAATCAACAGAACTCCATACCCTAAATTTTGCTTTTACTAAAGAAGTGAACACAGTTGTTATTAGTTGAATTCAAGCAGCTTTTGGTTAGAAACATTATTCTATTATGGCATAAACACAGCAGAAAAAAAAAAAATCAGATGCCCTAGCACAGCACATGTTTCATTGGGAGCTTGACAAATATGTTGGCCTCAAAGTAAACAAGCTATATTCTTTCTGACTTGCTGAAGTGCGTTAACTCTTTCAGGCCACTTGCTGCTAGGCACCCAGTACCCTGCTGGCTTGAGTCCATGGCTTCGAAAACTATCCGTTTCCTGCCAAAGACTGGCTCTGAGACGGAAAAAGGCAAATTTAGACTCCATGCTGCATTTTTTAGGCAAGTATTTATTTAGCGCCTGTTCAAGCCGAAGATAGTGCTAAGGACTGGAAATATACAGAGAGGTAGAAAACAGGGGTAGCCCCTGCCTTCAAGAGCTTTCAAGCTGTTGAGAAGATTGAACACCCGCACGCATGCACACAGGCGCACACACAGCTGGGTGTGGACCACACAGTTGCTGTAGAGTAGTTTAGGGAAAGGAGGTCATCACTGTGGTCACAGAGCCAGGGAAGGAGCTCTGGCAAAATGGAGCTTGAATTGGACTAAGGAGAACTGGGACAATATTGTACACACACAGCAGAGGGAGTCATGATGTTGCCCAACGAAGGCCAGTAGTTGTCGAGGGCCTCTTACTTGCTAAATGCTAGGGGCAGAGCGAGGAATAAGCCAGGCATCGTCTGGGCTATCCTTCAGTAGGAAGACAATTATTTTAAATATATTTTACTGACTGAGGTATTACAAATGTGCAAAGTGCTGTAAATAAGTTGAGAATCCATGATAAACTGCTTCAATAAAAGAGGTGATCAGACCGGAGAAGGCTCTGAGTATAGCCTTCCCTGGATCCTGTGGCTTGATCTAGGAACTGGAAGGTCAAGGACCAAGATTACTTGTTCTGTCATCTCGGGTCATATAGACATTCATTACTGCTTCTAACAGCACTTTATCTCTTCTCCCCTCTTCCCTACACTAAACACACACACACACACACACACATACACACACACACACACAAGCGAGTTTTGTTTTGTTTTTTGTTTTTCTGCTTTCACACACTTATGGCCACATCAACCTCAACTTTAAATCCACTTCCTAGTTCCGGGATCCAGCTGGGATGGACCAGAAGTCCTGTGTTCCAGTGTCAAAGTGGCTTCGCTTAGATCAGCTGTCCCAATCAGCTATGCCTAGTGGGCAAGTCACAGGATCTTGAGAAGCGAGCAAGAGAAATGATTGCCTTTCAGCTACAGTCACTGCTGGGGGAGAGAGCCGAAGCCCAAGCGAGGCCTACTATATGACCGGAATGTGTATGTTGGATAAACAGTGGGGTGACTACTCTCACTGAAAACCAGGCTTGCTGTGGTGGGAAGTGGTGAGAGGTGGTGAGAATGTAGACTGGAAAGACAGTAGAGTGGGCCTGTGTGTTAAGAGATCGTTTTCATGTGGAAGAGGGGAGTCTTCATGTCTCATTGGTATTGAAGCATATTCTGACTGCCCAACGCACAGAGAAACCATGGAGAAAAATCCTGCCCTGGCTGGGGAGTTGTGGGCCTGGAGTAAGCATTTTCTAAGATGGCTTCCCAGCGTATGGGTGTTTGATTTGAGGCTCCTGCAGATTCCTCTCTGAGAGAGATTTTAGTGATGTTTCTCTCCCCACAGGGAGTGTGGTGTCCTCTAGGGATCAGGAGACTCCGAGGAGGTGCTAGCACCCTTGGGTTTGGCCTTCTACCTTCCTAGAGCCCTGTGCCAACACCTTCCCACAAGAGGACTGTGTCCTTCAAAGACAGAAATGGAAGCGATTCAAAACTCTCCTGTGCTTCCCTCCCTGACTAGATGTAATAGCATACAAACCATTTTTCTTGGAGACCGCCCTCTTCCCAAACTCAGGTCAGTTTTCTGTATTATGCTTCTTGCTCGTCTTAGAATATTTCAATTATTTATTTAATTTGAACATTTATAAATTATACATGTATAAAATTTTAATATAGAAATTAGAATGTTTGCTCATTATGGGAAATTCAGGAAAGTACACAAAGTGCCTGTAACTCTCAACCCCAAAGGAAGATCAAGGTGGCGTTTTGTTATATTTCATTCCATTATTTCGTACATGCAGTGTATCATTTAAAAGAAAATGATAACAATGTAGTACATTACAGTTTCTCATCCACTTTTTTCTGTAGTATATAATGAGCATTTCTCCATGTCAGCACGTACTCCTGGTGGTTATAGAGTGGTCCAGAAATATATTGAAATATTTACTTATTTGGAAGAATGTAATTGTCAGCTTTCCCCCTCCCAGATACCAATGCAAATACATACCTTCATGTGGAAACATGTGACCACATCTCTGTTTCCTTCATCCAGCTTTCAAGAACTGAGTTTACCAGGGGAAAGGAAGTGAAATGTTAAGGTCTTATTACATAATTCCAAATTGCTTGCTAGAAAGAGTGTACCAACTTATACTCATGGGAATGGCTGACCTGCTTGGTTCTTTCTGGTGCTGTGGAGTAGCGTGGCTTGTGATCTGTATCTGCTGCATAGCGGGAAAGCTTCTCCAGAGTAGGGACTGTGACATCCACTTCTTTTTTGGTGCTGGACATGTATCAGGCCCGATATGCATGTGTGTTGAATAAACCCCAGTCAAAAGGGAAGGTGGTAATATCCGTTAGGATGACATGAGATTTGCTCCAGGTGTGTGGGGAAATCAAGGAGCAATTCCTTTAAGCCAGTATAGGAAGAAGCAGCAGAGGGATGGGACTGAGGAGTGAAGGAGTAGTGAGCAATGGTGTGTTAGGTGCATTGGACCTGAATATGAGCAAATAGGGGCAGGGAGAGAAACTTCTTAAAGATACAGGTGGTCTACTCCATGCAGCAGATCCCAGGTGACTGCACAATAGACTGTGAATTGTCTCAGTATAAAAATCAGTAGATTGAACACTGGACCCCAGTTGGATAGGTCTGAGGGTCCCCAGGGCCTAGGACAAAGTGAGGCTGGATAGGCTCCGGGGAGATCAGGTTGTAATAATAAGTCAGATTTTTATATTTATTCATGGATTCAGTCATCCATTTAACGAATAGTGTTTTGAATCAGCACCCTTTTCATAGTGGGGATGCCTTCTTTGAACATGGCATTGGGACTTTCCCATTCTGGTAGTTTGCTCAAATGCATTAGGTAGGGAAGCTGGTTTGAGGTTTGCACTCTGGGCCTAAAGGAATCAACTTGGCTTTCTAAGAGGCTGACTGAACCAGACTCATTCACTCTTCTCTGGCCACAGAGGCCTCCTTGTTGCTTTCAGAAATGCTAGGTGCGTTCCTTCCTGAGGGCCTTGGCACTGAGCCTTTGTTCCTTGGATGTGGAATGGGCTTTTCTCAGATACCCACTGGATCAAATCCTTCATCTCATTCAGGTCTTTGTTCATCTCTTACAATGTCAGTCCGGCCTGCATTGACCACTCTGTTGAAAAGCACAGTCTATTTAAAACCTTCAGCTCTGGCACTCCTGATCCCCCTTATTCTGCTCGCATTTTCCTTTTTTCATCAAATTATACTATTTATTATACTGTATAATTTACTTTTTTATTATGCTGATTGCCTATTGTCTGTTTCCCCCCACTTCATGAAAGCAAGGATCTTTGTCTGTTTTGGTCATGCTGTACCTCTTAAGTCCAAGCAGTGTCTCACACATAGCAGGGGATCATTATATATTTGTGGGATGAATAACTGATCATGTGATTGGCAGGTGACACTGAAGAGGAATTTGGAAGAGCAGGGGAGGAAATCCTCCACCCGCTGGACTGTGGGCTTGGACTCCAGATCAAAGTCTGATAAAACACCCTCCTCTATTTCTTGGGGGTGGTGGTAAGATCAGCAGGGAGATAGGATAAAACTGGGGAGAACCTGGGGTTCGAGTGTTCTGGGCAGCTAGGTCATGCAGGCCAGAATCTCGCAGCTCTTGAAGGGAAGGGCCTCATCCAAATGTGGAAACCAGATTTCCATGGCTGCTGTTGTAGCTTTTACTACGATCTGAACCTTTCCTTGACCATTTCCCCCTCTGACCAGTGGTCTCAGCAGAGGCTCTCTGCCACTTAGCATTTGCATGACATGTCCCGTAGCCCAACTCTGCCCTGCCTTCGACACCAGGATGCCGGAAGATTATAAGAGAAAGATTGACTAGGGAGAGACTCTTTGGGAAGTGGCGCACAAGCCTCAGGGTCGGGGAGGCAGGGGGCTTCCTGAGCAAGTTTTGAATTCCTTAGTGAATCTTGGGGCTGTTCCTCATCCCTTTTGGGGTGAGGGTAATGGGATGTGGAGAGAGCCACAGCTGGTTTGTGCTGAGTCATACACTTGTATTTGTACTTTGCCTTGCATGGAGGAATCCAAGGTTGCTTTACAATGACTTGGTTAAAATTAGCACTGTCAGAGAGCTCCTAAAGAGTCTTGTGGAAAGTCTTCCCAAATAAATCAACATGGGCTTTAGTCATCCCCCTTGCTTCTTTCTTCAACTGCAAATGATTTTAATGTGAAGGTGAGACTGTAAGATTTTTTTGTGGTTGCCAGCTTTGAAAATACAGGTTGTGATAAGGCAGAGGGGTAAGGGGAAGGGGTCACATAGAGGGTCAAATGCCAGCTTGGTCACTAGCTGGCTGTGTGACCTTACCTGAGTTCTTTAACTTCCCTGATATTCATGCGACTCATAAGTAGAAAAGCTGAGAGGCACTGGCTGTGTAATTAAGTGGAAAAGATGTATATGAAGCATACTTCTTGGCACAGATGGGCCCTAAACAAATGGGAACAGAAATGATAATGATAACTGCTTCCCGTCTATCCTTCAAACAAACATGTCCCAAACCACGCTCCTCCCTTCCTGCCCTACTTTCTCATTGAGAGCCGCTACTCCTTGAGTTCGCTGTAGCTCTGGGCGAGCACCATTCTCTCCGACGCCGTGATGGCTCATCACTTCCTTTCTATCACCACTGCCAGAACTCTATCTAGTTCTGCCTCTCATCACTTCATACAGCAGTTTACCAGTAGTTTTTCTTGACTTCCTCCCTACCTCAACCATTTGGAAGTTTACCTGCTAGCATGGTCCAGGGCCCCTGGTTAGGATGCCCCTTAGGGTTTCCATCCTGTTCTGCTTGCTGGGTATGTATTTGAGTTATTTGGGAATAGTATGGTACTATGTGTCTTTCAAGAACAGAGATTCGCTTTTACATTCTGCTCCCCAACCTTTTGACCCAGGCTGGCACCGAGTTGGTACTCTGTAAAGACTGGCTAGAATTAAAATATATGGGAGGCTGGGACCAACGTGTCCCAAGGATGTGTAAAATATCACTACCATATTTATTTCTTTATATCTATCTATCTATCATCTATCTATCTATCTATCGATCGATCTATCTATCGATCTATCATCTGCTTGCTGCTTGCATTGTTGCCTGTTTTACTCCCATGGCATGTCAGACAGAAGAAGATGCCTGTAGAGCTCATCATTCCCCAAGTCATGCCTCCAAGAGAACAGGGACCACGTCTTTGTTATTATTAATTGCTATGTTCCCAGCAGAGAGCCTGGTGCTGCTGGTGATCATCTTTTCCAAATGTGAGAAAAATCTTCCTGAAAACAAAGTCAACACAAAGAAAAGCTGAGATACAGAGAAGAGAGGAAGAGAACTGTTGACATTGCTCAAACCCTCAGATCCTGTCATGCCTGAAGCCAACTTGAATACCCCGCTTAGATGCCCCATTTGTGAGCCAATCCATTCCTATTGTTATGAAAGCTAATTTGAGTGATGTCCCTGTCATTTGCAATCAAAAGAGGACTGACTAATACACCCTCTCTCCTCTACCTCATAAAAAGCTTTGGGAAAATCAAAAGGAACTTTTCATCAGCAAAAGGTTATAAGTTCTGGTGTTAGGGCGCCTGGGTGGCTCAGTCGTTAAGCGTCTGCCTTCGGCTCAGGTCATGATCTCAGGGTCCTGGGATCGAGCCCCACATCAGGCTCCCTGCTCTGCGGGAAGCCTGCTTCTCCCTCTCCCACTCCCCCTGCTTGTGTTCCCTCTCTCGCTGTGCCTCTCTCTGTCAAATAAATAAATAAAATCTTTAAAAAAAAAAATAAGTTCTGGTGTTAAAGTCTCTCCACGGTTATCTTTTTCTGCCTTGATCAATTCAGGAAATCAGAGATAGTGATGCCACTGGAGACAGGATGTCTTGGTAATGGGCTAAGGAGCACCTGAGGTAGTGGAGAGGTTTGCTACTTTAGATAAAAGAAGTGACATTTGAGCTGACATCTGAATGACGAGAAGCCGCCAGACATGTGCTTATCTAGAGGAAGCACGTTCCAGGTAGAGGAGGCAGCAAGTACAAAGACCCAGAGACAGGAAAGAGCTTGGTGTTGGTCTGAGAACTCTGCAGAAGGTCCATGCTGCTAGAGCTTTGTGAAAGGGGAGATGGATGGGAATAGAGAGGGAGCCACGGGTCACGTGCATCTTTCAGGAGAAGGCATGATTTGGCAAATGCTGAGTAGCCCGGGCATCTACCCCATCTCCTATGAGACAGGAGTAAAAATTGGCAACCACAGAGATAGTAAGGAAGGCCTGCGTTCATTTGATAACATCACCCGGTGGCTGGGCTGGCTGGCACTGTGTTGTTCAGTGTATCTGTGCAAGATGGTTTCTGCAAGGTTGTAGGAGCAAATCAATTGCTGTACTACCAACCTAAAAAAGTCAGTGAATCATCCTTCTGTTTTGATCATATATTTAAATATATTCTGTTTGATCCTTTAGTAAGTTAGCAGAGCTGGGAATAAATGACTCAGGTTGGAGAAATAAATTAACCTCTCATGTTCACTAGGGCTTAATTTAGTGATGGCCTCCTCGTTCCCCTAGATGGGCCAGTAGTACATCCGATCTCAGTGTGAGCACCTTACTTTCAGAATTTTGCTTGGCTTCCAAAGGGCAGTACCATCAAATATGAACTCGTAACATTAATAAATTGGTATTATGAAGCTCATCATACTTCAAACGTGCTGGTGATTTAATAGAATGTGAATATAATAGAAGCGTATTTTTCTTTTTAAGTCCTGGGACATTATGCTCGCAAAATACCTTGAAATCATGTTTATTCCCTGGCACTGAAAGCATCCCTAAATCATTTATGTGCGCATGTTCTGAATAAGGAGACTGCCATTTAAGGAGTTTCAGAGCAACTTAGTTCACCTCAATTTAATGAACACACATGAAGTATTTGGTATGGATTTGCAGTCCCGACAGAAGACTCTTCTGTCTTCTGGAGAATGATTGGATTGGGGGCGGGGCAAGAAATGAAGCAGGGAGTCCTATTATTATGTTATGTTAATCACCATACATTATATCATTAGTTTTTGATGAGTGTTCCATGATTCATTGTTTGCGTATAACACTCAGTGCTCCATTCAATACGTGCCCTCTTTAATATCCATCACCGGGCTAACCCATCCCCCCACCCCACTCCCCTCTAGAACCCTCAGTTTGTTTCTCAGTGTCCATAGTCTCTCATGGTTCATCTCCCCCTCCGATATCCCCCCCTTCATTTTTCCCTTCCTACTATCTTCTTCTCTTTTTTTTTATACATATAATGTATTATTTGTTTCAGAGGTACAGGTCTGTGATTCAACAGTCTTACACAATTCACAGCACTTACCATAGCACATACCCTCCCCAATGTCTATCACCCAGCCACCCCATCCATCCCACCTACCACCACTCTGGCAACCCTCAGTTTGTTCCTGAGATTAAGAATTCCTCATATCAGTGAGATCATATGATGCATGTCTTTCTCTGATTGACTTATTTCGCTTAGCATAATACCCTCTAGTTCCATCCACATCATTGCAAATGGCAAAATTTCGGGGTTTTTTTGATGGCTGCATAATATTCCATTGTGTGTGTGTGTGTGTGTGTGTGTGTGTACACACACCACATCTTCTTTATCCATTCATCTGTTGATGGACATCTTGGCTCTTTCCACAGTTTGGCTATTGTGGACATTGCTGCTATAAACATCAGGGTGCACGTACCCCTTCAGATCACTACATTTGTATCTTTGGGGTAAATACCCAGTAGTGCAATTGCTGGGTCGTAGGGTAGCTCTATTTTCAACTTTTTGAGGAACCCTCATGCTCCTTTCCAGAGTGGCTGCACCAGCTTGCATTCCCACCAACAGTGTAGGAGGGTTCCCCTTTCTCCGCATCCCCGCCAACATCTGTCCTTTCCTGACTTGTTAATTTTAGCCATTCTGACTGGTGTGAGGTGGTATCTCACTGAGGTTTTGATTTGGATTTCCCTGATGCCGAGCGATGTTGAGCACTTTTTCATGTGTCTGTTGGCCATTTGGATGTGTTCTTTGGAAAAATGTCTGTTCATGTCTTCTGCCCATTTCTTGATTGGATCATCTGTTCTTTGGGTGTTGAGTTTGATAAGTTCTTTACAGATTTTGGATACTAGCCCTTTATCTGATATGTCATTTGCAAATATCTTCTCCCATTCTGTCGGTTGTCCTTTGGTTTTGTGGACTGTTTTCTTTGTTGTGCAAAAGCTTTTTATCTTGATGAAGTCCCAATAGTTCATTTTTGCCCTTGCTTCCCTTGCCTTTGGCGATGTTTCTAGGAAGAAGTTGCTGCGGCTGAGGTCGAAGAGGTTGCTGCCTGTGTTCTCCTCTGGGATTTTGATGGACTCCTGTCTCACATTGAGGTCTTTCAGCCATTTGGAGTCTATTTTTGTGTGTGGTGTAAGGAAATGGTCCAGTTTCATTCTTCTGCATGTGGCTGTCCAATTTTCCCAACGCCATTTGTTGAAGAGACTGTCTTTTTTCCATTGGACATTCTTTCCTGCTTTGTCGAAGATGAGTTGACCATAGAGTTGAGGGTCGGTTTCTGGGCACTCTATTCTCTTCCATTGATCTATGTGTCTGTTTTTGTGCCAGTATCATACTGTCTTGATGATGACAGCTTTGTAATAGAGCTTCAAGTCCAGAATTGTGATGCCACCAGCTCTGCTTTTCTTTTTCAACATTCTTCTGGCTATTCGGGGTCTTTTCTGGTTCCATACAAATTTTAGGATTATTCGTTCCATTTCTTTGAAAAAAGTTGACGGTATTTTGATAGGGATTGCATGAAATGTGTAGATTGCTCTAGGTAGCATTGACACCTTCACAATATCTGTTCTTCCAATCCATGAGCATGGAACGTTTTTCCATTTCTTTGTGTCTTCCTCAGTTTCTTTCATGAGTATTTTATAGTTTTCTGAGTACAGATTCTTTGCCTCTTTGGTTAGATTTATTCCTAGGTATCTTATGGTTTTGGGTGCAGTTGTAAAAGGGATCGACTCCTTAATTTCTCTTTCTTCTGTCCTGTTGTTGGTGTGTATAAATGCAACTGACTTCTGTGCATTGAGTTTATATCCTGCCACTTTACTGAATTCCTGTATGAGTTCTAGCAGTTTTGGGGTGGAGTCTTTTGGGTTTTCCACGTAAAGTATCATATCATCTGCAAAGAGTGAGAGTTTGACTTCTTCTTTGCCAATTCGGATGCCTTTTATTTCTTTTTGTTGTCTGATTGCTGTGGCTAGGACTTCTAGTAGTATGTTGAATAGCAGTGGTGATAGTGGACATCCCTGCCGCGTTCCTGACCTTAGGGGGAAAGCTCTCAGTTTTTCCCCATTGAGAATGATATTCGCTGTGGGTTTTTCATAGATGGCTTTTATGATATTGAGGTATGTACCCTCTATCCCTACATTCTGAAGAGTTTTAATCAAGAAAGGATGCTGTACTTTGTCAAATGCTTTTTCTGCAGAAGCAGGGAGTCCTATTAAGGAACACTTCCGGTCGGGACACCTGTGTGGGTCAGTCGTTAAGCATCTGCCGTCGGCTCAGGTCATGATCCCGAGTCCTGGGATAGAGCCTCATATCGGGCTCCCTGCTCCGCGGGAGGCCTGTTTCTCCCTCTCCCACTCCACCTGCTTGTATTCCAGCTCTCTGTGTGTCTCTCTTTGTCAAATAAATAAATAAAATCTTAAAAAAAAAAAAAAAAGAAACACTTCCAGTCCTCTGCGGAAGAGAAAATATTTGCATGAACTGCAAAAGTGACAGTGGAGATGGTAAGTGGACAGATAGAGATATTTAGCGGCTAACCTATTAGGGCTTGGTGACAGATTAGATGGGGAAATAGGGAGCAATGGGAATCAAGTGTGTGTCTGTGGAGTCAACAGACCAGGGAAAATGATGGTACTTAGGTCGACTTGGGAACATTTGAGGAAATCTAGTTTGGGAAGATGCTGCGTAGTGGACACCTGGAAGGCAGGTCTAGAGCTGAACATCAGGTTAAGTCCTGAAGACGCAGCATTGGAGATTACCCCCCTCAAAGATGGTTGCTAAAGCCATGGAAATGGATGGGCTCATCCCACAAGGAAATGAAGAGAAGAGAATTCCCACAGATTGAGGCTTGCAGAGTTCTACACAGGCCACCCTCCATGACTTTCCCCATGAGGTCCATCTTGATTTGGGATTCAAGCTTTATACTATGGAAGAGGGAAATTTATGGGAACATTCACATTTTGCCACTGGAAGTCTGTTTGATGGCTGAATGATGGACCTTAAACACTGAGTATAAACATTGCTTCCACCGAAGATACAGTTAGGAATGCGTAATTTAACATTTAAGTAGCATTAAGTATTTTCAGAAATGGGAAGTGATTTCCTGGAGAGGCTCATTTGGAGGCATAGCCAGCAGCAAAATCAGCTGTTGACACCCTGAGCTATAGACCAAGATGAGGAACAATAGTGCAGGGATTTTGTATCTTTTTTTTTAATTCCATGAGAAAGACCTGGTTGGCCAATTTCTCTGGTTATTTTATGTATGTAAGTGTTATCTCCCCAATGAATTTTCAGTTCTTTTGAAGCCTGGGTTCCATCTCATAATTTTGGGATCTCCCCATAACTCCTAGCACACTACAGGACTAGTGCAGCCACATTCACATATCTCTTGTGGGAAAAACTACATCCCAACAAGTGGAATCATAAGGGTGGATGGAAAGATCTTTGAAACACCATCAAATTTGTTCACATGTCTGTGTGCAGTATTGCAATCAAGCTGTCCCATATATATTGACTTTCTTCTTATAAATCACAAGATACGTTTCTTAGGCTGAGGTTAAAAAAAAAAAAATCATGTGTAGAAACCATAGCTTCGAGGGTTCTTTATAGCTAGCAGTCAGAAATACCAAGGGAATTAGCAGTAACAGAGACGGGAAAGAATAATTGTAAGACTTACCCTAAGGAACTTGGTAATAGCATTTCTTATAATACATATCTCATCAACATAGTCACTAAAGAGGCAGGGCCACTTTGGAGTTAGAAATAATACCATAAAATGAAATAATAAATTTGCAAGGAACTTGATTAAGTAGCCATAGTATCACCACCTGAGTTCACAGAGTAAAATGAAGCCTTTATGGACCCTGAAGTTCATATTACACAAGTTCTGTGTGGTAGCAATGATGAGTGGGTGATGATGGTTCTAAACCAATTGACTTCTTATGACCTGTTAATTCCCTGCAGGAACTTCTGAGACATGATATTGTGGTCAGTAGAGTTTTCTTTTGGTATGTCATACTTAATGGTTGGACAGACTGACATTAGCTAATTCTTCAATGTTTTCTATATACCTGGCAGTATGCTATGTGTTCTATATAGATTACTTCATTTAGTCCTTAAAATAACCCTATGAAGTAGGTTTTATCATTTGTATGTTTACAGATAAGAAAGCAGAGGGATAAAGTAATCTGTCTGAGAGCATACAAGAAGTAAGTGGCCGAGCCAGTTCTTGAATCCAGGGCTAAATCTAAGATCCATGCTCTTAAGAGCTAGGCTGGGGCACCTGGCTGGCTCAGTTGGTGTAGCATGCAGCTCTTACTCTTGGGGTTGTGGGTTCGAGTCCCACATTGGGTGTAGAGATTACTTAAAAATAAAATCTTTTTTTAGAAAAAGAGCTAAGCTTACTGCTTATAGAATATATTAACTACCAGCCATTAATCACATTCGTGCTCTATGCCAAGCATGTTATATCCATTATTTTAATTAATCTTACAAAAATAAATCTCTTTAAGGCAGGGATTATTATGCTGACTTGATAAAAGAGGAAACTGATATTCTGAGAGATTAAGTAATTTTGTTATGGTCCGTGACAGATCTAGTCCGTAACAGATCTATGATTTGAAATCAGATATGTTTTAGTCACTGTACACAAGACTTCCTTGGGTTATCCTTTATAGCCCCACCTGCACCTTCTCCCCTCTCCCTAATCTCTGGCAGCTAGTCCATGACAGATCTGTGATTTGAAATTAGATATGTTTTAGTCACTGTACACAAGACTTCCTTGGGCTATCCTTTATAGCCCCACCTGCACCTTCTCCCCTCTCCCTAATCTCTGGCAACAGACCTGTTCTCTCTTTAACCTATGCTTTTTCTGTTACCACTATTAATTATTATGATCACAAAACAATTCACATGTAGAGTATTGGTACAGAAAATAATGTTACCTGCTCTTGCATGCCTATCAAAAAGATAAAACAAAGTTAGCATTTTGTCTATTTTGCCTCTGATCTACCCTCCCCCACTTTTAAAATTATTTTAAAATATTTTATTTTTAAATAATTATAGATTCATAAGGGGTTGTAAAGAAGTGTACCAGGGAAGTCCTGTACACCCTTCCCTAGCTCCTTCCAATGTTAATGTCTTACACAACTATAGTGCAATATCAAAATCATTGGTACAATCTTCAGAGCTTATTCAGATTTCACCAGTTAAACATGCACTTGTGTGTGTGTGTGTGTGTGTGTGTGTGTAGTTCTTTTTTTTTTTTTAAGCCCAAGCTTTGAACTCACAACCCTGAGATCAGGACCCGAACCAAGATCAAGAGTCAGATGCTCAACCGACAAAGCCACCCAGGCGCCCCTGTGTGTATGTAGTTATATGTAATTTCATCTTCTGTGTAGCCTTGTGTAACCACCAGCACAGTTAATATACCACACTATGCAGAAGACTTTCCTGTGTAATTTCTTTATAGACATACCCATTCCCTCTCCCCCTCCCTCATCTCTGGCAACTAACCTGTTCTCCATATCTGTGATTATATTATTTCACAAATGTTACATAAAAGGAATCATACAGTATGTAACCTTCTGAGATTGGCTTCTTTCACTCAGCATAGTTTTTTTTTTTTTAAGATTATTTATTTATTCATTTATTTGAGAGAGAGAGAGTGAAAGAGAGCACAAGTGAGGTGAGGGGCAGACGGAGAAGGTACCGATGTGGGGCTCAATACCAGGACTCTGGGATCATGACCTGGCCCAAAGGCAGATGCTTAACCGATTGAGCCACGCAGGGGCCCCTCAGCAGAGTTTTCTTGAGATTTGTCCCAAGTTGTTGCATGTAGTATGCTGTGGTGTGGTGTACCACAGTTTAACCAGTTATCCATGGAAGGATATTTGGATGATTTGCGGTTTTTGAAAATAAATCTTCATTTCTCTGGGTTAAACGCCTGAGAGTGCAATTGCTGGGTTGTATGGTCTAGTTCATTTTCAGTTTTGAAAGGCACTTCCAAACTGTTTTCTGGAGTGGCTGAACCTTCTCCCTGTTGTTAACTTGCATTTTCAAGATTATATTGGAAGTAGAACATGTTTTTATATGTTCTTGGCCATTAGTGCTTTCTTTTCCTTGAAATTCATATTATCTGCCCACTTTTTTCTGATGACCTTTTTGGCCCTTTTCTTACTGACTTGTTGCAGTTCTTTATTTATTGTTAATAGTAATCCTTTTTTGGTTAAATATTACAAATGCTTTCTGATCTGTAACCTGTTGAATTAATTTGTTCATGGTGTCTTTTTTTATGTACACATTTTACATTTTAATATAGTCATATTTATCATTCTTTACCTTTATGATTTGTGGTTTTTGTGGTCTTGAATAAGAAATCCATTTGCACTTTATTCATAGGTACACCCTTTAGAGTCTCAAACAGTCTCTTGGCTCTTAATTTATACACAGTACTAACAACTCCTGCTGAATCAATTTTGAAGCACCTCACACATTAGAAGCAGTACATTGGAAGGGGTAGGGAAATTCTATCAACAGATACTCTGATAACAGCAAATAATGATTTTCAGCGAATCTCAATTAATTGTACTATCTGCAGCCAGTCGTTCACTTTCATTCATCCTTCAGGACTTAAGTTAAATACCTACTCCTCTGAGAAGACTCCCTTGACATTTCTCAAGTCTTGTTCCAAGCTCTTTATGTTCCCATGTCATCCTATGCTACCGTCATTATAGCATTTCTCACGCTGCAGTGTAACTGTACATTGACTCACCTGTATCCCCCACATGGTGTTGGGTCCATGAGAAAAGAGATTGTGCCTGTCTAAGAGATGCATCCCTCAGTATAGTGTCTGGTCTCATGGTAAGTGATCAGTGACTTTTATTGAATGTGGGGATGAGGGAGATTCATTTAAAATAAGCAAACATCAGACCCCACAAAGCATAGTGGCTGAGTGCACTTCATGCAGAGGCATTTGCTTCTGATCCAGGACTTCTTTTCTCCTGGGAGAAGCAGGCAGCATGGCCAGAGCAGTGTGGGCTGAGATGCTTAGGGTAGAGAACAGGGTCTGGGTGTCGTAGGCTGTGGTGTGGGAGGTTTCACGCTCACGGCAGTCGGGGGGCCTTGGTAATGGAAGGGGTCGGTGAAGTTAAACAGTGAAGGAAATCCAGAGAGAACATGTATGAACAAGAAGCTTCAATGCCAAGAGCTAGACCTACATGAAAATAATAGTGAAGAACAAATAGACAGGGACTCTTACATTCTTTTTTGTGTGTGTGTGCTCTGTTTAATGAGACAGAGAAGTATGTCCGTTGTTTTGGAAAGGTTTTACTCAGAGATGTTGAAACCATCTGGGGGTATGGTTTCCCTCCCCCATCGGATACAGATGCAGAGACACAGACACGTGTTCTTTCCAAGGGAGATGGGTCAGACCTTATAAAACTCCCGGCAGCTCCTTATTTCAGATGACGTGATCATGTACTTGCCTTCCGGCCTCATTGTAACTCATGAAAATTGCTCCGCTGGCAAGCAAGGAGAAAATAGGACCTTTTTTTCGGTCGCTCCTGCTGCTCTGGAGCTCCGACTGCCATCGTGAAGTGAGAAGACGCTTCTTAATTAGAGAGCTGGAAGCCGGATCTCATGTCATGGCAACCTGTTGCCCATGAAACACACACTCCGGATGCTGCCGGGAGCAAAATATGCCCAGAGCCAGGCAACTTAAAAGTAAAAACAGGAAAATAAATAGCAAAATTCAAGAACACGTGAGACAAGATGAACACAATTTGATAATCATTACTGAGCTGGAGGCAGTTGTCCAGAAGTGAACTATCATTTAGAATTTGTGCTAAATTATAGGAAAGTGAGTTCCCTGAAACAGGACTTGTCGCTCAAAAAGTAAATTGAAGGTGTGGGAGGCTTGCAGCTAGACATGCATTTATGTAAGTCTTAGACTGCTTAGTTATTTGGTATAATGCTGCTCCTTTTTTTTTTTCTTGATTTCACTTTATTCCTGCATAATTAGCAGTGTTTTTTGAAGCCACTACACAACGATAGTCAGAGTCGGCTTCCAAAAAATCTTTTACATTTTGTACTCTTTCTCTTCTGCTCTTCCTTTCTCTCCTTCACTCTTGTTCCCCCCACCCCCACCCCCTTTTTTTTTGTAATTTAGGAACTACCGGGTTTAGTAAAAGAGCTTTGGTCCAGAAGCTAGAACACGTTGGCTGTAGTCATAACTCTGCCCCCAACTCACTCTGTGAACTTGGGCAAATCCCTTCTCCTACAGAGAAACCAGTATTCCCATGTATACAAAGAGAGGATTGGATAACTTGATTTCGAAAGTTCCTTCTGCTTCTGCTCATATTGGTCTCATTGAAATATGATCGCTGCTCAATTGGGTATTGATGCCATGCCTGAACAAGCAGTAATGTCATCCTCCTCACTGACACCGCTTTTTTAAAGCAATCAATTTGTCAAAAATGAGTTAATGTGTTCTGCCTGCTTCATATTAATATTTCTATTAGTGAAAGCTCTGTCCACATCAGAAATAGGAATTCATAATCAATGCAATACACTGACAGCTAGCCCTTCTCTGACTCATTGCTGCCCCCTTCTGATGGTGGTCTGTTAGAATGTGGACCCTTTCTTCGCAGTGTAGTCCAAATACCCCTGCAAACTTCCTTGTGTTATGAAGCCTGTTTTTTTGTGAGCTAGTCGACCCACATCAGAGATTTCAAATGAGTGTCCTTCACTTGCCGGCTGTGGTCAATTGGTGAAAGATGCCAGGAGTCTGTGTTCAGAAGCATTGTGAGGACTGTTTGGTCACTGGGGACTTAGAATGGTCAGAGTGGCTGATGTGTTAGGAATTTGCCATCCCCGACCTGGCATGAGATTTTCAAGTCATCTCCTGCTGTCTGGCAATCAGCTCACTGGGGATTATGGAGCAGATGTTGCTCTACGATCAATAGGCCTCCCAAAGCTCCGGAGGCACCTTTGTGCAATGCCAGCAGGACCAATTGAGGAAAATTACCCAAACGTCATAGAGCTACTTGCTGTTCACACTTTGCAGCTTCTTGGACCCAGGACAAAAACGAATTTGTAGAAGTATTTGCTGTGAAATGGATAACAAGGAAGTGTGATCTGCGAGGGTGCTTGAACCAGAAAGAAATTGGAGAAACCAAAACAGTTCACCATGGCAATGCGGCCATCATGTTTTCTATGCATACTCTAGGCTAGGCATTTGGAAAGGCACTTTACATTATAGCTAATCCTCGTAACAAGCCTTTGATGGAGGTATAGAAGTTTTAAGTAGCTTCCCAAAGTTCACACGGCAAATAATGAGTATCTGTGCTTCTCTCAGAGTGTGCAGAAATTGATGACAATGATGAAGAGGAGCCCATGAACTCATCAACTTGAATCCCTGAGGATTTGGAATTCCTCACCTGTAGGTCCTTTCCAATAGTGAAAGAGATAAGACGCAAGCTCCCATTGAGGCTTTAGCGGATCAATAAATAATACCCCTTCGTTCTCCATCCAAGCTCTGAAGAAAATGAGAAATAGTAGTGAGGCAGATGGATATGATCATATCACCTTGATTTCTGATAAAATATTTAGAGATCATGGCTTAGGTCCCTGGCAAGCAGACCAGAATACATGTTCCTTCAAGCAAGCAGATTCCAAGAGAAAGGAGGGAGCTGAGCTGAGTTTGCCCAGTTCCTTCTTCCAAACTTATAAAATAGACTGGTTACTCAGTCCCTGGGCGGGGGGGGCACCACCCATCTGGCCACCCTAGAAAGAGGCCAAGAGTGTTATACTGCAAGCAGTCCTTCCACATGGGATCATGAAGATGGCAGAAGACATTTCCCCTAAGAGATACAGAGTGCACAGTTGGATGGCTGAATGGCATGAGGTCAGTCACAGGGAAGTCTAGTTATCCAGATCAGAACCAAGAAGTATAGTCCTTATTTTGAGAATCTTCTAGGGTGGCCAGATGGGTGGTCTAAGCAAGAAATCTTAGCATATAACTCCTAATAAATGACTCTAAGTAGCAGTTGTTTTTGTTTTTGTTTTTGTTTTTTAAGATTTTTTTTATTTTTATTTATTTGACAGAGAGAGAGACAGCGAGAGAGGGAACACAAACGGGGAGGGGGAAAGGGAGAAGCAAGCTTCCCGTCAAGCAGGGAGCCTGATGCGGGGCTCGATCCCAGGACCCTGGGATCATGACCTGAGCCAAAGGAAGACGCTTAACGATTGAGCCACCCAGGCACCCCTGAGTAGCAGTTTTAATATGACATCCTTCGGTGAGCATCTCTAGCCAGCTCACCAATGTCCCTCCTCGTCATAGACAGTAGAATCCTACTGCTGCCTCAGCAATGCTCTAGCCCCCCCATCCCCCACCCCAGGGCAGAGACAGGCCTAGCAAAGCCTCATAACTACCGCTCTTCCCAGACCTATCGGCTTTATAGCAGACACGGTCATGTAGTGATGACGACAGGGGTTGGGGAGAGGCAGTCATGGGCCTGGGGATAATGATAAGGGTCTTAAGTCAGCTTCTTCCTGAAGTAGACCCTGAGACAGGACTTGAGCTCAAGCAGTTTACTTGGGAGGTGATTCCAGGAAGCACCATTATTGGAGTAGGGAGGTTTAGGACAGGGAAGCAAGGAAATGTAAGCTAATACATAGTACATTATTTAGGAGGTTCCAACTGCAGGCTTCTGGGGTTCATAGGAGTTGTGCAGAACATGCCTCGAGTTTTAAGAAACTAGAGTATTTATTCACCAATTCCTGTGTGTTAAGGGCTACTCCTAGAAACATTGACTCCCTGGCAATCACTAACTCTCCAGCCTAGCCCAAGCCCAGGCTGAGCAAGTTCCTGTGGTCAGAGAGTACACTCTGGCTGGCAGAAATTGCAGATGTGTGAAGTAGGAAGCTGTCCATGTGTACAGGAACAGGGAGCTCCAAGGGGATATGGGCAGGGTATACATAGCACAGCATTTGCTGTGAGACCAGATGGACCCAACCCGGCGGGTTTTCTAAGGGAATTAACCAAGCCTTTGCTTAGAACAGCTCTCCCACTACTTCCTCTCCTCTGCAAGGAGCTCTCACCAGGACTGTCCCAACCTGAGCATGAGGTTTGGTGGTATGTGTGGGGTGGATCCAAATACGAAAGATTATTTTTTCCTTCTTTCTTTTATTTTTCTGTTTGTAAGGCAAGAAAGGTCCAAGAGAGGCTCAGAAATAGTAGCAAGGTCTTGGCTTTACAAAAGCTTTGGAAACCATTAGTGGGTTTGGAAGCTGTCAACATGCTGTCAGACAGATGGGTTTTAAAGAAAAAGGGCAGAGATAAATGTATCCTGAGCCATGGATGCCCCCGCCCTACTGTCTAGGGAGGCTGAGAAAGAATGTATAGCATGAGGAGCTAGGCTTTATTCTTTGCGTATGGGGAAAGGAACAGGCAGAGGCCAGGAAGTTGGCCTACATCACAGTGTGGGATACCTGCAAAATAATGGCAGGAGGAAGATTCAAGGAAAGGACTGGCTGAGTATTTGTGTGAAAGGCAGTACCTAGGGGTGCCTGGGTGGCTCAGTCGGATAAGTGTCTGCCTTCAGCTCAGGTCATGATCCCAAGGTGCTGGGATCAAGCCCCACATTGGACTCCCTGCTCAGCGGGGACTCCTGCTTCTCCTTCTCACTCTGCTGCCCACCTCCACCCCCTCCCCCCATGCTCTCTGGCTCTCTCTCTCTCTCTCTCTGTGTCAAATAAATAAAATCTTTTAAAAAGAAAGAAAGGCAGTAGCTGCTCGGGGGGCGGGGGGGTGGGGGCAGGAGTAGGTCAAACCATCTGGTCCAGTGCCCCTTTGCCTGGATCTTAATACTTTCTTGGCTGTTAGCTGCTTGCTCTCCAGGGGAGTGGTAGAAGGTGAAGGTGGGGAGCTCTCTCAGGAGGAGCCCTAAGACTAAGATCTCTGAGAGAACTGATGATTGATCTGTAATTAGTGAATGAAGTTTGTCAAATGCACATGTAAACTTTCCATGGCTTTTTGTATTTATTTTTAAGCCTGGAAAGAGAAGAATTATCTCAGTGATAACCTTGCTCTCATTAACGAGGCATTAGCTCACCTGGTTTAAGCACAAAACAAATAATACTAACAGGGTAGCAGTGAGAGCCTTCCCTCAGGGTCGGTCTGGATTTAATCCTGGGTTAGAGGCATGTTGCTTCCATTAAGTTATTTCATCCTAGAGTCTTATCTTTGCACCAAAATCCAAAAACAAGCTATTGAATTCTTCCAATCATTAAGGATTCACAAAAGGGGTCAAATCATATCGGGTTTTTTTTTAAAGGATGATTTTAAAATGCTACTTATTCAATGTGGTAGTTCTTTTTCTGTTTGCTTGCTTGCTTGCTTGGTGGGTTTTTCCTTCCCACCCTGTTCATCATTGTAACTCTGGGTAATTTAATTCATTATATTTTCACAAGTCCAACAGTAACCCAACTAAATAGTAGAGGTTTCTAAATAGTAGAGGCTTTTTCTGCTCAGGTGCAAGAGAAGAAAATCATAACAAGGTCCTGTCCCTAAAAGGGGCATGATGCTGTCTGGTTACAAATGGGTTTTGAGATGATGTAATGAAAACAGTGTTTGTGGTTTATTGCTGTTGGAATCATAGCCCGGGTTTGAATGAGTTGTCTTTGCTAGCAGCTCGTTTTCTCTTCATAGCAGGATAACGTAAGAGTGAAAAGCACATCCTAAGGAAATGTCAGAGCCAAATACCGGGTGCAACCAGAGGAAGGATCAGGATACTCTATTCTGGAGACTTGTACGGGGCTCTTTAAGGAGTTCTTCTTCCCTGGATGCAGCCGGAGGACTGTCCCTACCTTCTTCGATGCCCCACCACCATTTTGTGTGGGACCTTCAGGGCCAGGCAGAACAGAGCCTGGATGGGACTTCACATCTGACATCTTTTTAGTGACATAAACCCATGGGCTCAAATACAGTTGCTCAACAGAATCACCTGGAAGCCTGTTAAAATGCAGATTCCTGGGCAATGCTTCCAGGATTTGGTGGGTGCTGGGTGGGATCTGGTAGTCTGTGTTCTTTCATCTGCTCCTTGGCTTGCCCAATTTTGGTCAGTTCGTGTCTGTCCCTTCCTCGAGTCAATTAAATAATAGTATGTTGAGAGAAGACGTTTTAAACTCTAATTCAGTTGTATGTTTCTTCCTTTCCTTCGTATGGACAGCTGGCTTGTTCACTAATATGCCTTCAGAGCCCAAGTTTCTGATGTCAGTGTTCTGTTCTCAGATCTGCCTCTGATTTGAAGGATGACCTTTAACATCTCCGTGGTTGAGTCTTTCCCTGTCTTCTGTGTGTTTAGCCACTCTTGTTTAGCATGCTGAATGCAAGAAGAAAATGACTGTGAAAAGTTCAAAACGTAAACTGCCATGGAAACATCATAGTGGCAGTAAAACATGTACACTGTGCAGATGAAGGGGAAGACAGATCAAGGGGATGAAACTGTCCATTCGTCAACGGTGGATTAGTCCCTTTCTCCTTGTCACCTTACATAAAGTGATTTAAGAGGAATTACAGGTTTGGGGGCCAAATTTGCCTAGGTTATTATTTTTCATACCAACCCCAAACATTTTTATAAAATGTATTATGCTGCTTCTGGGATATACGCAAAGACCAGTCTCTAAGAGAGCAGGAAGTTGTTTGCTCAGTGACCTGGGAGGGAGTGTTACTCCTTAGTATCCCCTTTCCCAGGAAGGGGAAGGAGCTGTTCTTTCAGGACCCCTGTTGGGCTTTTATATATCCATTTAAGTTGTGGAATTTTTTTCTGAGTACCTTCTGGGGACAGGGGCCTTTTTCTGGGTGTTTATTATTCTAAGTGTTTCAGGACTTACAGATGTGAGGAATATGCAGTCTCTCCTTTGACAAGATCACAGCAATGCTTGGGAAGTTTGGGGTAAATGTAAATTATTAGTTGCTTGTAATACAGGACAGTATATGCCCTGGAGATTCAGAGCAGTGAGGGGTCCCAGCATGTTGGGAGAATGAACAAATACTTCATGGCGGGAGACCTGATTTAAGATGGACTCTGGAATTTAAATAAAATCTTGGAAGAAAAAAAAATAAAGGCGGACTCTGAAAAAACACACGGGATTTGACTAAATGTAGGCATTGGCACTGGAGGAAACAGCTAGAACAATGGCCTGGCAGCGGGCACAGGCAAAGTATATTTGAAATTGTCTTCAAGATCTATTGAAAGATCTTCAGATTGTCCTAGAAAAAGGGGTAATTTTCCCTTTCTTGGCATAAGTTGGGGCTTCCTTTTACTACTTAGTCATCCAAGGACTTGTTAGGCATCACAACACCTCTCTTGCATTAAAAAAGGGCCTGGGATGTCAGGGCTTGTGAACTGTGGGAAAAACAAGTAGGCCAGCTGTAGGATCCCGGCTAGGATCCAGCACTGGGACAAGTTACCACAAGAGGTCAAGAAGTTTAGGAAAGCCAAGCAACCTGCCTCTCTTCCAGTGTAAATGAAAAAGCCTAGGCTTTGGAATCAGATCAAACCTGGATTTCAATCCCGGTTTTGCCACTTACTTAACCAGTGTTATCCTAGGCAAATGATTTAATAATTAAATATAATGTCCATAGTGTAGCTAACATAGGTGGTACCTTAAATTTCAACAAAATTATCTGCCCAAGTCATGTTTGTAGAGGCCAAGTTTCAAAGGGGGATGGTAGATGCTCACTTGGGTTTCCATAGGGCCACGTCTATTTCTCTTGCTGTTTTATAATATATTATGTCTCCTTCACATCTCAGCTCTTTGCTTGGCTTTAGGCAGGATCAGGATGCCCAGTTAAGTGTTCCTGATATGACAGAAAGAAAGACCATACCTTCCAAACTTGCGGTGGCTTTCTCACTTCGGGATTCTTTCAGCTGATGCTCCCATTTTGCTGTGCTTTTATTTATTTGACAGAGAAAGACACAGTGAGAGCAGGATCACAAGCAGGGGGAGAGGGAGAGGGAGAAACAGGCCTCCCCAGGGGCAGGGAGCCCGATGCGGGGCTCGATCCCAGGACCCTGGGATCATGACCCGAGCTGAAGGCAGACACTTAACGACTGAGCCACCCAGGTGCCCCCATTTTGCTGTGCTTTGACATTCTGGCCCCTACTTGAACTTTCTAATCTTTCTGGTTTTGCCCTCTCTTCATGAGAGCCTGACCATAACCCTCCCAAGGTACCAGTGTTTCCTCTGGGCTAAGCTACCTTAATGTCTTCTTAAATGTACTCCAGTCTTTGCGTGTGGCAAGTATTGCCAGCCAGTCTTACTGATGGTGGTCAAAGGTGACCGACCTGGTCATGGCTGGCAATTACCTAGCAACTCCTGACAGATGATGCCCCTTAGGCAAAGGTAGGAGGGCCTGTGGGTCATAGCTTGATCTATACACTTGGTCTATACACTCTAAAGAAGTTGGTGGTCCAGAATGGCTCCCTTGGGTCAGGCTAGCACTCTTGGCCAGCCTTGAGCTGTCCATGGCGCTTCTGAGCAGATTCTAGACCTCATGATAAAATGGGAAGTTGGTGGTGTGAGACTACAAATACAATAACTTAACTTCATTGTTTTCAAAAATCATTAGATCATGGTACTCTTCCTGCTCATGTACACCCTGATTCACATACAGAGCCACCAACTACCCATTAACGTACCTAGAAAATAGTTTCTCCAGGCTTTAGGAAAATGTCCTCATTTAATCTTCATAAACATGCTACAAGATAGATTTATTATCTTCATTTTATTGGTGCCCAAAGTGGAGTTCAAAGGACTCATCCAATGTCATTTAATGAGCAAGTTACAGAGTCACTCACACCAACTGGAAATCCTTCTGTTCTTCTACCACACTCACTGACTCTGCATGCATAAGCCTTGCTATTATTGGCCCTTATGATCGAAACGTCATGTTAGCACAAAGTTGGGAAGCAATACCCTTCCACAGGCTACCCGTGTTCATCAGAATCTGGTGTTAATTTAATGCCCTGAATCTTAAAACATTGATAGGCTCTATTTTGGGGCTGAATTGAACTGGGACTGTAAAAAAAGTTGGGAAGCTTCTTACTGGCATGTCCTTCAGTCTTAAAGCCCCAGGAGCCTGCCATGGGGGCTTCTGTCATCTTTCCCTCTGTCTGGGTTTAGAAGAATTCTCAAATGGGAGGAGCCCAGATCAGGGCATAATCACCACCTGCTCTCATTGGGGATTCTCAGCTTCTTCCACACCCACCCCCAAGCCTTTCAGGCCTCTGGCTCTGGATGGGAGTGGTGGTAGAGGCTTTTGCAGTGCTGATCATTATCTTCATGCCCCAGGGACTACAGAAAAAGCACAAGAACAAATCCTTCTGAGAGGCTTTGAACTCCCTGAGTCATGGAGGAAAACCAGATAGAGACCGCTAGAAGCAAACTCAGCTGCCCACAATTTTGTTGTACTTAGCATGTCCGAGCAGACTGGGTTTAAATGCTGGTACCTAGCTGTGTGCTTCTCTGAGCCTGTTTCATCATTCATAAAAAGGGGATAATAATACATATTCCTGTTTAATAGTGTGATTGTAAGGATTAAATGAGATAATTGACGTACTTTCTTATGTATGTTTCTGATGAACACTCCAAGGCAGGATTTGAAATAAACAAATTGCTTCAGCTAAAGGCAGATGTTCTGAATAGTTTGTTATTAATCCCACACTTCAAGACCCAAGATCAGGCTGACTGTGACTCACAAGCGAATGCAGGATAATAGCAACACCTGCTAGCTCTCGGACTGAGTGTCAGAACCCCGCAGAACCGATTAGCTCCTGCAGCACATGGCAACTCTGGTTAGAGTGACTTGGAATAGTGGTAATGTCCCAGCTCCTTAAATTGCCTACTTCTACTAATATTACCACCCCCCCAAAAAATGTGTTAGCAACACAGGATGTTAGAATTGAAGTCTCGTCCAGTTTCTGCCTCTCCTTTTATAAATGGGAAAACTAAGGACTCCAAGAAGGGACTGTACTTGGCTTCAAAGTGACACAAATAATAAATGATTAAAATGAGATTCTTTCTTAAAAAAAATTTATTTATTTATTAATTTATTTATTTAGAGAGAGAAAGAGTGGGAGGGAGGAGCAGAGGGAGAAGGAGAGAGAAACTCAAGCAGATGCTCAGCTGAGCTCGGGGCCTGACATGGGGCTTCATCTCACGACCCTGAGATCACAACCTGAGCTGAAACCAAGAGTCGGATGCTTAACTGACTGTGTTGCCCAGGCACCCCTAAAATGAGATTCTAACCCCAGTCTTTCATCTTATATGATGTCAGCATTCTGATTTAACATGCTTATTAGATAAAATCTGAAAGATACAGAAAATGATAAAGAAGAAAAAAACACCTGTAATCCCACTCCACAGATAAGTCCACTATTATCATTTTGGCACATTTCCTTCCTTTCTGTCTTCTCCCAATGCATTTTCTTCCACCTACTTGAAGACATTAGTAAAACCCAGGCCTTCTGACCTCATGTGTGATGCTTTTCTCAACCATGTCAGGCTGCCTTTGTTTTATAATTTTTTATTTATCCATGTTTTTAAAGTAAGCTCTATACCCAACATGGAGCTCGAACTCACGACCCCTAGATCGAGAGTCAAACGCTCTACCAACTGAGCCAGCCAGGGACCCCCAGGCTGCCTTTCTAATCAGCATCTTTATTTGGTATTTGATAAGCAGTGGTTAGGTTTTTAATTCTCAAAACCAAGTAAAGGTACCAATGATCTTCCAACCCCTGCCCCTCACCCCCACCATATGGCTCATTAAGAAAACAGGTGTAATGATGAGATCAGAAAGCCAAGAAGGTGCTAGACTCTCAGGGGAATCCCCCAAAGCTCTTCCCAGCCCTCACCTCAGGGAGCATGATCAGTGGCAGTGGCCACTATCTGAAGCCGGGCCTCTAAGCTGGCCCTCATCCCAGCTGGAAACCAGAGCAGAAAATGAAAAGGCCACAGGGGATGCTTCCTACAGTCCTGCTGATGTGGGGAATGCAATGCCTAGGCCCTAGGGCATTTTGACTCAGCTTCTGTTTTCTCCCGAGCTTGAGTTACTCGAACTTCAGCTGCAGCGTGCGCTTTAACTCCTGTCTCTTCCCAGCGCACAGTCTTGTTATCAGTCTGTTGGGGGACGGGGGATTGGGGGGGGGGCTAGTGGGGATATGACTGAGGGGGACTGAGACAAGGCAGAACGTCTTTCTAGTTGATTCTGCCTTAATGGGGGTGATGCTGTACCATCCCGTGCGCTGAGAGAGTAGCTCCTGCTCAGTTAGTTCAGCTGAGCTAAGACGGCCCCCCGAGGCTTTTCCTAACAGGCATCCATGTCCCGTGCGCCTCAGTCTCATTGTGTGGCCACAGGTCCTGGGGGAGACAGGAGCCAGCTAGACTGTCCTAGCAGACTTGAATAATAGGAAATAAATGGGCTGGAGAGCCGTGCAGCCTCTCTGTTACACAGCACCTTACTGAAGCAGCCAGCTATTTTTAGAAGAGGAAAAAAAATAGGTAGCGGCTTACTCTTTAGGGATCGGCAGGTGGGGAATAACAATCTGCCAAACTCTAAAATTCATTTTTTTTTTTTAAGCTGGGCTGCAAATGAGACTTTCTTTTTGCCTGCCTCCATGTGGTGCCGTCTGCGTCACCGCACACCCCTGGGCGACCAAACCGTGAACGCTGGGGAAACGAGACGCAGAACTGCAGGCCCAGGGAGCCTGCTCCATCGGCCGCCTACGCGACTAAACTGAAACAAAAATCCATGGCCTCGTCCCTGGGAGCACTGAAACCTCAGGTCTCTGGCCAGACGTCACCCTCAGTGAGGTCTTCCCTAACACTCTGTTTAAGGTAGCTCCTGCCACTGACCGTCCCTCGGTCCTGCATTATTTTTTAAAAAAAAATTTTAAAGATTTTATTTATTTATTTGACAGCGAGAGACACAGCGAGAGAGGGAACACAAGCAGGAAGAGTGGGAGAGGGAGAAGCAGGCTTCCCGCAGAGCAGGGAGCCCGATGCGGGGCTGGAGCCCAGGACCCTGGGATCATGACCTGAGCGGAAGGCAGACACTTAACCTTGACTGAGTCACTTAGGCGCCCTCTGTGCTGCATTATTGTTCTTCCCTGCACACATCACTACCTGACAGTAGGCTTTTTATCTCTTTACTCATTTTTCGATGGTCTCACCCACTAGAATGTAAGGTCCAAGAAAACAGGGACTTGGTTTTATTCGTTGCTGTGTGCCCAGGGCCCAGAACCGTGCCTGGCGCATGCTTGTGCCCATTCTATCAGGAAATGAACGGATGGTGAGAAAGATGGAACCTAGTGTCAACAAGACAATGAGTACACCAAGGACAATGATACTTTTTGAATGCTGCACATGAACTTCCTATCCTTTCAGCAGCCATGCTGTTCTTATCCCCATTTTTGCAGTTAAGGAAAATTAGGTTTAGGGCTGAAGTGACTCTCCTCTGTGACTTCGGGGTCACAATGTGATTCCATGGCAGAGCCAGGATATGCTCGCCGGCCTGGGGACAAGTTCTTTCCTACAAACCAGACTGAGGGTCTGTTCACTTGATAATATTTTGAATTGGAGTCTTTGGAATTTCTTCCCATGATTCTTCCCCAACTCTGTAAAGTTCTTTCACTAAAATGGCCACGTGAGGTGGATATGCTTCCTTTGTCTCTATTTCACCTGTCTGACGCCCATGAACTGGTCACCATAAATCCAAACTAGCAGAGCAGAATATGGCCGCATTGCTCTGTGGACGGAAAGAGCCACATTATTCAGCACAGTCGTGGCTCGATGGCGAAGCCATACTATCAGATAGATAATGAGAGTTACTTTCCTTGAAGATTGGGGAATAAAAATTAATGACCTTTCTGAATGCTGTGATGTTGACTTTCTCCTGCTGGAGACATGGCCTAGACAACCCTATTTACTGGCGAAATATTTTACAAAGCCAGAGCACGTCAGGGCCCCGGTGTCAATTTCTTGGTCCCTGGTATTCATGAAAGTGCAATGCGCATCTGCTCCCCCTCCCAAAATAAAATGCGACAAAAAGGCATCAAGCCAAAATACCACACCAAGTAAAAACAGCCCGCTGAGCTCCCCAAGGGCAGGGTGTATTTATATGTGCATTTGAAAGTCCCTGAGACCCCCCTCGGTGGCTTATTTCCTTCTGGGGGCTCCGAGGTTCTGTGAGCAGGCTGGCTGAGGGAGCGCGCTCGGAGTCTCGCTCATTTCCATCCTGAGCGTAGCTTATCCGTGTGTTTATGGAAATTAAAGTCTCTATCATGTGTTTGTATTCTAATGAGCCAATTAAAGAGTTCTGCTCTTCTTTTTAGAGGAGACCTACATATGAGTGAGAGAGAGAGATTGTTTCCATGGAAGATTCAAGGGGTCACTGCCTTGTTACCAAAAGCAAGCTTAAGCACCATTTCTCCTGTGGATTCTGGGCTCAGTCAGCTCCCTGGCCCAAGAATCCCAGATTTTAAGGAAATTTTGTGCTACCTAGCCCTGTCTGGACCTAGATCCCTTCTCAGCATTCAACCCTCTAAGATTTCCTGAGCCATTCTTTCTTTCCTTCATGGTTGGGTTGCAATTGTATTTTTATCTATTGTGAAATCACTGAGATTTTAAAGTACTCTTCTATATTTCATATTGATTTGTAGGTAATAAGTAAATCCCTAATAGAAGGAGTAACGACTCCCGACCCTTGGATTCCTGTCACGTTAGAGAAAATTCTTTTTTTAAACCAACTCTTACTTTTCAGTATATTCCATCAGATCAAGTCCTAAATCGTCAAGGAAGAAAAGTAGCCCGTGTGATTTGTTCTCTTGGGATGCACATGTCTCTTCTCCCACTAGCTTGGGAATTCTCACCCTGGTTGTACATGAAAATCACTCGGGAGGGCTTCTAAAAATTACCAGTGTGCTGGCTCAACCACAGGCCATGTAAGCCAGAATGTCTGGGGGTAAGGCTGACGGAATTTTATTTTTTTTTAAAGATTTATCTATTTACTTTAGAGAGGAGAGAGACAGAGGAGAGGAGAAACAGAGGCAGAGGGAGAGAGAGAAGCAGACTCCTCACTGAGCACGGAGCCCGACACGGGACTCGATCCCAGGACCCTGAGATCATGACCTGAGCTGAAATCAAGAGTTGGCCACTTAACCGATTGAGCCACCCAGGCGCCCCCAAGGCTGAGGGGATTTTTATGTGTGTCTAAGATCAAGAACCACTGAATTACGGAATTTTCAGTGCTCCCACCCAGAGTTTTATTGTGCACCCAATGCTGTTGCGAACCACTGTGCTAGAATGGAGGTAGCTTATGGGCAGGTCCTATATTTGAATGCTTCTCTTTCCCCAGTGCCTAGTAAAGAGCCTAGAACCTGCCAGGTGCTCAACACATATATGCGAAGGATACTAGATGTTCTAAATAATTCAGTTCGCACCCATCACCTTGCGTCATTGTCAGACATATTGTTGCTATTCTGACCCTGTTTCATTTTGAACCCAACCACGGTCCCCCATCCCCCGAGCCCACCCCCTCCCATGGTGTCTTCCTGGAAATTGCACGGTGCTTCTTTTAAACTTCAGTTGCACTCCTTCTATGTCACCACACTTAAAGCCTCCTGACACAAGCCAGTGTCCTTTTGATCTACTAGTTTGCAGTTTGGGGACTTCTTGTTTGGAAGGAGCAATGATCATGATGTGGCCTGGCCACACCTTCCTGTCTCATGAAACCATGATACCATGTGAATGCAGATGCTTGAACTACTTGAGAAAAGGTCTCGCCTGACCTGCAGTGTGGGTGAGATAGTTGGGGAGCCTCCGAACACGAACACCCCGGGGTGCTGGGTGATGCTCTGCTGAACGGTTGCGGACCTCGCTGCAGCAGGAGAAACCCCTTCCTAGACTAGGTGATTGCTTTTCGGCTGGCAGAGTATAGTTTTACTGGTCCCTGCTCATTTTGCCATTTTAATTTTTTATAGACTTGTCAGTTTTCTTGTCTTCTGTTCTATAATAACATTTTCCAGCAGTGTATCAACCTCAAGATTTAACTGTTGACATATTCAGTAATGGGAATTTGGAGAGCCACTTTTTATTGATGTCCTAGAAGCTTGTATGCAAGGGACAATCACCAATGCCTGGTAACTAGCATTTTTTTCCTGGTTTTAATTGTTAAGCTTCTTTAAACTGGTAGAGATTGGCAACTGTTTCACTGGGAACCAGATAAGTTTTTTCCTCCTTTTTCTTTTTTTTGAAAAATAATCTCTACACCCAATGTGGGGCTTGAACTCACAACCCTGAGATTAAGAGTCCCACGCTCTAACGACTGAGCCAGCCAGTGCCCCTCCTTTTTCTTTCCACCATTCCCAGAAAGAATAGCGAATCTCAGCTTCTCTGAATTTGATCTTCATTTAAACCCTTTTCTTACTATAACAGATAATGAAAAGTGACTCTATGTCTAATCCAGTTCTCTAGATTCAAATATTAATCATCAGGGCTAATATATTCCACACAAGACATAACATTTTTTTTTTTTCTGTTGACTCTTTTGATACTTAATTAAATGTTTTTCTTTAAACTAGGAGTATTTAGGGGCGCCTGGGTGGCTCAGTTGGTTAAGCGACTGCCTTCGGCTCAGGTCATGATCCTTGAGTCCTGGGATCGAGTCCCGCATCGGGCTCCCTGCTCAGCGGGGGGTCTGCTTCTCCCTCTGACCCTCTTCCATCTCGTACTCTCTGTCTCTCATTCTCTCTCTCTCAAATAAATAAATAAAATCTTTAAAAAAAAATTTATAAACTAGGAGTATTTAGCAAAATGTAGTGATGGGTCTCTCAGAGGCACCTATAAATGATTTTATGGTTTTATGTAAGCATTTAGGTGATACTGCATGCCATTTGTGTTTTGCTTTAACTACAGAAGCTAGTAGCCAATACATCTAGAATTCCTTCATAGATTTCAAAAAGCCATTGCCTGAATAAATGTAATTATGGCATTTAAGAATTTCTACCAAGACGTTTCTTATGCAGGGTTTTAATCACCATGATTTTTCGGTTCTTCCTCTTTCTTCCTACGTGTTATTGCACTGGGCAGAAAGTTGGGGAATAAGCAGAGTTCCAATTTAATTTAGACTTCTTTTTTCCTTCCCTAAAAACAGGTAAAAAGTTGATGGATGGAAGGTTAAAAGGATTAGTGAAAATGAGATTGTGAGAGTATCTGTGGAAAGAGAAGTTGCAGGAGTGGGCGAATCCCGTTAGAAAAGGAAGGATGGGGGTGCCTGGGTGGCTCAGTTGGTTGAACTTCCAACTCTCTTTTGGTTCAGGTCATGATCTGGAGGTTGTGAGATTTAGCCCCACGTTGGGCTCCACACTGAGCGCCGAGTGTGCTTGTCCCTTCCTCCCCCCCCCTCCCCGACCGCTAGCTTGCTCACTTGCATGTGCTCTCTCTCTCTCGCTTGCTCTCTCTAAAAAAAAAAAAGAAAGAAAAGTAAAGAAGGATGGTCTCCTTCAGAGAACAAGGGGCAGATGAGATGAGAATGAGATTGAATTACTTTGGTAAGTGAAACATTCCCTCAGTTTGTTTGTCAGCTGATGGGTAACATTAAGAACATTTGTATGGATGACACATAACAGGTGCTGCATTTACCCTTTGGTATAACCATCAAAACAACAACTCTGGAGCGCCCTGCTTTAGCAGTCTAACAGAAGTATCTGACATCATTAAATCTGCAAGTCAGCAGGCTCAGAGGTTTGGACGGTATCAAGACATCCGGGAAAGTAGAATTCAGAGTCACCCCTCCCAACTGAAAACAAACTTTCCTTAGGTGTCTGTTTCTGTTATTTTACTGGTTTGTCTTCAAATGTTAAGACGTAGGATTAGCTTTACAAATCTAAAGCTATTCAGTTTCTCTACATTCCTTCCAAGAATTGTAAGGAACTTAGAATGTTTTTTCTTTGATCTCCCAATCAGTATTTATTTAGATTCACTAGCAACTTCTTTGCCTGGCATTTTTTTTTTCTTACATTCTACTCCTTTCATTTGCATTCAGTTGTCTTCCTCTTGAACCATAGTATATCCTTGTAATGAAGTTCTCTAAGCAGTAAACTAAGTCTTCCTTTGTCTGAAGATGTTGAAATTTTACTTTCACTCTTTGACCGATAGGTTAGCTGGGCAGAGACGTCTTAGTCCCCGCTGCCAAACTTAGCACTTTAAAAAAACTACTCCATTTGTTGCCAATGAGAAGTCTTATTTCAACCCCGTTGTCTATCTTTTGTAGGCACTTTTTTTGTTGTTTTTCTTCACTTTAAATATTTTTTGGTTTTCTTCTCTAATTTTGGGTTTCTTCTCTAATTATATACACTATAATTTCACTACAATGTCCAGATTTCACGACAAAGGTACAAATTTGGTGTCGTGTATCCTTCCTGGAACTTAGTGTGTTTATTAAGTCTGAGGATTCATATCTTTTTCTTTAATTCTGGGAAATTATTGCCATTATATCTTAACAGGTTTTCTCTTCCCCCTTCTCTCTATTACCTCTTTGTGGAAGTCTTGTTGGACGTCAGTTGGCATTCCTCATTTTGCCATACATATCTTAACCTGGTCTTCATGATTTCCGTCTGTTTATCCCTCTGTACTACAGTCTGGGTTTCTTTTGTCAGAAAGCTTCCAGTTTACTGATTCTTCAGATCTGCATGGATTCAAAATAGCAAGGGATTCATTATTTAATTTTCATGATTTCTGACACCTTTCAACTAACTGGAAATTCAACTGGAGTCACTACCAGTAACTGCGGTGTCTGTCGTGGTGGCAAGATCACTGGTCTTGGAATTTTTCCTGATAGTGCTCAAGAAATGTCTAATGCCTGATTGAATTGATGAATGAATCAACAAACCCATTCCCCTGTGTAAATGGGAAAACCCAGTCCCTGACCTCATGGAGCTTACACTTTAGAAAGGAAGTCATCCCATTGCTTTGTAATTGTTGATTTACCTGTATGATATAGAGTGGGAATCAGGGGAAAGAGTGGGAATAAGGGCAATATTTGCAGAGGCAGCAATGTTTATACTGGATTTTGAAGGATCTATAGGAGTTTGGCACAGGGATAAAGCATGGAAGAGAGAAAGGAAGCCCTGCGTAGTCAAAAGCTCAGAGATTTGCAAGAGTCCAGGATTCCCAGAAGTGGGCGTATTGATGAAAGTGGGCTCCTGACAAGGGGACTGCTACGGACATAAAGGGGACACGAAAAAGGTGCAAAAAGGTGGAGGTAACTTATAACCCTCCGCCCTGACCCCTGAACAGGCAGCTCTGCCCCCCTCCATGCTAAGCTCCCCACCCTCCTACGCAGGTTTCCTGGTGATATATGACAGAGAGAAGTGCCCGATGGCCACTGGGCTTAGGGCCTGTGGCGGAACTACCAGGCCTGGGTAAGATTCCAGCAAACAGCCCCACCCTCTGTGTCATAATTTAATTAACTCCATCAGTTCAGATGCTAAATACTGAAACTGGGGAGGAAAGAGGAATTACCGACTTCAAAAAAAAAAAAAGAAATCAGAAACAGATCTAGCATGCCTTTCGGCACGTACTCACTGATTATGTGCCAGACAAGAGACAGACCACGTCCCCTAGTCAAGCGCAGATGCTGTGCCAGAGCGAGGACATGTCATACACATGTGACTCACAACATCAGAAGTGTTCTGAAGAGACTACAGCAGGGGGGACGGGTGGAGAGTAATTGGGGGAAGTTTCTTCAGCTAGGCAGGTCTGAGGTGGTATGAAGAGTGAAGAAAGAGTGGTCCAGGCAGAGGGCAGAGGAAGTGCAAAACGCCTCCGAGTCAGGAACCAAGTGGCTTATGGGTGAAGGACAGAAAAGAGCAGTGACCTGGGGGAGAGTCAGCGGAGATGAAGCCAGGAAGGTGGGCAGGGCCCATGGCATCTAAGGCCTTGTAGGCCACGCTAAGGAGTTTGGATTTCCTTCTAAGAAACATGAGACGCCACTGGATGGTTTTAAGTGGAGACATGATGCAATCAGATTTGGGCTTTTAAAGGGCTGCTCTGGAGATTGTGTGAATAATTAAGTGGAAAATTGCAAAGATGCAAGTGGAGAGATAAATTAGGAAGCTGGTGGAGGAGTCCAGCAGAGTGCTGGTGGTGTGAGGATGCTGAGCGTGATCGCGTTCCGGACCTGTTTTTGAGGTAGAACCTGCTCATGGATTGGAAGTCAGGGAGTGGCGAAGAGAAACCCAGCTTCTGTACTGAGTTGCCAGATGGTGAGGAATGGCAGGAGGAAGAGAGGTGAGGGGATGAGGATCAGGAGTTCCAGCTTCCACACGCCAGGGCATAGAGGATCACAATGGAGAGATCCTGTGTATGGACACGTGGTGAAGGAATTAGGACCTGATTCTGTGTGGAACTGTGAGGGGAGGTTTGCACACTGGTGAATAAAACAGTCAAGCCTATGGCAGTTAGAGCGTAGCTGGGCATCCAGCGGAGCCCTGAAGTGTTGGCAGATGTGTAGTAAAAATGGTTTTGACTCAGATGAACAAAAAGAACTTTGCTGACTTCTTAGGCCCTTAGGACCTGTGGTCATCTGTAACTTAAGTTCTTGTTCTTGTTCTCTTCTCCCATTTTCTTTCTCTCAAACTTAGCTCCTTCTATGATAATAAACCCAGGGCAAATGCACATATTCTCACATGCATGAGGACACGGGCACACACACACACACACACACAAACACACACACGTAATTATGTCATTTCCAGTTTTCTAACTGAGAGTGAGCGACCTCACTTAGGGAGCTGGCCTAGCTCTCTGTTTCATGCCTCTCATTGCATGAAATAATCTCCTGGGGATGTGCGTTAGTTACTCATTTATTAGTAACCTTAGGAAAGGCTAAAAATAGGGTTTTTGGGGGGTAAGTACACTGCGTGGAAGTTTCTTCTTTGGAGAAATCAAAGGTGAAGTTTAGCCAAGTCTTTTTTGCCCCGGCCTGCCACATATATAATCATCTTTGTAACTCTGGCTGCTTTCTGGTTAGCGATATAGAAGGCTTCTCTGGGCGCCTGTCATTTGGACCCAAAACATCAGTTTCTCATGAAACCTCGCCACGCTTTCCTAGAATGGCAACTTTGGCACCATTGTTCCAGAAATGGAGAGAATAAGGCCAACGTGACTGCATTTTTGCACTAAGGAGCAGGCTGAAAAGATGACATCGCCCAGCCGAGAAAGCTGCTCTGTGGGATGTGAGGGCTACGTACAGCCCGGCCAGTGTGCTTTGCTTCACACGGCAGGGGGAATTGTAATCGGCTTAACGATCGTTACATTGAATATTGTATTTAAATATAGACTTCCATTTCCCTGTGTTTCTCCTACTCGCACATATCAACCTCAACCCATGGCCAGCAAGTGTCCAGTTTCTTCACGTTCTGGTAAGCCCCCACCTCTCCACACACACACACACACACACACGCGCGCGCGCGCTTTTTCTTTTTCTGCATCTAAGCCCTTCCAGTATGTAAGCCACAGCAACAACCGCCTTAGCCCTGAATAAAAAACTAAATAAAGGCTAGAGGATCTGAGGGAAAACGAGAGAGCGCCAAATCCGGGTTCTGACTCAGTGGACCTGACTGCACTATGAAGGAGCGGGGAGCGGAGGCCGAACCCAGCAGCATGCAGGCAAATGCCGGAACAATCTTTCGTCGGTGAGCGGAAATGTTCCTACAGTTTCAGTGGGACGGTCTCCTCCTGAGCCCATGCTGTGGGCCTCAGAGGGACAATAGGAGTGAAGAGAGGGTGACAACAATAAATCACCGAACAGCTTCACTCAGTCATTTCACTCACCAGCGGCCAATTGAATACAGAAGGCAGGTGACGCGGATTCTCTCCTTTCTATCTATAGCATCGCTCTGATGTTTTAGGAAGGTGTTAAAAGAAATGATTCTCCTTTCGATTCCCTCCTTCCCTCCCGCTTATGAATCTCCTCCTCCCCAACAAACTCGGGGCATTTAATCATCTCTAAGTATTCTTGGAACCTTCTCTTAAAAAAAGGCATGAATGCTTTAAAATAATAAGAAGGCATCGAGGAAAAGGGAGCCCTGACATGTTGACTTGAAGGCGAACCAATCCCCCTGTCTCTCCCTCAGACAGCTGAGGTATAAAGTGGGTGCGGGGCCCCCCGGGGTCTGCCTCAGTGACTGGATGGAAGGAAGCGTGAAAACCATCAAGTGGGATTTAACTTCAGAGGCCGCTGATGTTATGGCTAAGCTTTGTAAATGTGGAACCATTTGTCAGCAGTGTGCCCGAAAGCCTGAGAGGGTGTTCCCTGATCCAGCAGGTGTTTGAGAGAGTCCTGTGGATGGCCTCATCAAGCAAACACAGAAGCATGAGCTTTGGGGTTCCTTTATCACAGAGGGACTAATCCTGGTTCAGATGTGAGTCTGGACCAGTGCCCTGGCGCATGTGTTCACATGCCAGACCATGATAGCTGGCCATGCAGGCCCTAGACGTCATGCGAGGCCGGAGACCCATCAGCCCGTTAGTGGTTTGGCAGGATGAGCTCTTTGGGCACGTGTCCAGGTTAATCAGCAAGTGAGCCCAGCCTCAGGGGGCCTCCTGCCAGTCTTCTCACACCAGCCCAGCGGAGATAGCGCTGGGCTAGCAGACAGAGGCGTGGTGTTGAGTGGCATCTGCTGTGGCTCGCTCAGCCGCTCTGCTGCCTCCCGGATGCGTTGGCCTTGTAGATTTCTAACAACTGTGCCTGAGGTCTTGTGGCCTTAGGGCTCCCTCCCGTAACTGTTCATAGTAGTTAGTGATCAGTAGAGTGTGGACCGTTCCAAGCCTGGGATCCATGTTCACTTAGCCAAGCAGAGCAGAATTAAGCACCCCTCCCTCCCCTGAACTTGTCACTGGATCAGGGATTTAGAGTCTACCATCATCTGCCATCATCTACATTATCTCTATTCTCTGTGTGATCGGCCGCTGCTCCGGAAGCACTGGTTGAAGGATACGTGGGAGCCATTCAGACAGAGATGGCAGAGGAAGGGTAGAGAAAGTCATCCCAGGCCGGGGAGTACCATGTAAAAGTTTCAGATGTGGAAGAGCAATTGTTTCCTTATTTTCCAAGTAAGGTCACTGAGGTTTAGAGGAGCTAAAGTTTACATACCTAGTGAGTAGCAGAGCCCAGATTTAAATCCACATGTGTCTAACTCCAAAGCCTGTTGTATTTGTGCATATGGCCCCTCATGAAGGCCAGGCTGAGGCTGTATCTCCGAAGAAGTGGGGAGCCATTGAAAGGTCAGGGAGGAGATTTACATGAAGAAAGCAATGTTTTAGGAAGATGAGCTTGCTGGGCGTGTGCAGGCTGGATTAGCAAAGCGAGAGGCTAGTCATAAATGATTTAAGATTCATTACTGTGTGCTAAGCTACTGATATGGACTTTCCCCATCATAATATTGATCAGAGTTGTATTTTTTTAATGCAGGTCTTTGTCCACTGGTCTGTAAGCTGGATGAGGACATGGACCGTGTCTCTTTTACTCGCTGCTTTGTCCTTGGTGCCCAAACAGTTTCAGGCACGTAGTAAATGCACAGTAAATACATGTTGGTTGAGGAAATTAATGCAGATGAAAGACGGTGAAAGAAGATTTGAAATGGTTTAGCTGAGATAAAGTAGATAAACATTTAAAACATTAGAGTAAGGATGATAAGAACGACCATTTCATGCGTACCTGTTTTGGGCTAAGCAAGTGCTTTAATTACATTCTCTCAATTCCTCTTCACAGCCACCATGGAAAGAAAGTAGGTCCTATTATCATCCCTAATTTAATGTTAAGGAAATTCCCTTTCAGAAGGAGTCCAACGGAGCATGGTGACTATAGTTGACAACTCCCTATTGTATACTTGGAAGTTGCTAGCGCAGTAGATCTCAGATATTCTCACCACACACGCCAGAGAAAGGTAACTGTATGAGATAATAAGGTGTTAACTAACCTTATTGTGGTCATCATTTCACAATATATATGGGTTTCAAATCATCATGTTGTACATCTTAAACTTACACAGTGTTATTTGTCTACTATATCTCAATAACGTTGGAAAAAAAAAGAAAGGGTAGAATGTTTGGCCACAATACCAAGAAAAAGCTGAGCCAGCATTTGAATCCAGGTCTGATTGACTCCAAAGCCTGTAATTATAAGCATTGTATTTGAGGGTCTGGAGGATCTTGGGGCTGAAGGCTGAAGCTGGGAAGTAAGGAAAGAGAATGTGCTCTCTGAGGTCCCTTTTGACTTACTGATCCGTGACTTTGAAGATTTGGGTTTGATCTTGATAGCAGGCCAGTCTAGTACAGATGAGATGCCCAGCTGATGATACAGAAATGGGACTTAGATGAGAAGTCAGGCTAGGGGTAGAAATTTAGCAGGCATCAGCATGTGGGCAACAGTTGATACCCAGAGGGAGACTTTTCAAGACAAAGAATGTGGAGTATGAAGACCACAGGCCCAAAGCCTCCACCTGAGCTGATATTTGTATTCAGCAAGTTAGAGGAGGAAGAGGAGCTAACAAAGGATGTGTCTTACACAAGCTCAGGCTCCTAGAGTAGTGTAGACAGAGAACCCAAAGCCATAGCAGGAGAACCTGGAAAGTAGATCCTCATCTCTTCCTATGGTTGGACATCTGGGTAGGGTACAGGCCCAATGGATTGATGGTCTGGGCTGGAGCAGGGACCTCAGGTTCTTCCCAAACAGTTCTGGGCAATAATACGAATACCAATTTCTGAAGGAAATCGCCATGCTAGAACCACTAACGCACTTCCAGAATGGGTTGCCAAGTAAGGGGGCCCAAGAGCAGTACTGAGCGCACATACAGAGCCAAATGAGGTATTCTGTATTCCCAGTCTGAATACATAAGTGTGGACGTATTGGGGCCATTTAAGGGGCAAGACCAAGTTCAGACTTGAGAGCTGAGTGAGGAGTTAGAAGAGGGAACAATTATTATTAGTGTTTTATGCTGACAAGAGGTCATATGGCCAGAAAATGTACTGATAAAAATGTACTGGAGAGAGAGTCTCTTGAATTGTCCCTGCTACCAGTAGGCATGTATGAACACCCTGATAGCATTACTGTCCAGAGAATCACCGAGTCACTATTACTCTGGGGTCTTGTCTTGTCTTTGGAGCTGTTAGAAATTAGTGTGTCCTCTTACTTTGGCCATCCATCAGAGAGGACAGGTATGTCCTTCCCCCTAGTGATTGCTGAGGCACTAGGGGCAGCATCCATGCCCACTTCCACCCAACCACCTCTACAATATGGCCCCGCATGCTAATTCTTGGCTCCATTGCAAGTTTTTTGCTTTATGTTTTGAGTAGTTCCTGGTTTTGGATTCGCATAATGTTATTAACTAAAAGGTATCTCTAGAAGAATCACTTCTTCCGCCTGTCTCCTTCCACCCACTTAGGACAAAAAAATGAAATGTATCAAAGAAGCTGAAGTTATGCCAGCTGGACCATTCCATTCCATAGACTGAAACAGAAATAAATTCTTTCAACTTTTCTAACAGCTTACCAACTACTAATGCAACTGTTTTCATGGAGAGCCCTCCTTCCTTACTAGAGCTTCACTGCCAGGAAGGAAGAGAAAAAAAAAAAAAAAGGCCCTGGGGTCACTGAAGCTCACAGTGACAGAGGTCTCAGTGTACTTCTACACAAATTGCCCTCTGCCTGCCAAGAACTGCCCAATGTATACCTGCTGTGTCACCCTGCCCATTTCTGCCCTATTGTGGTGGGCATTCTAAGGGGACATCCTCCACATACACCTTAGCCTCCAAAGCCAACGGCTACCAGTCTGCCTAACATCAGAATCATCCTGGACATAGGATGACAGCTTTGGCAAAGAGGATAGCAAGGCCTTTATTATCTGAGAGGCATGCGAGCCGTCATTGTTTAAGGTAAGTCATTGTTTAGTTTTCCAAGTCCTTGTTATTTTTTCATTGCACTTAGAAAGAACACTGGTGTGTAGATTCTCAAAGAGAGACACCCATATGCTCTCTGTTGCCTATATCCTTTTCTGTTCTACTTCTACCATCTTGTATGTGTGCAGAGTGTCTTCATCTTCTCTGAGGGGTAGCAATAACAAGTAGGCCTAAGGTTGTTAAAAAGAAACAAACATGATGTTGGACTAAACACGCACACACATACACACACACATTAAGTGTCTCTCAGGAATCTCAGCAGTGGTCAGATATATTCTAAAAATTTGAGCCAAAGGGGCTCTGGCAGTATTACATGCCCAGGGGCAGTATGGCTTTTCTACAGGGCATTTGGCAAAGTGGTGGGAGTGTTTTGGGGTTGTCACACTGACTGACAGCAACTGTTGGCACAGGGAAGCACTGAAGAGGAAACTGGTGAGGAGGGCACAGGGGAGTTCCTATGGGATTTCTTGGATTAGCAAAATTCTATGACAAGTGGTTAAAGCTGCTTCTCGAAGTGTGGATTCTAGATCACGTATAGCAAAATTGCTTGGAGTGCTTGTTAAAACACACTTTCCAGATCCGAACCAAGATATGCTGCATCAGAATCTCTAGGAGACGGACCAAGGAGTCTGCATTTTAACCAGCACTCCAAGTGATTTTTTTGTGCACTAAAGCTTGAGAACCACTGGACTAAAGGATCTTAATTTTAAAAAAGAGGAGGCTGAAGGTCAAACTAATTGATCTCTCTCTATAAAGTCAGAGAGAAAGCCAGCTATCCACATTGAGGGAAGTAGGCTTGGGCAATAGAAAGCAGTATTTAGGATAAATTTAGGGAGCTAGAAGGAATCCTTATTTCTTCTTCTTTGAAAATATTTAGAATCTCCTTGATTTAAACATGCCCCTAGTCTCAAAAGGCTTAAAAGAATCAATTTACAAAATACAATCTACAAAGAACCAATAAACCTATAAGAAAACAATTAACTTCCTTTTCTAGTAATCAAGGAAAGTCAAATTAATAAATCATCTATTTCTTAGATAAATATATTTTCAATGGATAAATATATCATATTGGCAAAAGGTGAGTTCATTTGTTTGTATTTTACTGATAATACACATTGTTGAAGAGTATTCAATTAAGGCTGGTATTCATGTATACTGCTATTGGAAAGGTACATTCAAACAATCTTTCTGGAAATCACATTGACCAGATGTATCTAAAGCCTTGAAATGCATATATCCTTTGACCTTGTAATTATACATCTTGAACAAAAACTAAGAAATTTCATTGTCCTTTGTCTGCAGATCTGACTTAGATCCTCCTTGCTGTCTTATCTATTATAACAAAAATGGAAACAGCTTAAATGTTTCAACATTAGGGGATTGGTAGCATATTATGGGGCCATTTAAAATTTAAGTGTATGATAAATTTTAATAAATTTGGAAAACTGGATAATGCCTATTATGTCATGTTACGTGAAAAGATTAAGATGTGAAAGTTTTGCTGTAATTGTATGGGAGAAAAATTAACAATATGTAGAAAAAAAGAACTGGAAGAAAAAATAAGTGAAGGTATCAACAGAGGATTCTCTCTAGTTGATGAGCTTGTGTATAGCTGTTAGCTTCTTCCTGCTTTTCCCAATTTCTGAATTTTCCACAGTGGGCATGTGCAAATTTAGTAAGCAGAAATAAGTTAATTTAAATATATCTGTGGCACAGACTAGAGGCAGAGAAGGATGCACAGTTCTTTAATTACGTATCAGTAATTTGAGGTGGGATGGGGATCCTAGATTTCATTTAACATAGTGCAATCAGTTCTGTGCCCCCTAGCTCATATCAATATAGCATTATCTAAAAAGGAAATGTGTTAGGGCTTGCTTTCCCCTTTTGGGTACACTCTATTACTGGTCTCATATTGATCTAACTCATGCGATTCCCGGTGGAAAGTCGGTTGGAATGGAGTAGCTACTTGGATGATAGAGGAAAGTTGGGCTTTATTTATTTTAATTTACATTTCATGAATATCAAATAAATTAGATTGACCAGTAAGTTTCAGTAAGCCATCAGGAACCTTTGCAAATGAATGTCACCTTTTGTTTAGTTTTTTCTGAGTATGCCATTTGCATTCTAGTCCCTTGAGCTATTTATTGTTTGTAGTGCTCATAGAATTGCTAAATTAAGTATCTCTAGTGCTATTTATGAATACAGTACAGATGCAATGATATACTTATGGGGTCATTTTGGCAGGAAGAACTTGATTTTTCAATAGATAAAATACAACTAAAAGTATTCATTAAATTCAAAATCACCAAGACCATACTAATTTCATTTGGAGATTAAGCCTGAAAACATGAATCATTATTACAGATTACATTTAAAAGACATTGATTGTGCATGTATGCAGTATGATTTTACAGATTCCCAGGAAAATTAGACTGAGCTGCTGCAAATAACAGGAATTGACAGACTAGAGATTTAGCAAAGCAAATGGGCTGTAGATGGTATGTCACAACATATACTTTATTCACTTGTTTTGATAAAGGGAGTTAGATTCTGATTATCTGTAGAACACTCACTGCATTCTTAGTAATCATAACATGGTCTTTATAATCAGATACCTCTTTGACTTTGTCCTGTGAACATGGGGCTGGTAAATAGGGTGTAGTAGCTCAGATACTCTTTTTCTTTCTTTTTTTTTTTTTTTTAAATGAAATGTTGAGTCTGGGGACTAGTCAGAAAGACCTGGAAGAAGACTCTTTCAAATCAAATATGTGAAAATACTAAGATGCTCCTATGCCACAGGAAATAGAATTTAGAGGCTAAGGCGACCACAGGGGAGCTTCTTAGATACACCTCTATCTCCTGATTCTGGTGGAGATGATACATACAATAGCCACTGGAGCCCTTGCATGGGGAAATGAAATACACAGTTCAGGCTAAACTGACTGAATCTTTGTCACAGAGTCAGTGGCTTGCCAGCCTTCCTGGTAGATTGAACTAATAGTCTTTTCTTTTGCAATGATTTGACAGTCATTGCCATTACTTAGATTGTTGCTGTTTTAATATAAGCTCAGCCACAGCTGCAGTTCCTAACTATATGATAATCATTTTGATTTTCACAAAGCCCTTTGTCTTATGAACTCCTGAAATATTTATACCGACTTAAGTTATCTCCTTAGAAGAATTGTGTAAGATCAGCAGGGAAGGTAGTACAAGTTCCTAGTCTTCTCTCTAAACCCCTTGGGACCCAGTGCATTTTTTGGAATAGAGAACTTTCTTGGAGTGAGAATGGTAATAAATATTATGAAACAGAAGCTGTTCCTGGCACCCTGACTACCCTGGTAACCTCTTGTGGGCTTCAGGTTGTTCCCTGGTTTGAAATGCCTTCCTTCCTCTTCTTTGTTTATTCTTAATCATCCTCTGGCACTACCTCCTCCATGAAGCCTTCTCTTAAACTTGCTGCTTATACTGATCTTCACTATGCTGACCTCCCGCAACACTTGTCTTCAGTAGCACTGATTCCCTACTTATTCTCTGCTTTATGTGATACGCATATATATTTCACTAGTATACATTGTTTGCTTTTGGTCAGGTGCTGTATTTACTATTTTATATTGATCATATCACTTAATCCCTACTGCTTGGAATTGTCATTTTGGCCATTTAATAAGGTTCAGAGAGGTTAGGTAGCTCGCCCATGGCTACATAGTTCATTAGTGTTGAAACTGGGATTTGAACTCAGTTGTCATACTTAACTACTACATTGTTTGGCGTTAATCTATGCCATAAAAGAGCTCACACTATAACTGGGAAGATAAGATTTTGATATCATGTAGTCATTGTTAAAGACTGAATGTTTGCATTCCCCCAAAATTTATATGTTGAAGCCCTAAGTCCCAATGTGATGGTATTAGAAAGTGAGGCCTTTGGGAGGTAATTACATTTAGATGAGGTCATGATGATAGAGTCCCCAGGATAGAAGCAGTACCTTTATAAGAGTAAATCAAAAAAAAAAAAAATTACTACAATAACTTCAATCACATACAAAAGCTCTACACTTTTAACTCCCCTTCCACATTTTGTTTTTGATGTCACAATTTACATCTTTTTATACCGTGCATCCATTATCAGATAATTGTAGTTATAGTTAAGTTGTTGTCAGCTTACAGTAGACTTTTGGAACTACAGTATGTTTTGTGTAAGTTTCATTGTAAGTACAAAACAAAAACATATAGTAGAAACACAAAATAAAGAGAAAGAAATCAAAGCATACCGCTAGAGACAGTCATCCAATCTCACAGGAAAACAGCAAGAGAGGAAGAAAGGAACAAAGGATCTACAAAGCACCTGGAAAACAACTAACAAGATGGCAATAGCAAGCCCTTGTCTAGCAATAGTCACTTTAAATGTAAATGGACTAAATTCTCCAATCAAAAGACACAGAATGGTAGAATGGATTAAAAAAAAAAAACAAGACCCAACCATATGCTGCTGCAAGAGACAAAATAGACTTTAAGTCAAAAACTGTAACAAGACAAAGAAGGTCATTCTGTAATGATAAAGGGGTCAATTCATCAAGAGGATATAACAATTGTAAATACTTATGCACCTGGCATCAGAGTGCCTAAATATATGAGGCAAATGCTAAACGACCTAAAGGGAGAAATAGACAGTAGTGCAATAAGAATAGGGGATTTCAATACTCCAATTTCAACGATGGATAGATCATTGAGACAGAAAATCAATAAGGTAACATTGGACTTGAACTACACATCAGATCAAATGGACCTAAGAGACATATATAGAACATTTCCATCCAGCAGCAACAGAATGCACATTTTTCTCAAGGGCATAAGGAACATTCTGCAGGATAGATCATACTATAGGTTGCAAAACAAGTCTTAAAAATTTTAAGAAGATTGAAATCGTATCAAGCATCTTTTCAACCACAGTGGTATGAAGCGAAAAATCAGTAACAGGAGGAAAGGTGGAAAAGTCACAAATATGTAGAGATTAAAGAACATGCTCCTAGACAACCAATGGGTCAAAGAAGAAATCAAAGAACAATCAAAAAATATCTTGAGACAAACAAAAATGGAAACACAATTTACCAAAACTTACTCTATGCAGCAAAAGCAGTTCTAAGAGGAAAGTTTATAGCAGTAAGTGTCTACATTAACAAAATAGAAAGATTTCAAATGAACAACCTAATTTTACACCTTCAGGAACTAGAAAAAGAAAGAACTAAGCCCAGAGCTAGTAGGAGGAAGGAAATAACAGAGATCAGGGCAGAAATAAATTAACTAGAGACCAGAAAGGCAATAAAAAAAGATTAATGAAACTAAGAATTGGTTTTTTGGAAAGTTAGACAAAATTGACAAACCTTTAGCTGGACTAATCAAGAAAAAAAGAAGACTCAAAAAAATAAAATAGAAATGAAAGAGGAGACATTATAGCCGATGCCACAGAAATACAAAGGATCATAAGAGACTACTATGAACAATTATATTTTCAACAAATTGGATAACCTAGGAAGAAACCAGAAGAAATGCATAAATTCCAAAAAAAACATACACCTACTAAGACTGAATCATGAAGAAATAGAAAATCTGACCAGTTCTGTCATGAGTAAGGAAATTAAATCAGTAATTAAAAATCTCTCAAGAAAGAGAATTCCAGGACCAGATGGATTCACTGGTGAATGTAACAAACATTTAAAGAAGAATTAATACTGATCCTTCTCAAACTCTTCCAAAAAGTTTTAATTGTAAGAAATACTTCCAAACTCATTTTAGGAGGCCCATAATACCCATAATAATAAAGGTGGACAGAGCACTATGAGAAAAGAAAACTAGAGGCCGGTATCTCTGGTGAACATAGATGCAAAAATCCTCATCAAAATACTAGCAAAACAAATTTAATCCCAAGTGAGCGTTATCCCTGGGATGCAAGGATGGTTTCACATATGCAAGTCAATTAATGCAATACACCACATTAACAAAATGGAAGATTAAATCACTTGATTGTCTCAATAGATACAGAAAAAACATTTGACAAAATTTAACATCCTTTCATGTTAAAAACTGTCAACAATTTAGATATAGAAAGAATGTACCACAGAATAATAAAGGCCATATATGACAGCCTCACAGCTAACATCATACTCAATGGTGAGAAGCCGAAAGCTTTTCCTCTAACATCAGGAACAAGACAAGGATGCCCAGCATTACTACTTCTATTCAACATAATACTGAAAGTCCTAGGCAGAGCAATTAGGCAAGAAAAAGAAATAAAAGGCAAAAGGCATTCAAATAAAAAAGAACGATGTAAAAGTGTCTTTGTTTGCAGATGACATGATCTTATATATAGAAAATCCTAGACTCCACACACACACACACAAAAACAGTTCAAACTAATAAGCAAATTCAGTAAATTTTCAGGATACAAAATCAACATATAAAAACCAATTGCTTTTTTATACACTAACAACAAACTATCCAAAAAATAAATTAGGAAAATAATCCCATGTACTACAATAGTATAAAAAAGAATAAAACATTTAGGAATAAATATAACCAAGGAGGTGAAAAATTGGTATGCTAAAACATTAATGAAGAAATTGAAGAAGACACAAATAAATGGAAAGATATCCCATGTTCATGGATTGGAAGAACTAATATTGTTAAAATGTCCATACTACCCAAAGCAACCTCCAGATTCAATGCAATCACTATGAAGAGTCCAATGGCATTTTTTCCAGAGGTAGGAAAAACAATCCTAAAATTTGTATGGAACTACAAAAGACCCCTAATAGTGAAAGTACTCTTGAACAAGAAGAGCAAAGCTGGAGGCATCACACTTCCGGATTTCAAACTGTATATTACAAAGCTCTAGTAATCAAAACAGTATGGCATTGGCATTAGAAAATAGGCACATAAACCAATGGAACCGAATAGTAGCCCAGAAATGAACCCATGAATATATGGTCAACTAATTTTTTTTTTTTAAAGATTTTATTTATTTATTTGAGACAGAGAGAATGAGATACAGAGAGCATGAGAGGGAGGAGGGTCAGAGGGAGAAGCAGACTCCCTGCCGAGCAGGGAGCCCGATGCGGGACTCGATCCAGGGACTCCAGGATCATGACCTGAGCCGAAGGCAGTCGCTTAACCAACTGAGCCACCCAGGCGCCCTGGTCAACTAATTTTTGACAAAGGGTGGTCAAGAATACATAATGGGGAAAGGATAGTCTCTTTGATAAATGTGCTGGTAAAACTGGATATCCACTTGAAAAAGAATCAAATTGGGCCCTTACCTTATACCATATTCAAAAATCAATTCAAAGTAGATTAAAGACATGAATATAAAACTTGAAACTGTAAAACTCCTAGAAGAAAACATAGGGGGAATGCTCCTTGACAGTGATCTTGGCGATGATTTTTTAGATCTGACACCAAAAGCATAGGCAACTAAAGCAATAATAAACTATTGGACTATATAAAACCAAATAGTTTCTGCACAGCAAAGGAGACAATAAAATGAAAAAGGTAACTTGTGGAATGGAAGAAAATATTTGCAAGCTTTATATCCAACAAGGGGTTAATATACAATGTAAATAAAGAATACTTACAATTCAATAGCAAAAAACCCACAAAAAACAAGCAAACAAAAAAACCCAACATATAGCCCAATTAAAAAATGAACAAGGGACCCGAATAGACATTTTTCCAAAGAAGACCTACAAACAGCCAACAGGTAATGAAAAGATGCTTAACATCACTAATCATGGAAATGCAAATCAAAACCACAATGAGATAACACCTCACATCTATGAGGATGGCTATTTTCAAAAAGTCAAGAAATTACAAGACTTTGCAAAGATGTGGAGAAAAGGAAACCCTTATGATGGGAATGCCAATTGGTATAGCCATGATGGAAAACAGTATGAAGTTCCCTCAAAAATTACCCTTATCTCATACTTCCAGCTTTCAGAACATCGAGAAATAAATTTCTGTTTCTTAAACTGTCCACTCTGGTATTTTGTTATGGCAGCCTGAGCAGGCTAAGTCACTTTCCTTAACATATTGAAACAGAGCCTGCAACCTCTTGGATGGTCAATATTTGTACATTGCTTGATTGTTTATTGAACCTCTTTAAGGGCCAGCATGGCATATCTTAGTTTGGAACCTGGAAAGTGTACTGAAAACATTTCTGGGATGATATATTTCAATACCAGATTGTGTAGTTAGGCAAAAAAATACTACAACTTGGTCAGGTTACTTAACGTCTCTGTGCCTCAATTGACTCATCTGTAAGATAGGAAGACCTCCCTCGTAGGGTCATTGTGCCAAATAAATGAATTAATATATGCACAGTACTTAGAAGAGTACCTGGCAAAGAGAAAGCCCTATAGGTATTGTTGTTGTTGTTTGTGTGTACCAACTGGAAAGGGATGGTTTTGATAATGACACCAGTGCTCCATATGTCTTAGGGAAAGACAAGCCCTAGCACTGTTTCATATACAACTCGGCACAGTGCTTAACACATGACAGACACTACAAAAATATTTGTAGAATGAACGAGTTGTGGAATGATCTCAAACCCTCAAAGTGCTGAAATATCTATGTAGGAAAAGTTCAAAACGTAGGGGTTGAATATCTTTCCCTCATTTTAAAAAAATGAGTGTTTCCAGTGTACACTAACATCTGGTCTTTCCCTCCATTCTGAGCCCCCAAAGCCCAATTTCTGGCTCAGCACCATGGCAGTGCCCCTTTTTCATGACAGATATTTCTGTTTTCTAGACTTGATATACAGTTATAAGCAAGGATGCCACAGTAATAATTCTGTTCTCTGGCATACAAATGAGAATGATTTTTCTTGGAGCTCTCCATGCCTGCTGCTTTATTTGTCATTTCCTTTATGGGCCTGTTGAAGAGAGCTGGGCTGTGGGATGTTTCAGGAAAGCCACATGCATTGTCTTCTCTAAGACACCAGGGAGATTTGATGGGTTTTCTTTTTGTAGGGTTCTAAGGATATGCCCTTCTAATCTCGGAAAGACTGCCTGTTGTTACCCCTGAGGTGTGTCGTGGTGCCATCAAATCAAAAGACTTCTGTTTTGGGAGGGAACACAATCAAGTATTCTTGTTGGGAGGCACCTTTGAGACCATCTGGTTGAAATATCTAAGGCATGGACCATGTTTGCCTTCTTTTCCCTTTTTATCCTCAGTGCGTAGCATAGAGCAGTTATTTGATAAATATCTGTTGATTAAATGGATATTTTGCAAGCTGAGGTCTGGAAATACTTTATGTTGGCCTATTTGGATTTGGCCATTCTCGTCTGTACTGCAGCAAAGAAAGCCTTTTCTCTCCACATGCACCCTCATTCTGAATTATCCAGCTCTCTTCTGTACCCCCACACATCCTTAATTTCCTCCATCACAGTGCTTGCTGTACAACAATGTCTCTGTCTTTCTGCCTCTATTCTGATCCCTATAGTTCTGTGTCTGTCTTGTCCACTGCTGCATTCCCAGTGCTGAGCCAATGGCTGGTACTGAAAAAATATTAGTTGGATTAATGATTTTAATGACTAGGGTGTACAGCAAAAATAATTACAGTGCCACACATCGTATTTATGTCACACAAAGGGCTTCTTGTGGACAAAGATATCAGAAGAATGGCGGAATTCCTGGGACATCTACTAGGGGAATGGGTTGGCCATTGAGTTTCTTCATTTGTAACATAGGAACAATAATAATAGTGAATTCCCAGGAAGGTTGTAGAGGTTCAGTGGGAAGATCCTCTAAAGGGAACTAATTCATGACTTTTATAGTAGCAGGCAGAATTTTGCTTTTCCTCTCACCTTCAGTTCTATGAGCAGGCAGGATGGGGAAGAAGCAAAAATGGCAGTACCTTGGGAAGCAAGCAAAGATGACCCCTCTTTCTTTGCCCCACTTCTTTCCCCTCCCCATCATCCTTGCTAAGCCAAAAGGAGTGGTAAATGCCAGCCATCAACTTTAGGGAGTCTGCGAAGCCCCACCCCAGATGAGGACCTACTGAGCATGGGTCTTAGAGGTTCAGTACAGTAGAGCACTAAGCCAGGTTCCAGGTAAGCCGGAGGAATGGGAGCCTAGGGGCTCAAATGCAAGAGGTAGATGGTGACGGTCCGAGGAGAAGAAAGTTCCCTTGTCATCATAATGAGGTAGATGGGTGTCCACAAACACTGAGGTTGAGTGCTGGCTTTCTCAGTTTCAGCATCTGAGAATCTGTTCTAGTACATTTTTCCTATTAAGTAGTAGGGCTTACAAAGTGATATTCTTAAGAGCATTAGAATGGAATGATACTACAGAATGACAATCGTCTAAACTAACAACCAGAGAGATCTGTAAAAGGGCAAGGTAGAAAGGAGAATCATTTTCATTCCATCTGCTTCGCATTCATCCATTTACTTTTCCATTCACTCATTCATGCAACAAACATTTAATAAGCTGTTCAAGTAGGTTAACAATTGGCCGAGGAACAAGAAATATACTGGTGATCAAGATAAACATGAGCCCCTGCCCTGGTGATATTTACAATCCAACAGGAAGAATGAAATCATCATACAAATGTAATTTGAGTTCCATGGAGGACATATGGGAAGAGCTATCATAGCAGGAGGCGCTATTAGGAGTCAGAGAAAGGGCCTTTTGAGCTGAGAATTGATGGATGAATAGGCATTAACTAAGAAGTGGTAGAAGGAGGAGGGAAATCATAAGAGACTTTCTACTAGGCAGAGGGAACCAACATGAAAAGCAGTCACAATTGAGTGAGATAAATGCTAGGAGAAGGGAAGGAGAAGGTGCTGCAAGAGTCACTGCCTAGTGTCTGAACAACCTTGAGAGCCAGGCAGGGCAACAATTATTATCCCTTTGAATGCGTAAGAAAATTGAGACTCTGGCATATGCACGTCTTTCAGTCATTTCATGAATCACGATCGAGCACCTGTTAGGTTTAAGTCACTGTGCCAGTGCTGTATGAACATGTTTGTTTGATTATAAAGATTTTCTGTATTTGTTTGACTCACACACACACACACAGAACACAAGCAGGGGGAGCAGGGGAGGGAGAAGCAGGCTCCCCACTGAGCAGAGAGCCCAATGCGGGGCTCGATCCCCAGACTCCGGGATCATCACCGAGCCGAAGGCAGATCCTTAACCTACTGAGCCACCCAGGCGCCCCTGTATGAACATGTTTAGAGAGGGTCCCTGCTCTCCAGGAGCTTTTACTTTCTGGTAGGGAAGTAGAATGGATTAGCCTAGGTCACAGAGCTGGGAATGGGTAGGGCTGAAACTTGAAGTCTTCTGACTCCAGGTCCAGTGCTCTTTCCATGTTGTCACATTATGGCACAACAAGGAAGAGTTCTTGTCAGTCACATCCATGATGGCTTGGCCAGATGAGGCAGCTCAGCCTTTGTTCTAGCAGCTGGTACGGGTTTCCTGAAGCCCTTCATTGAGCACATCGTGTTCATTGAGCACGTCGGGAACCTGGGACTGTAAAAGGTAAAGTTGAAACGAAAACAGAATTTGGGCAACACAGCTCAACTGTGTGAAAACCATAGCTTCCCCTTCTAGAATTATTTCTGTGGACTAGACATTTTATACTCCTCATGGAGCTAATCCTAATAACAACCCTATGAGTGAGGTACATATTCATACTCGTTCACCTGTTTTATGAACGAGGATGCTGAGGCTCAATGAGGTTATGAGGCATTGCTGAGCTTGCTCAGTTAGTAATTCAGGGCTGTAGAAAGCAGATCCATGTAGGCTCCATAGCCTGTGCTCTAAACCGCCATGCTATGTTGCATCTGTCTCCCAGACTAGAATGATGTAGATGACACTAGCCCAGAAACAAAGGGGCAGTCTGGTACAGAGGCCAGAGATGACTCTTTCTGGCAGGACTCCTATAGCTGTTTAATAGGTGAAAAAGCATGAGAGTGGACAGAGAAGAGCAGATTGATCACATCTGCTCATTTCAAACGTCAAGTGACTATTATGACTTTTGGTTTCCTACTATCTTGTCCATTGTGGTCATAGTTTATAAAGCCTTTCTATCATCCTAGTGTGTATTTTTTCCAAGTAATTAAAGCTACAAAACATAACCTTTATCCAAGCTGAATTTTAGAAGCTTGCTGAGAGGACAGATTTACCTCAAACCTCATGTGTGTGCCTTGCTTTATGAAGTCCCTTCACATTCATGATCTCATGGGGTCCTCACAACCCCAGTGAGGTTCTTTCTGTTTTATAGTTGAGGAAATGTAAGGCAGAGAAAGTTCAAGGTCATGCAGCCCCTAAGTGCTTTAGAGTCATGGCTGGGCACCTTTGCTGTTGGAAATGGGCAAAAGCATATTCATTCTTTGGGAAGCTTATCACAGCTTGGCAACTCTGTTTTTGTGCTCCCGTTGGAATGAACCAGTTAGAAAAACATTTGACTTTTCAAAATATGTATGTGTATGTAGGTGTACAGTGATTTACTAAGATTTATTTTCCATTTCAGATTCACAAAACTCATTCAGTAAGTATTGATTGTGTTCATAAACACTGTCTTATGTATTAGAGAAGTAATACCAAAGGTAGCATGTATTATTTTCTAGGTTTCCTAAAATAAGTAGCATATCTGGATAGCTTTAGTTGATAGAAACTACAAGGATTTCTATTCAGATACAGCCTATTTGGGTGAGGGTGGGGGCTTTGGTCCCTTTTAGGCTCTACCACGTACCTTCACTCCATTTGGATTTTATTTGTCTACTTGGTAAGTGTCCGTGGATTCATTCCTGCAAAGTCTTATCCCTCATGACTGGCAGGATTAGTTGCTTTAAACCTTTTCACTTTCAAAACAAACATGACTCATAACCCATGTGAACATGATGACTATAGTTGATTTGGGGAACATTTGAAAATATGAAGTGGGAATAAACAAGACCATTAGTGTACATGTTTTTTTAAAGCAAACCTAATGCACTGGAAATGGTGTAGATGAAATAGAGGGGGGAAATGTGAACATTGGAAATAGATCCCAGTTAGCTCAAGCTTAGGGGAGAGGGCATTAAAATTAAGGAGATACTCATTCACTTATTCAACAAATATTTAATGAACCGGGTGTTGTTCTTGGTACCGGAGATACAGCAGGGAATGAAAAAATAAGACAAAAATACCTGCCTTGCCGAAGCTTACATTCAAGAGGGGAAGAAGAAACAATAAGCATAAATAAAATACATTTTATGTCAGATAAGTTCTGTGGAGAAACATAAAGGAAGGGAGAGAGATGGGGTTGCTCGAGTGTGCATGCGCATGTGCGTGAGTGCGTGCGTGCGTGCATGCGTGTGTGTAGAGTGGGGCTAGAGTGGGGCTAGAGAAGGCTAAGTAGAGAAGATGACATCTGAATAATGGCCCAAAGGAGGTAAGGGAGGAGTAATGCAGAAAGAGCCCCAGGTAGAGGGAAGAGCAAGTGCAAAGACCTTAAGATAAGAGTATGTTCAAGGACCAGCAAGGAGACCAATGTGGCTGGAATGGAGTGAAGGGAGAGAATAAGAGGAGATGGGCTTGGAGAGGTGGCCGGGAAGCTGGCCCACCCATGGCAATAAGTTTTGTTTTCAAGGTCTCTGGTTGATGTTCAGCCAGTGGAATGGACATTGTTGGTGCCCTGCCCACATTCCCTTTACAGTCATTGGTACCTATCCCTTACCTGCTGTGAGCATTGCTTCCTAAGGCTCACAGTTGCCCCCTTCTCGGGAGCAGGAGGCCTCTTGCCTGAGAGGTACTTGCTTCTTCATCCCTGGGGGCAGCCCACAGCCAATGACTGGTTCAACCCTTTTGCATCAAGGTGGGTCCAACCATGTGCTGCAGTTTGTGCTCCAGAGCTCCTCAAGGGGTCAGGTGAAAGCTAGACGCCAGCTGAGACCACAGCCTTGCTGGATCAGCTCCCTTCCCATGCCCTCTCCTGCTCCCTCCCGGTCTCCCCAAAGAATCCCTTATCTCAGGATCTGCTTCTAGGGAACCTAAACAAAGAAACCAGCTTTCAGCAACATGATTTTAGAAAGCTATCATGCTCCATTTTTCTCCTCAAAGGTAGACTTTGGGTTATATTTTGTTGAACCAGGCACCCCGGATCGTGAGGCAGATCCTTCACGCCAGTCTCCGCTACCTTCCATCTAAGAAGCCAGGAAAGATATTTGTGAGCTGGATGGCACTTGAAGAAGTGCCATTGTGGACACCCGTGACGGTCTTTTTACTTCTCCTCGGCAGAGGAGGGCATTTTAACTAGGGTCTTGATGGTATTGTGTTACAGTGATTGATTTGTTTTTACATGGGTAAGTGAATCCACAGGAGGGTCTCTCTAGATGCTTCATTTTAGTTATTTGAAATCCTAGTCAATACATATTGACTTCCTCCCTGCGGTCTTGCATTTGTGTGTGCATGAATACACTATCTGCCCTTTTCTGAGAAACGCCAGGGTTTTACACAACTTTTGTCTTAACTAGAGCCTCTCATTCCTGTTATCTGCTTTAGGTAGGGGAAATAAGCTGTGGCTAGAAAATCTGAACCCATTTCAAAAATAGCCAAGTGATAAATTTTCCTTCCCCCCCACTTCTCACTTGTGTGGGCAAACTGACTTGGTTATCAGGGACAAGGTTTCAAGAACAAATGTTTTGGGTAGCAAGTGTCCGGTTATACATCTGACCTTTAACAATTAGTGTGAGAAAACTCCCAACTGAAGGCCCTCTCTCTTGCGTGGGCTGTGAATGAGCAAAGCCAGGTTCCAGAAGGGCCTCTCCAACTCTCTGAGGTTCTCCACTACCCCCTTTTGAGATAAGATTTGCCCCTGGTCCTGAGGACATCTGATTCTCCTTTCACAGAGCCACTGTTAAGGTATAAGACCAGGGCAACTCACTCTGTAAGATACCCTTGGGGTTCTTTGGGATCACTGCAGCACAATAGCTTCAAGATCCTAGTTAAAATACCCTCAGCCACAATGTCAACAGGGGCATCTCTAGTGCTACCTAGCTCACAAATATCTTTCCTGGCTCTTTAAGACAATGGACGTTAGTGAAAACTGGCGTGAATGATCTGCCTCACCATCTGGGGTGCCTGGTTCAGGAAAATATAAACCAAACTCAAGCTTTGAGGAGAAAACAGGGTATATTAATTTTCTAAAATTGTGTTGTCGAAAGTTGGTTGTCTTAGATTTGGTTCTCTAGAAGCAGGTTCTGAGACAAAGATTCTCTGCAGGAGAGGGCGGGGGAAGGGAGATCACCCAGCAAGGCTGTGGTCTCGCAGCTGGAGTCTAGTTTTAACATGACCCCATGTCTTCAAGCCCTTTTGCCCTGCTCTCTCTCTCCCCAGCATACTCCTCTAGAGTCCAGATGGTGTGAGTTGCCCTGTCTCCCACCTCAATTAATACTACCCTGTGAAGCAGGCAGAGGAGGTGCAATTGTCCCCACTTTGCAAATGAGAACAATAAAGATCCAGAGACTTAAATGACTCACCTAAGGTCACAAAGCTAGTAAGTGGCAGAGTCAGATAGTCCGTAGGTCTTTCTTTGTTTGTTTGTTTTAGTTCTTATTTTTAAAGTAGGCTCCCTACCCAAAGTGGGACTCGAACTCACGACCCCAAGATCCAGAGTCACATGCTCTACTGACTGAGCCAGCCAGGCACCCCGACCCCAGGTCTTTTAGCTGTTGCGCCCTTGCTGAGAAAAGTGTTACAGAAGTACAGTGGGTTATTTTTAGCATTCTGCTTGTTAATGGGGCCATTCTGCTTCCTCCTGGTGTGGGGGGTGCTAGTGACTCTCTGTTTATTCAAGCCAAAGCTTTGTTCTCTCCAAGTAATTGGTCTAGGTAGCACTCTCCTCACGTCAGCCTCCAAAGGGCCGGCTGCACTTCCAACCTGGTGCGGTCCTGCAAGCCTGGAGCCGCAGGATCCTGGCTGGGTTGCGTCTGCGCTTTGCCTTCCTTTCCCTCAGTTACACGGCCTCCTGTGTCCTTGGCCATCTCCAGCATCTGGCAACATAGTTGCCCCTCCAGCTTATTACCTTGGCTCCTAGTTGATTATTATGGAGAGATGTCATCAGTTGGTGCCAAGCTTTATGTAAGATGCCGATCCAGACTCCTGAGAACGGGTCTCAGTGCTGCCCGTGCCTGTAGACCGAAGCTCCCACTTACTCCCCCAGGATTTGCCCAAAGCAAACAAGCAAATAGTCAGACAAACTTACGACCTGCCTCGGGATGTTCGGATCAGCTTGCTTCCAGTTCAGTCGGAAGGTTCAAGTCTTAGAGAGCAGGGGGCTGGTGGTGAGATGTGGAGGGGAGGTCCTGGGTGAGCAAGCACTTGGTGCCCGCTGGAGAAGTTGTTGGCGGTGCCTTTTATTTTTACTTTTGCGGAGGAAGGTGGAACTCTCTCCGTATTCAGAGCATCCAAGATAGCAGGGACCGCTCTTGCCATTATTTTAAAGGTGGCCAAAGGGAAGCAATTCAATGACAAATGTTGACTGAGCCCCCTAGGAAACTTCCTAGGGACCTTGATCTACAGGACCTTAATGGGCTAGCTTTGCAACCGGTCCCACCTAAGATAGGGCCGCTGCCTGGAATCTGATTCCCCTGGTGATTCATTGCTAGGCTTTCGCAGACACAGCGTGGTCTCTGTTTCTATGTCATCGCCACTCCTGCACTTTGTTCTGCCTATGCCCAGGGGCAGGCATCAGGGACATGCTGGCCAGGGCACAGGGCACAGGGCACAAACTGGAACTCTCACCTTCAGTTTGTCCGTTCTGTGGATGAAGTGGCCAAGCTGACTCACGACAGGCACTGCAGTGAAGCTGGGTACACGAGAACAGCCTCCCACACCTCTACATAGAAGCCAGGGCACCTGCTAGGTTGGCGCTCTGCCCCTTCCAGCAGGAGGGACTAAGCCTGGTCTGGGCAAAACACCCTTTGTAAGGCAACCGCCTGCGCTTGGGCGGCTTCTGTTGGGCATTGGGCTAAGCAGAGCTCCTAAAGGCCTCCTCAGTAATGTATATACCAAATGCTAAGTAATGCACATACCTCTAAATGACAGCATTCACACACTGGGGTTGCATACAGCCGACTGTATTTCCATTCATGCCAAACCCAGGGGGCACAGCTACTTATAATTTTCTTGCCAAAACATGGAAAAATTAGGGGTTTGTTACCTTTTACTTCAATGAGAAAAAGCACTACCGTCTCTTCGAGCAGCTAAGGATGTAGAGGTACTGATTAAATCTTTGTGTTTCCCTCTGGAAGTACAGTTCCTCAGTCTGGTTTTTGGGACCACCCCCTCGCCTTCAACTCTTTTTGTTGTTGCTGCTGTATTTAAATTCAAAAAGGAAAAAGATGAAGAGTTGTCTGGAATAATTTTCTCTCAAGAGGCAATGCTGACAGATCTTAATTGAATAATCCCTGTCTAATGGTGTTTTCTTTTCTTTTTTTTTTTTTTAAAGATTTTATTTATTTATTTGAGAGAGAGAGTGAGTGAGAGAGAGAGCACACAAGCTGGGGGAGCAGCGGGCAGAGGGAGAAGCAGGCTCTCCGCTGAGCAGGGAGCCCGATGCGGGACTCAATCCCAGGACCCTGCGACCATGACCTGAGCCGAAGGCAGCCGCTTAACGGACTGAGCCAGCCAGGCACCCCTGTAATGGTGTTTTCTTCACCAGGGTTGCTTCTAAATTCGCTGCTGGCCCTCAATTTGCCTAGCTCACAAGGTCTTCAGGTTGTATATGTTGGGCATGGTGTCTAGCATGGTGTGTTAGATGCTGGATTTAGGATTGGAGACCTGGTTCTGTTCCTAATTCTGGCAGGTATTTTCTGGGTAACCTGTAACCAAATAACTCCTGGAGCCTCAGCTTCCCTCACTCTAATAATCAGGATAATATTTGTCTTGTTTATTTCACAGAATCTTTAGGAAGATCAAAATTAAATCAAAATGAGGAACTAAAAGGAAAAATACTTCTTCTTTTTTTTTTTAAAGATTTTATTTATTTATTTGACAGAGAGAGACACAGCGAGAGAGGGAACACAAGCAGGGAGAGTGGGAGAGGGAGAAGCAGGCTTCCCGCAGAGCAGGGAGCCTGATGCGGGGCTCGATCCCAGGACGCTGGGATCATGACCTGAGCCGAAGGCAGATGCTTAACACACTGAGCCACCCAGGCGCCCCAAAGAAAAATACTTCTTAAACAGAAATGATAATAAACACATCTAATTGGTTACTATTTTACTGGTCACACGCGACACTGGGTCTAGGTCTCCACTGTATCATTATGATAACGGTGTTTTTCACTCACTGCATCAAAACATTTTGATAGCATCCAATAGTAATGATGCTGATTATTGACAAATTTCAATTATGATAATTACCTCCGAGCAAGGAGAACACAGAATTACGTTGAAGTGTTGACTTTAACCTTTTCCAGTGTGTATAGACACATGGATATAAGACATGGAAGGAAATACAAAATATTTTCCCATCAAATAGAAACTCACTCCATCATGACACCGAAGGAGTTGGAGGCAAGATTCTAATTCTACAGACCCAATGTACTGACTGCCCAGGGTGCATGGGACTCTTGCAGTGGGATGGCTAAAGCACCAAAACCCACAGTTACTAAATTTATGATAGAGTTGGATCAGTCTCAAATCTGGAAAAAGAGGAAGTAAAATAGTGGGGTATGAGGAGGAATGAGGGCTGAGAGATGAAGATGGGAAGCTCATGTCCTGCAACATTAGAATAGGTCTGCCTCTTGATCTTCCGGTCGCTAAAACATCCAAGGGCTTTTCCACATCTAACATTCTGGCAAGCCACTTGGGAAGATTCATAAAACCGATCACATGGGAAGAATGCCTGCGACCTGTTCAGCATTCAGTAAACAGTAGCTGCTATCATCATGGATATTTCATTATTATTATTATTATTATTATTATTATTATTATTACTATTTATCATTATCATCATTACCATGTGAGAGAGGTTGAAGCTTATATAGTCTGTACTTTGGGACACTCACCCAATTCAGTGTTTGCCTTTCAGGCTATACTCCTATAGACTATGAGAGGAGTTCCTCATCTCCCAACTGTCCATTTCACTGCGAAGGAAACTGGGACCCAGATAAGAACTAACCTGCTCTAGGTCCCACAGCAAGGGAGAGGTAGTGGCAGGACCAGAACTTGGAGTTCATTGCTTCATGCAACTTTGCGCATGTCATTGGCTGTCCACTCTGACTCTTCCATCACCATTGGAGACATGGGGATTTTGCAGGCTCATGGGTTATGAGTCTTAACATCAGACACTTCTCTGAATCCTATGTTTCTCTTAACCATATATTCCTCTGACTACGCTGGGCATTTCCCCTGTAGAACAGTGCCTGGCTCATAGAGGCTGCTCAATAAAACATGTAGAAAGAATGGATAGTTTCTGATTTCCCATTCCCCACAGCTGAAGTAACTGAGCTCAGTCTGCTGTTTAATTAGCCTTTTGGTGACAATGCCTTGTGACCCTAGATTCCTGGTGGTATGCCTTTGATCCCCTTGAAGAGGCTGATCTTCCCTCTGTTAGCTGTGATTGCCCTCCTAAGTGCAGGCCGTGGTTTCTCAGTTCAGAGATGAGCTTACCTCATGGGCCTGAATGAAAGCTATCTTTAAGGAGGTGGTATCACTTGTGCTGCTCTCTCGTCTTGTGACCCCTGCCGCCCAATGCCTGACTCCCGTCCGCTGGCTGAAGTTATGGCTAGATACAAATTGTGGCTGATAGAGATGGAATCGGGCTTTACCTCCAAACCAGAAAGGGCTTACTTCTGCAGTCTCTAGGAATTTTGTGTTAGAGAGAAAATGTTTGCACTAGGCTGGGCTTATTTGCTTGGTTTACAGAAGAGTGGAAGTGAGATGCATGCTGACCCCGTAGTAGAGAGCCTCTTTGTTGAAGCCAGGGCCAGCCCTGGACAGCTGATGCTAAAGATGGCAGCACTGCAGTTTGCCTGGGCTGTGTCTTGATGGAGCCATGTGTCTATGTTTCTTCTCCATATCACATCTGCTTTGTGCTTGACTTGGAATTCCCAATTACAAGTGGTGGCTGCCACTGTCCTAGAGAATACAAATGTTTTCTGGGGCAGGCTTTTCCATCCTTTCTCCCAGCCTCAAAGCCTGTGATTTAGGGCAGTGGCTTTCAAGGAGGCCAGTTTGAGGGAGGGAAGGCAGAGGAGGAAAGCCTGTAGTGCTCCCTCCTCCATACCCCCTCGTAAACCAGTTCATGTATTGAGTTTCATGCAAGAGTTTGTTTGAAACAAAGTTCTGCCCTTGAAGGAAGTTTGAAAAACACTGATCCGGTATACTGACTTCAGGCCTAGGTATCAGATGACCTCTGTTCTGAAACCAGCCCCATTCATGTGTCCTACAAAATGAGAGCTGAAGCTTACCACCAGTTGATTTTGCATGGCTTGAGTTTTCTGATCTACAAAATGATACCGCAGAACACTTCACCCAACAACAGAATACACACTTTTTCTCAAGTGCACATGAAATATTCTCCAGATAGACCATATGTTTGGTTACAATGGAGTAAAAATAAAAGCCAATAATAGAGGGAGAGCTTGAAAATTCACAAACGTGTAAATTAAGTAACCCATTCTTTTTTTGAAAAATTCCCTTATAGTTAACATACAGTGTTATATTAGTTTCAGGTGTACAATAATATAGTGATTCAACAATTATATACATTACTCAATGCTTATCAAGATAAGTATACTCTTTAATCCCCATCACCTATTTCACCCATCCCCCTCCCCACGTCCCCTCTGGTAACCATCAGTTTGTTCTCAATAATTAAGAATCTGTTTTTTGGGTTGTTTTTTTTTCTTTGTTCATTTGTTTTGTTTCTGAAATTCCATATATGAGTAAAACCATATGGTATTTGTCTTTATTTGACAGACTTATTTCACATAGCATTATACTCTCTAGATCCATCCATGTTGTTGCAAATCAAGTCTTGTTTATCCATTCATCTATTGATGGACACTTGGGCTGCTTCCATAATTTGGCTATTGTAAATAATGCTGCAGTAAACACAGGGGAGCATATAACTTTTTTAATTAGTGCTTTTGTATTCTTTGGGTAAATACCCAGTAGTAGAATTGCTGGATCATATGGTAAATTATATTTTTAATTTCTTTACAGATTTATTTATTTACTTGAGAGAGAGAGAGAGTGTGTGTGTGTGCATGTGTATGCAAGCAAGTGGGTGGGAGGAGGGACAGAGGGAGAGAATCTCAAGCAGACTCTTCTTCGCTGAGCACGGAGCCTGACATGGGGCTCCATCTCATGACCCATGAGATCATGACCTGAGCTAAAACCAGGAGTCAGATGCTTAACTGACTGAGCCACGCAGGCACCCCTATATTTTTTAATTTTTGAGGAGCCTCCATACTGTTTTCCACAGTGGCTGCACCAGTTTGCATTCCCAGCAACAGAGCACAAAGGTTCCTTTTTCTCCACATCCTTGCTAACACATGTTTCTTGTGTTTTTGATTTTAGTCATTTTGACAGGTGTGAGGTGATAGCTCATTGTGGTTTTCATTTGCATTTTCCTAATGATGATTGATGTTGAACATCTTTTCATGGGTCTGTTGGCCATCCGTATGTCTTCTTTGAATAAATATCTGTTCATGTCTTCTGCCCATTTTTAATTATTATTTGTTTTTTGGGCATTGACTTGTATAAGTTCTTTATGTATTTTGGATACTATCTTTTTATCGGAAATGTTATTTGCAAATATCTTCTCCCATTCAGTAGGTCGTCTTTTAGTTTTGTTGATTGTTTCCTTTGCTGTGCAGAATAAGCAACCCATTCTTAGCAACCAATGGTCAAATAAGAAATCATGAGGGACATTAGAAAATACGTAGTAATGAAAATGGAAAGACAAAATATCAAAACTCATGGGAGGCAGTGTTTAAAGGGAAATTTATAAATGTAAATGCCTACATTAAAAAAGAAGAAAGAAAGACCTCAAATTAATAAATCAACTTCACACTTTGAGGAAATAGAGAAAGAAGAACAAAGTAAACCCAAAGCTAGCAGAAGGAAGGAAATCAAAAAGATTAGGACAGAGATTTACAAAATACAGAATAGAAAGACAATAGGGAGAATCAATGAAACCAGAAGTTGCTTGTTTGAAAACAAAACTGACAAATCTTTAGCTAGCCTGGCAAAGAAAATGAAAGAGAAGATGCAAGTAATCAAAATCAAAAATGAAAATGGAGACATTATTACTGAACTTGTGTATGCAAGCAAGTGGGTGGGAGGAGGGACAGAGGGAGAGAATCTCAAGCAGACTCTTCTTCGCTGAGCACGGAGCCCGACATGGGGCTCCATCTCATGACCCATGAGATCATGACCTGAGCTAAAACCAGGAGTCAGATGCTTAACTGACTGAGCCACGCAGGCACCCCTATATTTTTTAATTTTTGAGGAGCCTCCATACTAAGGACTAAAAGAGGAACTTACAGAGTAAAAAGTACTATGAACAACTGCATACCAACAAACTGGTTAACCTAGATGAAACAGACCAATTCCTAGAAACATACAACCAGTCAAGACTAAGTAATGAAGAGATAGATATAAAATCTGAATAGGCCTACAACTAGTAAGGAGACTGAATCACCAGTTAAAAACTTATCAACAAAGAAAAGTGCAGGACCCGATGGCTCCACTGGTGAATTCTACCAAACATTTTAAGGAGAATTATCAGTATTTCACAAACTCTTCCATAAAATAGGAAAAAACACTTCCTAGTTCATTTTATAAGGCCAGCATTAACCTGATACCAAAGACAGATGAAGACATCATAAGAAAAGAAATTACAGACCATATCCCTTATGAATACAGATACAGAAATCCTTCATAAAATAGCAGCAAAACATACCCAACAGCATATGAAAAGGATTACACATCATGACCAACTTGGATCTATCCCAGTGATGTAAAGGTGGCTCAACATAAGAAAATCAGTGCAACACATCATATTAATAGAATGAAGGAGGAAAAAAATACGTGACTATCCCAACAAAGACAGCAAAGGTATTTTATAAAATCCACCACCCTTTCATGATAAAAACTCTCAGAAAAACCTAGGAATAGAAGGGAACCTCCTCAACATGATAGAGGGCATTTCTGAAAAACCCACAGCTAACATCATCCTCAATGGTGAAAAACTGAAAGCTTTCCCCCTAAGGTCAGGAACAAGACAAAGATGCCCACTCTTGTTACTGCTACTCCACATTGTATTGGAAGTTCTAGCCAGAGCAATCAGGCAAGAAAAAGAAATGAAAGGCATCCAAATTGGAAAGGAAAAAATAAAACCATCTCTTCACAGGTGACATGGTACTATATATAGGAGATCCCAAAGAATCCATAAGAAAGCTACTAGATGGGGCACCTGGGTGGCTCAGTCATTAAGCTTCTGCCTTCAGCTCAGGTCATGATCCCAGGGTCCTGGGATCGAGCCCCACATCGGGGTCCCTGCTCAGCGGGAAGCCCGCTTCTCCCTCTCCCACTCCCCCTGCTTATGTTCCCTCTCTCGCCGTCTCTCTCTCTATGTCAAATAAATAAATAAAAAATCTTTAAAAAAATAAAAAAAGAGTTCTTTATATATAAAACACATATCAGATATATGATTTGCAAATATTTTCTCCCAATGTGTAGGCTGTCTCTTCACTTTCTTGATACTGTCGCTTGCACAGAAATTTTAATTTTGATGAAGTCCTATTTATCTAATTTTTCTTCTCTCACTCATGCTTTTGGCAACATATCTAAAAATCTGTTGCCAAATCCAAGTACATGAAGAACTACCCTTATGTTTTCTTCTAAGAATTTTACAGTTTAAGCTCTTATATTTCGTTTGTTAACCTATTTGAGTTAATTTTTGTATATAGGTGAGGTAGGGGTTCAATGTGATTCTTTTGCATGGGAATTCCAGTTGTCCCAGCACCGTCCATTGAAGAAACAATTGTTTCTGCATTGAATGGACTTGTCACCCTTGTCAAAAAATCAATTGGACATAGATGTTGCATTTATTTCTGGGGCCCTTTGTCGTTCTATATGAATTTAAGGATTGGCTTTTCCATTTCTGCAAAAAAAAAAAAAAAAACTGTTGGATTTTGATATGAATTACATTGACTCTGTAGATCACTTTGGGTAGTATTGACATCTTAAAAATATTATCGTTCTATCCATGAACACAAGATGCCTTTTGATTTAGATTTAGGTCTTACTTAATTTCTCTTAGCAATATTTTATAGTTTTCAGTGTATGTCGTTCACTTTCTTGGTTAAATTTATTCCTGAATATTTTATTCTTTCAGATGTTATTATAAATGGAATTTCTGTCTTACTTTCCTTTATAGATTGATTGTTCATTGTTGGTGTAAAGAAACACAAACTATTTTGCATGTTGATCTGGTAACCTGCAACTTTGCTCATTTAGTTTATTAGCTCTAGTAGCTTTCTTTATTTTTTTAAAGATTTTATTTATTTATTTGACAGAGACACAGTGAAAGAGGGAACATAAGCAGGGGGAGTGGGAGAGGGAGAAGTGGGCTTCCCACTGAGCAGGGACCCCAATACAAGGCTCGATCCCAGGACCCTGGGATCTCACAGATGCTTAACGACTGAGCCACCCAGGCACCCCATAAAGAACCCTTCTTTTAAAGATTGATTGATTTTAGAAAGAGAGAGAGAGAGTGTGCAAGCAGGGGGAGGGGCAGAGGGAGATAAGCAGACTCCCCACTGAGCAAGGAGCCCAATGCAGGGCTCAATCCCCAGACCTCAAGATCATGACCTGAGCCAAAATCAAGACTTGGATGCTTAACCAACTGAGCCACCCAGGCTCCCCTATATAAAGAACTCTTAAAATTCAGCAACAAAACGAGAAAAAAAAATGGGCATAGGAGTTGAACAGACATTTCTCCAAAGAAGATACATAATATCCAATAGGTACATGATAAAGTGTTGAACATCATTAGCCATTAGATTAATGCAAATCAAAACCACAACGAGCTACCACTTCATACCCATTAGGAAGGCTATAATTTTATTTAATGGAAACTAACAAGTGTTTGTGAGGATATGGATAAATTGGAACCCTCATACCATGCTGGTGGGAATATATAATGGTGCAGTCACTGTGGACAACAGTTTGGCAGTTCCTCAGAAGGTTAAATAGAGACTTACCTTATGACCCAGCAACTACACTCCTTGGTATCTACCCCAAAGAATTGAAAATAGGAACACAGATACTTGTATGCCAGTGTTCATTTCAGCATTGTTCCCAGTAGCCCAAAATTGGAAACAACCCAAGTGTCCATCAACAGATGAGCGGAGAAACAAAATGTGGTGTATCCATGTAATGGAAGTTCTGATTCATGCTACAACATGGGTTAACCTTGAAACCGTTATGTGAAGTGAAACAAGCCAGACACCAAAGAATACATATTGTATCATTCCACTTAGGCAAATTCACAGAGACAGAAAGTAGATTAGAGGTTGAGGGGGGATGGGGAGGAGGAGAATTGGGAATTATGGCTGAAGAGTCACAGAGTTTCTGTGTGTGGTAATGAAAATTTTTTTGAACTAGATAGTGGTCATGGTTGCACAGCATGGTGAATGTAATTAATGCTCTGAATTGTACACTTAAAAATGATTAACATAGCAAGTATTACGTCCCATATATTTTACCACAATAAAAGATAAGAAGAAAGGAAACCTTTTCTAATTAAAAATAAAGTTACTCAAAAGTGGTTACATTATTTAAAATGAGGTGACTGTTTTCAAATCATCTTTTTCTCTGAAAGAAGAAAGGAAGCTAACCACAAATGAACTTCTTCTAAGAATAGAAAATTTCTCATAAAAAAGAGGCTTTCATATTTCATACTTAGAATGACTTCACTTCAAGTGGAAGAAATATTACTGACACTTTAGTCTACTCATATTCTATTTAGAAAGTTTTCTTTTGTTGTAACCCTTCTAAGGTGACGAATGCTAAATATTGAGATAATTGTTTTTCTTTATCATGGTAATCTTTATAGAACGTGTAGAGATCCATCCTAATTACTCTGGTCCATCGCCACAGGCTGTTTCTTCAGTCTTAACAATCAAAACCTCAAAATAACAGCATATTTGTAGCTGATCAAGTCCCTACCAATAAATGTTCGCAGGCCATGGCGTAGCTGGCTTCTCTGTTCAGGATCTCACAAGGCCACAATCAAGGTGTGGGTTGGGCTACATTTTCTCCTGGAGGTCAGGGTCTTCTTCCAAACTCACGTGACTGTTGGCAGAATTCAGTTGTTTGTGGCTGTAGGACTGAAGTCCCCATTTTCTTGCTGGCTGTCGTCTGGGGGCCATTCTCAGATCCCAGAGACTGCCCAGAGTTCCCGGCCTTGGGGCCCCTCCTAAAGCTGCTCACATGGCAGCTTATGTTTTCAAAGTCAGCAGCTGAATCTCTCACTTCTGATGCTTTCACTTGATTAAGTCAGGCCCACCCAGATTAATTCCTTTTAATTAACAAAATCAGCTGATCTGGGCCCTGAATTACATCTTTAAAATGTTATTTATTTTTTTTAACTTTGCCATCTTCTGTTGGCTGGAAGCACATCACAGGTTTCACTCACATTTGAAGGGTGGGGATTAAATAAGAGTGTAACACATTGGTTGTCACCCTAGTGTCTGTCCACCACCATATGGAGTTGTCACCCAGCATTAGTAGTAAATGGAGAGAAGAAGGATTATTCTTAAAATGAAACACCAATGTGGCTAAGTCAAAGTTTGGTTGGCGAAACGGGCAAGTGGTACTTTTATGTCTCCTAGCTTCCCATGGTGTGTGTTTGCATTAGTCAGGATTCTCCAGAGAAACAGAAACAATAGGATTTATTGTTAATTGTAAGGAATTAGCTCTGACAATGATGGAGGTTGGCAAGTCCCAAGGTCCACAGGGTGAGTCAGGGAGCTGGACACCGAGGAGAGTTAATGGATTAGTTCCAGTCTGTGTCCTAAAGCCTGAGAACCAGGAAAACTGATGGTGTAGCACAAGTCCAAAGGCCAGCAGACTTGAGACCGAGGAAGAGCCAATGTTTCAGTTTGAGTTTGGAGTCAGGAATGAAGCTGATGATTCACTTCAAAGGTCATTAGGCAGAAGGAGTTCGCCTTTACTATGGGAAGGTCCGCTTTTTTGTTCTGTTCAGGCCTTCAACTGATTGGGTGAGGCCCATCCACATTAGGGAGAGCAAACTTTACTCAGTCTACCAGTTCAAATGTTCCATCTCATTTCGAAAACATCTTCACAGAAATACAATAAAGTTTGACCAAATTATCTGGGCACCCTATGGCCCAATCAAGTTGACACATAAAATTAATTGCAGAATTAATTAATTAATTAATTGATTGATTAATGTGGAACGTTTTGCCCTGGCCTTGTTGTGTGCAATCTTGAACTCTCCATAACTCTACAATAAGGAGAAAGCAGAGGGCTGTCTTCAGAATGATCACTGGGAAATGGTTCCACTCCCCCAGCTGATATTTTTCAAGCTTGTGAAGAGTGGCATATTTCAATTTTTAATTTAATTAATTAATTAGATAATTAAAAAAATAATTGCAGTATTCTTCAATGATCAGTCGCATGCCCTTTTCCCTGACGAGTGGGACTGATCCAATTATCATGGCAATAGGACTCATCCAGTTCCAGGTTTTTCCAGGAACCTGAGTCGAGGCTGAGGGCCTTTCCTCAGGTTGTTCCCAACAGCTATTGCTGGATCACATTACAAGTCTGGTTAATGTATTTTAGTCTGCATGCCTCCAGGGAGCTTTTGGGAGCAGAGAAGTGAGTGGCACTTGCTCAGGAGCAAAGAGGCAACAATGACGCCAGGAACACAGGCAGGAGGCCTTCCTTTCCTGGGGATTCCCAGCGAGGCATGCCTAATGCCTCTTCAACTTGCTTTTGCCACTTTCTCCAGTCATTGCAACCACCCTAAATGTGGATATCAGAAAGAAAACCATGTTCCTTTTTTGCTCACCAGAAATCTGGTAAGGGACTACCAAAGTGCCCTATAGAACAGAGGGAAGTATAAAGAAATAGCCTACAGAGAAAGGTTGGCAACCCGAAGTAGCATGTGGGTCAGCCCATGATCATCCCCACTTCCTAAATCTGAGTGTGACGCACCCTGCTCTTAGCCCAAACATTTTGTCTGGGTTGCCATGGATTGACCGAGGAATCTCTTTGCCAACTAGGGACTGACTCAAGGGTGTTGTCTCACAGCCTCTGAGACTATCTCCCATGCATTAAGCTGATGTTTGCAAGTTGTCGGTTAAGCAAGTGTTATGCAAAGACCTTGGGAGACAAGAGAGGAAAGAACTGCTCTGTAGACAACTTTTAAACATTGCTGATCGTGATTCTTCTGCATCTCGTAGGAACTCTAAAGGTGCCTCTTCCGCCAGCCAGTAGTTAGATGCCTCATTGGCTGGGAGAGTTTTTATGTGGAACGTTTTGCCCTGGCCTTGTTGTGTGCAATCTTGAACTCTCCTTAACTCTACAATAAGGAGAAAGCAGAGGGCTGTCTTCAGAGTGATCACTGGGAAATGGTTCCACTCCCCCAACTGGTATTTTTCAAGCTTGTGAAGAGTGGCATATTTCAATTTCTTGGTGGTACCAACAGGCACTTCTCAAGTGACCAGGGTTCCTGGCATGAGTCTAATTAATGCAAATATTAGAGGCATGTCGGAGGGGACAAAGTGGTAGACAGGCTATCAGAAAAGACAGGGAGCTCAGGTTTGGGAAGCTTGTGCTGCCTCCCATTATGGATACTTAGCTCCGGTGCAGTCTAAGAGGAATGAAACCACAGCTGCATTTCCCCCTTGCATTAATGTTCCTGTCACCACACAGGACCTGCCTTTATCCCTCTCCATCCCTTTCTTGCTGCTTTGAAATGGGACTTTCAACTGAGCTTCCTATGGGACTATGAGAACCTCATCAATAGCTAGTGATTTCCATGGCAGCAGCAGGTTTATTACTTTTTAAATTTTTTGCATAGGTATTCTTTTTTATTGAAGTATAGTTAACACATAATGCTTTATTGGTTTCGGGTGTACAACATAGTGATTCAACAAGTGTATATGTTCTGCTGTGCTCCCCACAAGTGTAGCTGCCATCTGTCCCCATACAGCGCTATTACAATACCATTGACTATACTCCCGATGCCCTACCTTTCATCCCTATGACTTATTCATTCCGTAGCTGGAAGCCGGTACCTCCCACTCCCTTTCACCCCTTTTGCCCATTCCTCTACCCCCTCCCTTTTGGCAATCATCAGTTTGTTCTCTGTATTTATGGGTCTGTTGGCAGAAGGTTTTTAAATTAACATGGTGGCCAGCTCCTTTCATCTATGGAGGGGCAAGCCAGCACTCATGTCTCCCCTCCTTTCTGCCTCTTCTTTTCCTCATTCCTCCCTCCTGTGTTTCCTGTCCTAGGAGTAGAAGTGTCCTGGTACTGACCCTGCCCAGTGGTAACCATCACGAGCCAAATTGGCCAATAGAGTTTGACATTCTTGTAGAGGTTTTAGGACTTGTCCAGTACTCTAGAAACCATGATTCTGAGCATTCACAAATATTGATGGCATTTGCGGGGGGTGGGGGACACTCTTTCTCCCTCTGTCCAAGCTGGGAACAAATTAAGAAGTCAAAAGAGAAAGGTGTATGAAGAACAAAATATCACCTTTATTCTAAATAAATCTGACACTGGGAGATGAGGTTTTTATCTGTGAAGAGGTGGACATTCTAATAATGAACCCCATAATTAGATGAATCTCCTCAGCCGCAGGCAGCTCTGGATAACAGACTCCCATCTTACTCTTCAGTCCTTCACCCGGCACGGGCCTCCACCTGCAAAGCTTAAAGCATAGAGGAGCAGGGCAGAATGCATGCTTTCTGTGATGAGCTGGCTCCCAAGGAGAAAGGAAAAAGGAAACGGCTAGGCTAGGGCTGTTAGTTTGTCATTTAAAACCTCACCAGTACCCCACCCAGGAACGAGTGAATGACGGGGCAGAGAGAAGCCGGCAGAGTTACGCTAGTGAGCTTCATATTGAAGAAAATACCAAGGAGACAGAAGAACCCCCCACCGCCATCCTGAACTTAAGCAGTGAATAGACCTTGGAGATCATCTGGTCCATACCATTTGAGGAAATCTGGACTCACACAGATGGTGTGACTTATATAGCAAGGGGTAGGCTCCTAGGATGGGCTAGGAGTCCAGGCACCTGAGTTCTAAGGTTGTTTGCCCACCATTCCTCTCCTCCAGGAGCACTTGAAGTGTTAGACTTGTTTGGTGGAATCTTTGACATAATGACAGAAGGAAAATAGGTTTATAGAAGAGAAACAAGAATGGTGTAAAGGGTCAAGGGAATTGATTTCTCAAGAATGTTGTTTTGCAAACTGCCCGTCATCATCTCCATCACTGCCATTAATACTCTCCTGCAATGTTAATGTTTGCTGGGTACCTACTTGATCATATTCTATACAGATGTATTTAGTCCAATGAGATGCTGCGGGGGAGAACTAAGGGTGAGGTGGTGTCTCTCCAATGTCTAAAGAGCAGAATTAGCTAATCCACAGTAAATATTTTCCCTCTGGGAACTGTATAGTCCATGGAATTACCATTATCAAAAGGTATCTGTATTAAATAGTGTTGTTAGATATTGCATACTGTTAGATATAACTTCTTTTTTTAATTTATTTTTTTTATTGAAGTACAATTCACATACAGTGATACATTAGTTTCAGGTATACAACATAGTGATTCAACAGTTCCATGATAAGGGTAGTGCTTGCTATGATAAGTGTCGTTACCCTTTGTCACCATACAATGTTATTAGAATATTATTCACTGTATTCCCTGTGCTGTACTTTTCATCTCCTTGACTTATTTTATAACGGGAAGTTCATACCTCTTAATCCCCTTCCCCTACTTTGCTCATCCCCCCACCCACCTCCCCTCTGGCAATTACCAGGTTTTCTGTATTTGAGTCCGTTTTCTGTTTGTTTGTTCATTTGTTTTGTTTTTTAGCTTCCACACATAAGTGAAATCATATTGTATTTGTTTTTCTCTGACTGACTTATTTCACTTCACATAATACCTTCTAGGTCCATCCATGTTGTTGCATATGACGAGATCTTATTCTCTTTTATGGTTGAGTAACATTACATTACATATATATATGATATATATATCATATATATGATATATATATCATATATATATGATATATATGATATATATCATATATATGATATATATGATATATATATGATATATATATGATATATATCATATATATGATATATATATGATATATATGATATATATATCATATATATATGATATATATGATATATATATGATATATATCATATATATATCATATATATACACACACACACACATATATAATCACTTCTTCTTTATCTATTCTAGATAGAACTTCTGTTCATAAGAGTCTGTGTTCCTAGAATATGTGCCCAGAATCCTTTCCGCCTACACCACTAAGTACTATGATCACCTCTTACCTAGATTATAGTAGTGGCCTCCTAAGCAGTCTCTCTGCTTCCTCTCCCCTGAAATCCCTTCTGTACATAGCAGCAAGAGTGAGCTTTTGAACACCTAAGCCAGATCACACCACTCTTCTGCCTGAAACTATGCCGTGGCTCCCTGCCACTCAGAATTAAAGCCAGTTATTACCGTGGCCTGCATGAGCAGGCTTCCCGTTTCTTTTCTGACCTCCTGGCTCTCCTCCCCCCATTCTCTCAATTCCAGCCACATTGGCCTCCATTTTCTACAAGAACAGCAACTCATACTCCTCCCTCAGGGTCTTTACATTTTGGATCCCTCTACTGGGAATGCTCTCCTCCTAGATATCTCCGTAGCTCACTGTCTTCCGCACTTCATTTGGGCCTTTGCTCCAACATCAGCTTCTCGGTGAGGCTGTCTGTGTTGTTTTGATGAGGCTAGGTTATACTCCAGTGACAGAAAGCCAACACGGCAGACTCTTACCTTGTAAAAGATCATTTCTCCTGTATCTGGGTCTGGCAACAATTCAGAGCAGCTCTCTTCCCATGAGTAACTCAGAGATCCTTGGGGGACTCATCTTTCTCATTTGTTTACTGTTTACCCCACCCAAACATGTAAACTCCATGAGGGCAAGGGTTTTGGTCTACTTTTCTTTTTTTTTCCATCTGCTGTATACTGTATGCATTGACTAGTGAGTGCCTGGCATATATAGTAGGTTCCCAATAAGTATTTGTTGAAAGAATATTGAAAGGTAATATCATGGAGGGAATAGAAAATGAGAAGGCCAAAGGAAGCATTTTTGTGCATATGTTTTCTTAGGCTGAAGTTAAAGGTAAGTCAGTTCCATATGTAATATTTGATTACTGTTGTTAAAATAACTGTAGAAGGGCTTATGAGCTGTAAACCTGAGTTAGGTTTTCAGCATTAAACTTTGGATATCGTATTAGTTTTCTATTTCCACCATGACAAATTATCACAGACTTAGCGGCTTAAGCAACGTAAGGTTTTTATCATGTGATTCTGTAGGTCAGAAGGCAAACACACATCTCACTGGGCCCAAACTAAGGTCTTGGCACGGCTGCCTTCCTTTCTGGAGGCTCTAGAGGAGGATCTGTCCCCGAACTCTTTTGGGTTGTTAACAGAGTTCAGTTCCTGGTAGCATGGAGATCCCTGTTTCCTTGGGATTGATCCCTGGGAATGAGGGCCGTTCCCAGCTTCTACAGGCTATGAGGGTCCTTAGCTCATGGCCTCCTTCCTCAGTATTAAAAGCCAGCAACAGTAGGTTGGGTCCTCTTGTACTTTTAATCTGTCCTGCCTCTTCTTTTTCATTTCACTGCCCCACTCTTCTGCCTCCCTCTTTTGCTTTTAAGAGCTCATTTGACTACACTGGAACCACCTGGAGAATCTAGGCTTATCTCCATCTACAGGTCAACTGCTTAGCAACCTTAAATACATCTGCTGCCTTAAGGTACATAGTCACAGATTCCAGGGATTAGGATGTGGACATCTTTGAGGGGCCATTATCTTGCCTACCAGATATACAAATGATTATCAGATATGGTATTGTGAGTAAGAGTGTAGGCTGTAGCAACATGAAGACCTGGGTTTGAATCCCACTGTGCATCTTGATAGCTGGGTTATTCTGGACCCATTCCTTAGCCTCTCTGACATGGAGTTTCCTCTGTGCCGAGTGGGGACAATAAGGATACTTGTCTCATGGGGTTGTTATGGATGTTAGAAATGATAAGTGAAAGCACATAGTAGACATCAGGCACTCTATTTTACTCCTTTAAAAAATATAATGTGAGTACTCCTAATGTTTTAAACGTGGGCACCAGACCCAGCTTGGAGCCCACCTCCGATGACCTTACCTCGAAAAGGATGAAGCAGGCTGAGTGCTCTTTTGTTAAAACCTTACTTAACCAGCTGGGTTTGTAGGGAATGAGGAGGAAGTTTAATCTAAGTGTTTATGATTCATTTACACCTAAATCATTAAATGCTATTTTAAGGACATTTGATGGCTTGAGGCATTTAAAATAATTGTAATGCCTTTTTCTTAAACAGAAGTGCTGCCAAGAGTAAACAAACTCAAATACCATGTGCTTCGAAATTCAAACAAATTTAGAGTGGGTTCTAACCTGGCACAATATCTTCTCCCATCTGTAATTCCTACCAGGGACAGCCCTCCTGAGAAGAAACACCAGCTCTGTTTACTGAATGGGGAGTCAGAAACTGTGGCAGACATGAGTGCAAAGAAAAGCGCTCATTGAATTGGATTGTTGCTTTTTTAGAATTTTTTTCTGTATCTTGGCTATTGTCATTGGGAACTTTGTTGTAATGCTTTCCATTAGCTAAAAATGTGCCTCTCATAACTATCTAAGGGGGAAGAATTCTTCTGCAGCATGTAGGTGAGAACTGCATTTCCTGGAGCTGTTGAGGCCTATTTGAGCTTGCATGCTGATGAATATGATGTTGCAGCTGAACTGAACTAACTGCCTTTTGATGAGCTTGAGTACAGTTTGTCACTAACTAAGGAGAGAAGGATGTAACCAGTGCATGTTTTAAATGAAACGAGACCTGCCAGGACACACGTCTTGATCAATTGGAGGAGCCTTCTCCTCCCTCTGTTCCTGGGCCTTCTTTCTCCTTTACTGTTTCTCGAATCCCTGGCACAGCCACGTGACGTAGAATGCCAGGTAGCACACAGCCGTGATGACAGAGGCGTTTTTTGTTGTTTCTGAAAAGTGGTTTTTATAGATCAGCCCAAATGTTGGTATTTGCTTTATGGTTCCTGCCAAAGGGTCAGTCATGACGGGGTGCTAATGGACTTGAGTGAACTTTTGTCCATGTCCCCTTGGTGGAAGGAGTGCCAAAAGGTGATAGAGACATATATGGCCACAGAACACCAGCAAGAAGGGGAAATAAGGGAACCCTCTTTGCTTGAAAATAAGGGTACTATTTCCTGACTAAGAAAGTACAATGAGTTTGCTACTTAGATACCATTTGGGGGGATATAGGGAGAGGCAGAGGTGAGTTTGATGGCATTCATCACTCTCCCAGTCATAATTTTTAGGCAGCATTGTAATATTGCTTTCCAGTTATGATCACCAGGACCAAGGAATTCCTGGCTGTCAACAGAGCCAGTAAAGTGGGGTTTCCTGAGCTCTAAAGACATCCCCGGAGACTTGGAGCAACCAGGAGATTTGTATCAGAGATTAGCTTTCAAAACATGAAATAAGAACGTGAGGGAAATAATGACAATGAGTAGGGCAGGACTCGTTAAGCGTGCCGTGTGAAGAAGTATGGTGTCGCTGAGCGCATTTCCTAGGAGGACGTGGGTGTGGGGCTTGTGAGTGTGCTCTCTAGTATATTGGTGAGGAAACCCCAGTCGTCTGAGATTTAATGCTCTAAAAATGGAAAAGATTGACAGAAAATAGGCTTTCCATAGCAATTTAGCCTGTGCTGTTGCCCAAGAAAGGTCTTAAGCTCAAAGGCTGAGGAGATTTCAGGCGGTTGCCATGAGGAGCCATGACATCATTTTGTGAGCCTAGCCCGAGTGCCCGTACTAACATTTATTAAAAGCAAAGGCATTAAAAGCAAAGCCTCAGACACACACACACACACACACACACACAGAGACACACACACACACAGCCAGGCTGGCTGGAACAAACATGCATCGGGCAGTGAGTTATATGGGAACCGTCCCCTTAGCTTATTGTGTCTGAAGGGAAAGGCCACTTACTGAATGAAGCCCTGGCCTCCCTGTTTATGCATGGAGGGAGAGGCAGAATTTGATGCAAAAGTAGTGTCTGGAGTCCATGGTGCAGCAATCTTTATGGGCTGCCTAGAGTTTCAGTCTTTTTTTTTTTTTTTTAAGATATTATTTATTTGAGGGAGAGGGAGAGAGAATCTGAAGCAGACTCCATGCTGAGCGTAGAGACTGATGCGGGGCTCGGTCCTACGACTGGAAGATCATGACCTGAGCTGATACCAGGAGTCGGACGCTCAACCCGACTGAACCACCCAGGTGCCCCTAGAGTTTCAGTCTTTAAGACGTTGTGGCCAGAAGCACTCTGCATTAAAAATAAAATGAGTGAGACCAAATAAAATGTTTTAAGGAAGCCAGTCTCAAACATTTTGAAGAAATGCCAGTGTCATTCCGGAAGAAATAACATTTGCCAATTTACTGCTCTGTGAGCGGTACAGCCATCTTTTTTTTTCTCCTGCAGGCCAATTCCCCTGCTTTGGTTAGAAAACTAAAATGAAGCCTTGTGGAGACTAGCAAGAATGTAGGTGGTTGACATGTTTTGCTTGGGAAAGGCACTTCCGTGTTAACTTGGATTCAGCCTCAGTCAATACTCAGGGAGTACTTTGTACGTATGGAGTACCTATCAAGGGGCTAGGCATTGTGCTGGATGCTTCCACCCACATCATCTCTTTTAATTCTTAAAACAGCCCTGTTGAACACTGTGATTCAATTTGGTCATCTGTAAAAGATGAAAACGGACGTGCTCAAGGTCATGGCCGACGTGGCAGGGGTCTCCCAAGTCTAGAGCTCTTTCCTCTGTCCCGTGGCAGGGTTGCCACGAATATACATTGACGTGCTGCCCAAATAGTTGTTTGGCCTCGGGAGAGAGGGGAATGAACCCAGACGGAGTCCCCACTGTGCACCAGCCACTGTTCTCGGCGTGTCTCGACTTCAAGGTGTGCACAGGTCACCTCAGAATGTTCTGAAAAGACAGATTCTGATTCTGTTGGTTTGAACTTGGTGAGGCTAAGAGCCTGCATTTCTAACAAGTTCCTATGTGATATCTGTGTGGCTGGTTCGGGGCCCTCCTTTACGAACAGCTGTCATCCCATATTATGGGTGAAGAAACTAAGCCCAAGGCCACACTGTGGAGACCACTTATGGTCTCAGAGCTGGGATTTGAAACGAGGACAGATTGATTAAGGCCTCTGCCAATACACCCTGCTGAATTCCCTAAGGTTTTTGAAACTTTCTCCTTGTCGGATCCATTTGTATTCCTTACTTAATTAAGGGGCCTAGCACTTGAAAGTCCTCGTTTCTTTAGAGCCCTTCCTTCTTTGCTCAGAAAAACATCTTTGCAGTTAATCATGCTTACACTTGTGGCTTTAATTTTTCTCTTGTTGCCTCAATTAGCCACATTGGTTTGCCATCCTAGCTGCACCTTAGAAACACCTGAGAAGCTTTTTAAGGCCTATCAAGACGCATACCCCACTATGGGACCAATTGAATGAGAATCTCTAGAGGTGAGCATTTTATAAAAGCTCCCCAGATGATTCTGATTCAGCTAGGGTAGAGAACCCCTGAATTACGGGGTTCAAGGAAGCAATTTCTGGGAAATGGAGCCCAAATCCCTTATTGTGTGTTGTCATGAAAGGAAGGGCCAGCATATTTAGCCAATCACCAACAAAGTTCCCAATGAATTCTTGGCACCGTTTTGTTTTGTGACTGTGAGCTTAGATTGTACTGTGGTTGATACTGTAGCATATGTAAAGTTTGAAATAGCTGTGTGGACCCTGAGGATGAGGAGCTGATGAGGAAGGACCAGGGTAGCGAGATGAAGTATCATGGGCTGGCTTCAGGCCAAAGACTCATGTTCTCACCAGCCCAAGACATTGGCCTTGACGGGTGTTAATAGAATAAAGCTTGGTTTGACTCAATTCAACAAAACTGACTGGTGAGAGAGTCATTTTGAAAAAAAGTCATGAGAACAGAGGGCAGAGGTGGATTAATGCTATGGTAGAGCTATGGACAAACCACCGCAGTTGCTCAAGCTGGAATGGGGCTGCTATGTGGAGATCTGGACTGCTGTACAATTTTGTATGTGGCAACGCTGGGCTGAGATGTGGACAGAAATGGAAATAGTAAGATGACTGGGGGCCAGAGCCTGCCCTCCAAGGAGCAAAGAGGACTTTTCACTGGGATCGTGCGGAAAGGCTTAAAATAGTCCTTCTCAACCCTAGCTGTGCACTTGGATCAGCTGAGGAGCTTGGAAACCTACCAGTGCTCTGGCCCCAGCCCAGAGATTCTGGTTTAATTGATCTGGTGTGGCACCATGGGCATCTTATTTTTTCAGAGTTTCCCCAGTCACACTAAAGCACCAGCACAGCTGAGAACCACTGGTTTAGACTGCGCTTGCACTGGGCCGAGGAGAATGCGGCTGGCTGCGAGAGGCAAAACGAACAGCTGGGGCCGTCGTTCTCCACCTGTGATCCTTGCCCAGCGGCTGCAGCACTTAGGAACTTGTTAGAGATGCCAATGCTCACGCTCCAGCCCCGACCACCTCCATCAGAAACTCTGAGGGAGGGGGCCCAGGCATCTGTGCCTCCACAAGCCTTCTAGGGGAGTGTGATAGACGCTTCAGTTTGGCTGGGACTTGAGCAGGGTGCATGGCAGGGGAATGCAATGACATAAAGCTGGAAAACGTGCACGTAACAGGCTGGTGACAACTCCTCTGATTGTACCATTGAGATGGAGCAAGACCCAGTATTCTTAGGTGGAATGTATTTCTCTGTGGCCTTGCTCTTTCTCTCTCACATGCTCGAAATTGCAGCGGGGATGAAATATAGGTCATTCATGCAGGGGCACAGGACCTCCGAAATCACACTCTGCTCTGCCGGCGGAAGCTGCCACTTTTCTTGTTAACGGACTCATTTCTGTCTTCAGTAGGAGGAAGCATCCTCCCTGGTGACTTGGGCCTTTAGAAGATGGGAAGGCCAGGCTTCAAGAAAGCTCCCTGGATAAGGTCAGAGAGGGTTTCCCAGCCTCCTCTTCTTACCTCTCATCCCCACCTGAGCCAGGTCTTTGGTTGGCTGGGCCCCACCTATTATTCACAGCAGGTGCCTGAGGTTGCTCGCCATTGGTGCTGCCCAGTGTCCCCATTCACGGGACAAAGCTTTCCCTAGGCTGAGTAATGACCCCGCTGATGTGTAGCGGTAGTGCTTTACATCTTGCCAAAGGCTTTCTGTTGCCTAGGTGATTGGCATGCTCCCCGGTGCATTTTCCTCTCTTTCTGGTCCAGACTGTGTGGGGTAGTATTCATTCCCCAAATGGAATAGCTGAGTCCTTGCAGGATGCTGAGCATCTCCAAGGGTCACAGAGGGACTTCCAGGATTGGTGCTTTTTCTTTTCTTTCTTTTTTTTTTTGAAGATTTTATTTATTTATCTGACAGAGAGAGACACAGCGAGAGAGGGAACACAAGCAGGGGGGAGTGGGAGAGGGAGAAGCAGTCTTCCCGCTGAGCAGGGAGCCCGATGCGGGGCTCGATCCCAGGACCCTGGGATCATGACCTAAGCCAAAGGCAGACGCTTAACGACTGAGCCACCCAGGCACCCCGGTGCTTATTCTTTACAAAGAGGTTTCTAAACCAGAGGGGCTTTACCCATCATCAAGTCCAGCGATTCTCAGCTAAGGTGATTTTGTCTTCATCCTGCGAGTGAGGGATATTTGGCAATATGAGACAGTTTTGGTTGTCACAACTTGGCCGGGGTGGGGGGATGCTCCTGGCACCTAGTGTGGTAGAGGCCGGGGATGCTGCTAAACATCCTTTGGTGCACAGAACAGCCTCTCAAAACAAAGAATTATCTAGCCCCAAATGTCAAAAGTGCCAATGTTGAGAAACCTTGGCCTAGTACCCATCACTTATTTTTGAAATGGAAAGATTGAGGCTCAGAGGTCACCCAGAAGGTCAGTGGTGAGTCAGAGTGGGGGATCCTGGTTTTCTAACTACCAGAGTGTAGTGCTCAACAGTGTCATCTCCGTCCCAGACAGCATTTCTTCCAGGCTGCTACCACTGTGTGCCTGCCAATGGCCAGGCAATGTGCTGAACCCCTTCCATTTATGAACCCTTCTTCTTAGCACACGCTTTCAGGGTAGGCATGATTATCCTTAGAGGGGAGTGATCTTATGCATGCAAAGCTACCATGTGCAAAACATTGTGGGCCATTAGGGAAAGCAAAGATGATACCAAAAGACATGGTTCTTGCCCTCTGGGAGCTTACATTCAAATCGTGGAGGAAAGACATATGAAAGATATATGAAAATAATTACAGGGTATAATTGATAAAAATAATTAAATTAAATTAAATTAAAATAAATTAAATAATGAAAATAATTATCAACCTAACTTTTCAGTAAAAGCTTATAATGATAACCAAAAAGCTATAGAGTGATAAATGAGACAAATAATGTTCCTGCTTGAGAGAGTTTGTATTCTTGTGGGGAGAATGAGATGAGACACATGCATATGTGCATACATACATGCATTTAAAAATTATAGTTGTGATGGGGCGCCTGGGTGGCTCAGATGGTTAAGCGTCTGCCTTCAGCTCAGGTCATGATCCCAGGGTCCTGGGATTGAGCCCCACATCAGGCTCCTGGCTCAGCGAGGAGCCTGCTTCTCCCTCTGCCTCTGCCTCTCTCCCTGCTCATGCTTTTTTTTTCTCTCTCTCTGTATCTCTGTGTCTCAAGTGAATAAATAAAATCTTTAAAAAAATAAAAAATAAATAAAAATTATAGTTGTGACAAGTCCAGACCTACCTAAGGTAGCTGAGAAGACATGTCTGAGGAGGTGACATTTAAGTAGAACCTGGAAGAACATAAAGGGGGAGTCATAGTGAACAGCAAGTATAAGGCCTTCAGGCAGGAAAATGCCTACCATATTCTAGATACTAATGGAGAAATCTAGTGTGAGTAAGAAGAAGAGAGGCATTGATGGAGTTGAGGAGGTGGGAAGCCACCATGATAGAGAGTCTGCATTTCATTCTACCATGGGAAGAACAAAAGAGCCGGAACAAACAAAATTTGGAGGAAGTCCTAATCGCGGTTGAGGGCACTGAATGGAGATGGGGGAGGTTGTAAAGAAGAAGGTAACTGAAATTTCTAGAAGTGTTTTAAAGTTGTTTTTATGTTGATCATTAGTATTCGATTCTTTTAAGTGAATTACTTAAGTTACTCGTTTACATTTAAACCTGCCATCTTGATCGTATCCACTATGGCAGTAAAGCTTAAATATCATATACAGATAAGTAACAGGCAATTAGCCAGAAGGCAAAATGGAGGTCTTGAGGTAACTCACCCTGTGGTTGAATGTACTTTTCAGCATGACAGGTGCCCAGTGACATGGAAGGGTAATTTGCTCCAATTACTCGATTTTCTTCTCACTTTTTTCTCATTATATGAGGACATTTGATAATGTGTGTATTTTGCCACATTTTCTGATTCATAGGTGTTTTTATGTATTTGCTTCCTGGAGTCACTAATACATGTCGAATAACTTTGATTGGTAGTTCCAATCATTTCATTTCCATTGTCCTGGTGATCTCAGATTCGCTTTGATTTAAAATCATGTATCATTAATTATGTTGAGTCATCTCTGTGAAGAGTTCATTTGAAAGCAAAAAACAGCATCATCAAATAATTGAGGGCTTGTTAACTGCTTCCAGCTTGAAGCCAGCAAACCTTGCGAATCACAGTGACTTGGTGAGGAGGCAGGTGCCTACGTGGCATTGTCTAAATAGTTTCCTAGGCTGTCTCTGGTTGCTTTTCCATCTTTGAATGAAGAAAGAACACTTTGTGGGGCACCTGGGTGGCTCAGTTGGTTAAGCGACTGCCTTCGGCTCAGGTCATGATCCCAGGGTCCTAGGATCGAGTCCCGCATCGGGCTCCCGGCTCAGCGGGGAGCCTGCTTCTCCCTCTGACCCTATCCCCTCTCATGCTGTTTCTCTCTCTCTCTCTCTCTCTCAAATAAATAAATAAATTAATTAATTAAAAAAATTAAAAAAAACACTTTGTTGGGGGCAGGGGTAATCTTTTAAGCTAAGTCATACTGAAGAGCCCAATCCCTTTTTAATATACAGTGTACAAAGCAGTCTTACTTTAGATTTGCTGGTAAACACACTGAAATCCTGGCTTCCAGGCTGGGCTTTTCCAATAACTCTGTGACTTGTCAAGGCATGTCCCCTTCCTGAGCTTTATTTTCCTTATGTTTTAAGACAAAGGGGTTGCACTTAATAATCTCTAAAGAAATTTTGTTTGGAATGACATGGAGGACGACGTTGTAGTGTTTGTGATACTACTAAATATTTGTGTAGCTGTTTTATGTAGCCACTGTTATATTTATTGGTAAAAGTTATAGAGTAAAACAGCTGGATTTTTTTTAAAAAATAGGGATAAATGTTAACTTCATTAATTAAAAACACATTTAAAAGGTACATTACATTGGGATGATTTTTTATCGGTGATTCAGTTTTGCTATAGATTGTTGCTTTCTCTACGTCTAGTTGGAAAAGGGAATACTGTATCTCTGTGAACATGAGTAGCTTAGGCGAGGTCATCAGGCTTAGACTTAAACCCCCTTCCCTTGCCATAACTGCTCCCGCTACCCCTGTCCTTGATTTTGGTGATTACCGAGAGACCCAGAGGAGAGTGGGGATGGTTTAGTGCCAATCCAGTGCTGCCATTGGGAAACCAATTCTTGATGCAGGCTTGCCCACCTAAACGGTTAGTCAATAGAACACCTTTTATAACAGGCCCTGGTTCTTTCATAAATTGTGCTAATAACAATCACCCTCCCCCCTAAAGTCACTTATTCTTGTCACCTCCATGTCTGAGTATGCCACCTGCCAGTGTCTGCGTGTCTGGATGTGTGGATTTGCATGCGTGCACTTGTCTTCTCCCAACTCTTGCTCACTCCTGTGGGACTTTGCAATCCCAAGGAGGCGGGCTGGGTGATCAAGGCCAAGGGCACTGACTATGTGGGTGCAATTTCCCAGCAGAGCCCTACCCCTCGGTAGCCATTGTCGTGGGGCTCAGCAACCTTCCTCAGAGCATGGGGCCTCACGGTCCAGAAATCAACCATGAGCCACTCTTACCGTCTTATTTGTCTGGAAGAGTCAAGTTGGGCCTCTAAACCTGGAGGAGGCTTCGTTGTAAATCCACTGTCTTCCCAATCACTGGAGTCGTTTGTCTCCCTCCGAGATTGTATATATCTATTGTTGGGGAGGGCAGCAGGAGTCTTTGCATAAATGTGGACAAATGGCTCAAATGAACAGAAGGAGGAGGAGTTTTCAGAGGATAGAGGTCATGTGCAAGAAGGGAATGCACTAGAAGGAGAAAAATGGCAGAAACATTGGACTAAGCCGGGGAAAGAAGAATCACATTCTTTTTTCCTGTTTTGATGAGCTGGCTACTTTACCAGCCTCCTCTCCCTTTTGTAGAGCTAATACTCCTTGAAAGATCTGCATCCTCATCCCTCTTTTAGAGTAGAATTAAGGTGCCCACCTGCCCTAGTGCTGGGGTCCTGTGGGAAGTCCCCTGCCATTCTGGTTGCTGCCATTGCACATAGAGCCCCTGTCTTAGCTGAGGGAGCCCTGGGAATAAATGGATTTGATATAATAGTTTTAAGTTTTCACGTAGAATATGCTCAAGTTCAGAAATTTTATAGACCCAAGTGAGGTGTTGCCTATACAACGTCACTTCTGGTTGATAGGTTGGCTTTTTTTCTGTTTTGCCTGAACTGACTGATGTTCGGGGCATCGAGGAGAGACAGCCTGAGACTCAAAGCTGAGCCATTAACTCCCAGATGTTCACAATTTCCAAGGAAATGTTCTATGCCTGTGGTTATTACTCACATGGCTCCTTAAATGCTCTCATCTTGGCACCTTTTGCACTTGCTGAATTCAATTTGAAGAAAGAACAGGAGAGAGAATTTTGTGGAAAGCAATTATCCTGCACTTTTGTGACCCTCGTGCTTTCCCCATCATGATGAATTTGGGGGCTGGTTCTTGTATCGGTCAGCGTGTCGCATTTATTAGAATTTTGTTGTATGTTACAGATAACCAGTTGTATCTAATTAAACAATAATGATGGCAGCGCAAGGCATTTTCTGGGAATTAATGACCAGCTGGGAAAAGCTGATGGCTAGAGAGTCAGCAAAAGGCTATTAGCTACAGTCCGCCATTAATCTCCAGAAATGCCCATTTGTGAAGTCATTGTTGGTATTGAAAAATGAGAGTGGAAGACAATTTCCTGATGTTTATCAAGTGCTTCTGAATGACAGCTTCCCTATGTATTATCAAAAAGTTGTTCTTTTCTTCTTAATCCTCCAATTGTCCTTTCATCTTAAAATATGTTTCTTATACACAGTGCGTGAAAATGGAATTTCTTACCTTCTAGGTAATCATGGGAGTTTCTTTTTTTAAAGAGTTCCAAGTTTAGGAGGTTTTCTTTAAATATTTTGGGTGGTAAAACCAGAATTGGTCTTCAGCTGTGATGCTGGAATTTGATAAGTGTCTGTATTATCCTAACTCTCTGCTCATAGCAGGAAATGGTTGCAAATGTTTTGAATAGCAGCTGTTGCTAGCAAAGATGTGCATTTCACAACGAGATTCTATGGAGTTATAGTCATATTCCTAGTAGATGAAGGGGACTCTCTGCCAGGAAAAACTGTGATGGTGTGCCTATATAATATTTTTGATTACTGCTGCTGAATGCTAGAGGAAAATAGAGAGCTGACTAAAATATTCATCACCTTCTTGCATAATTTAATGACTTATAAAGGAAGACAACAATTCCACATACAAGCCATCTATCAAGAACTTGTTCTAAACTCATAATGCTAATTTAAAAGTTTTGTTGGTTTTTATACCTTTTTTTTTTTTTTTACCCCAACATGAAAGATAGTTCTTAAAGGTCATTAAAATCCCAGCCAATGAGCTGGGAACGTTTTGCCAAACACAGAAGCTTCAGGTCCCACCAAATTTCAACCATAAGCTGTTTATATTTTACAAACACCACAGTGTTATTCTCCTGATAAGAAGGTTGCTGGTGGTACGGGTCCTTCTAAATGCATGCTAAGTGTATGCATTTGGGGGAGTAGCATGAGTCAGCATGCCATTAATCACAGCTTTAGAGGCACTGACTCACTCCTGGCAAAATGGAATGGCCTCATTGGGAAGGGTGTGAAAGAGAAAAAAAAATCAATTCTGGGGTCAGTTCCCTGTTTTTTTCTGCAAATGCAGATCAAATTTGCACCTCTCCCCCTCCCCCCCCCGCTTGGTGGGTGGTTTTCAGGCTGAAGAATGTTGCGGTGGGGACCCTTTAAAATCAGACCACGTGTTTTTGCAGGGAAAAAGCACTGGACGTTCACAGTCTTGCTTAGGAAATGCAGAAAGGGTCTGGAAAGAAAAGGTGAGCTAGCTGAGAGGGGCTTGGGATCTATCTAAGGGCCATTTTGGTGAACCAGGTCCCGCTCTCCCACTGTTCAACCAGGTAGGTCTTTGATCCAGATCCAGGGTTGATTGTGAGGCTCACAAGTAGAATTTCTTGCCCTCATTAAGGGGTCCTGAATATCTGAAGACGATCTGCAACAGCCCCAGTTCTCTTTGAAAATCAAAGATTAAAGAGCAACGCCCTTGAATCTTTGGTCTGACTGGGTATATGTTGCGCTAAAGTCAGGTTCTTCTGGGGGAGCAGACCATGGAAAGAAACATCAACGAATATACTGATAATTGGTGGACCTCGGCCAGTTCAACCTGCAAATATTTCTATTATATCTTAAATTGAAACGTGTGAGCGCTACTTGGTGTTTATTTTGATACAATATGGGTATTGGTATTAAAGTGTTTTATTGTGCTTCGCGCCCTTAAATTATCGTTATACTAGCAACAGAGGTCTATGTAGTCGAGTAAGCTATTCCCAGGGCTTCATTATTTTAAAGTCAGCCCCTCAAAATAACATCAGCAAGCTAGTAAATGTTTTTCTTTGAAACTTTTCTTAGGAATGTTGTTTCTTTAGTCTTCCCTGGGAGTAGATGTGATTTGAGACGCTCGCTGCCTTCATGAAGCTCTAACTTGAGTTCATTTTGTTATGTGGTGACCACAGTTCTGGATGACGCCCCCCCTGGCACACAGGAATACATTATGTTACGGCAAGATTCCATCCAATCTGCGGAATTAAAGAAAAAAGAGTCCCCCTTTCGTGCTAAGTGTCACGAAATCTTCTGCTGCCCGCTGAAGCAAGTACACCACAAAGAAAACACAGAGCCCGAAGGTTTGTGCACAACGGACGCGTGTTTTTGCTTGTGTTCTCTCATTCTTCTTTCTTTCTCTTTCTTTTTGACTGTGCGTTGCCCTCTGGTGTGCTGTGTGTCATTCGGCCCCTGACAGCATTAGGAGGCCCCTGGCTCGCCGGTGAATGTGTTATGCAGGCTCAGATGGAACACTGTATAATACAGTCATCTCGGGCCCAGCGCGGAGCAGCCTCCTGCTTCTCACAGCGGAACCGGTTTCAGCTGCTGTCCTTACATTGCCCCATTTTGGCTGCCAAAGTTGCTTGCTCCTGTAGCCGACATCTGGCCAAGTCTGTTCCCATCACCTTGCATTCCTGACACAGCAGTCGGCTGAGGAATGACACTTCTAAAGTGACATAATGAGAAGATGATTCCAAATTCTCTGACTCTCCTCCACTCCATAAAGCTTCTGCATTGTGCTTGAAGAATGCTCATGATCTCCTTAGTCCGCTGAAGCAGGCCCTGACGTCCCATGTAATGCACGCCCCGTTGCACTTTGCCATAGTGAAATGCATGCCTCAAGGAAACTCTGAGTAGTTTGTCTTTCTTTGCAGCTCAAGTACAGGTTTGGAAAATTCTACTTGCCGGTACTTTAAACTGAGGTCAATAGCGTGTTCATCACCATCCGTGCTACCAATCTCTCTCTAAAATCTCCGCTACAAATCTCTCTCTAAAGTACCTCGTCTGTCTAGAGAGAGTTTTCAGACATTTCCCCCACTTTTTTGCATGTATCAAACAGGGACATTTTTCACATCACAAAATGTGGTCAGCTCTTTGCCATTTGTGTACATTTCAACTTGCAAAGTGACATTCGAGAAGCCTACTGTGTATGCTAATTACTTATTGTGAATCAGCCTGTGTGCCCTCCACATCAAATACCGGTGAGGCGGTTTACCAGTGAATAACATCAGAAGTGACAAAATGCACCTGTCCTTGGGCTGTTGGTGTACACTTTTGCATAAATGGCTCTGGGATGATTTCTAAAAGCGACTTTGTTCCTGTTTCGAGTTGCCCTTTTGCAACATTATGGGTATCTGCCTTACAACTGTCTTTCTGACCTAGAAAGAACGGCCACGTGGTTCTGTGTCAAGTTTGGTGTATAAGGAAACTACTCCAAATTGACTCGGGTCCAGGGTTCTGGAATCAATTTTTTACATCTCCAAGCCCCCCTTCTCCTCACTTCCAAATAGAGTTTTAAGTGTTCATTGGCAGAAAAGGAGAAGCGTACATTTTTCGATGTTCACATATATTTCAGCAATAGAATAGAATATTTGCATTTGTTTCTACCCATGCTTTGATATCCAAACTGTCTAATTTGGGGATGAGTTCTGATGTCAACACTTAACTCATCTGGAGATGTAGATGGTGACCCTTTACAGTGAGTAAAATGAATCCTTTGGTGGTTTGGTAGAGAGGATACCGACTTGACCTTAAGCTTCAACGAAACAAAAACTTTCAACCAGTGACAATTACTTTACTACTTATAATGCATTCCAATATTTTCTGCTTTATTTTCTCTAAAATCACATATACTTGCAAATACACACACACATAAAACCAGTATCTGTTATAGATATATACCATTTATTATCTAGTCATATATATTAAACACATATAACATAATTAAATATATGTGTTACAGATACTGTACCGCTTTTCTACTTGCACATAAGCCTAGAAAACCAAATTTGGTTAGAGGAAGAAAAAGCAGCAGTTTAAGAAGCACCTGCTTAAATTCAGTCAAGCAATCGGTTTAGAAAGTTACTTCAAATTATTTTAACAGTACTCAGATTTAAGAAAAATACAGTTGAATAACCTAAATTTAAACCCCCGCCCCTTTTCTTATTGCATACAATTTTGTCAGGATCTGTGAATTTTCAAAGTATCACCTGGAGCGTACTGTGTATACTGTTACGAATGTTTTCAGATATGAAGAATTCTTTAGAGAATGCGTAGCGGTCAAACTGCTGATACAAGGTTTGGATAGTTCTTAATCTGTCATTTCATCCACACGTTGAGTGGCTGCCATCATGCTTCATGTGACTGTCATCCTTTCATTTGTACGCTTTGATGATGGGCATTGTCTTCTCTCAGATTGAAGATTTTCCTTATCTCGCTCTCCTTCCAGGTCCTCTGGAATAGCGAAGCTAATATTTCCCTCCTTGTTCCTACGGATTATTCGTAAATAGTGTTAGACTCATTGCAGGCTTTCTGGAATACCATTTGAATAATACGGCTTACAATTTTCCTGTACCCCGCTTCATACAAGGTCCCAGAAGTTAATGGCAAAACCAGACCTTGAAATGAAAACCCTTGATCTCTGTACAAATTAGCAGGGTCCAGAGGACCCTAGACAGGGCGAAAGCAGTGATGCTGTGGAAGAGATCTAGGATAAATAAGGAAATTGTGCTGAGAAATTAACTACTTCATGTAGGATACCAAAGCTCCTCATTTCCGGGCAGTGAAGTAACCGCAGGTTTGGGAAAGCTTCGGTGGTCATTGTGGCAACCTGGAAGATGTTTGCAAGACTGGTTTTTAAATGCTGTAAAGTACAGTCTTTAGTTTTCTCTTACCGTTGCTGTAACATATTACTGCAGTTAGTAGAAATAAAAGGCCTCTCGATTACATACAGAATCTTAATTCTAAACTATAGCCACACTTGGAAACATTCTCTTCTCATGTCAAGCATTTTTGAAGAGAGTTCCTCTCATGGTTTCTGGGCCAAAGCATGAGACCTTAACTGAACTTGGCTGTGGACGCCCACCAGTTCCACCGCATGTGAACGCAATGGACAGGATGACCTCTTCTAAAATGAGGTGGTTTTGACATAACCCTCAAGTGAAAAATGAAAACTTCATTGAAATTTGGGAGGAAACTAAAAGTTTGAATTGGGTAAGTTTTAGAAATGATGAAATTAGGTCAAAGAGCTTTTATGTGTATTATGATAAAGTTGCAGTTAATTTTCTTCTTACTGAATTGATAAAAATCGACCAACTATTTTTATGTTATTACAGACAGAGTCTTGGTGCTTCATTTGATCGGTGGTGTCTTTGTGCGGGCCAGATTATCCCCATAGTTTATGACCACCTGAGATTTGCTACAGATCATTTATTTACAGTTCACAGTCACCTGTCTTTTAAAAGGTATTTTTGTATCACGTCCAGGGCCCTCAGAAGCCATGTGAAACAATACATTGAAGGATGGAACTGTCCCACTGGCTTTTTCAGGATACACTAAAGCCACATTACACTTTGCCAAAAGCAGGTTTCTATTTCTGAGCAGCCAATTCCAAAATAAGTTCTTTAATCTGTTCCAAATGCTTGTGATTTTCAGTGATATGATAATTTCCATAAAAACCACTTATGATGTAATCTTATGTGAGTACTGGAATTTGGCTCTTTGTTATAAGAAAGCCACACAGAGAGTGGAAGCTGTTACCAAAACCTTCCTTCTTACTGTTCCAGGAGACTTTTGAGAAGAGAAAATACAATCCTTGTAGCTTGATTCTTTTCTTTCATTGTCATGTGGGCCAAAATGAAACCACTGATTTCGAGTAACTCCTGAGAGCCAGTCATCGGACTTTTACTGATGTTTGAAGATTGCTCAAAGCATCACACCAAGATATACATGCTTGCAATTCGATACTGTTGAAAATGTACTGAGAAAAAGAAATCATGGATTTCCAGCATTCACTTTTAGGATTAAAAATCCTGATTACAATAGTAAATTTGAAGGAGTTAACACAACATAGGAGAATGTTACAGAGCTCGGGGGTTTGTCACCCACCGTCTTTTGATCAAGCATTTGGCCTTTTTCTTACAGCCCTGTTTTCATGTGATTTTATATATATATATGCATATATATGTGTGTGTGTGTATATATATATATATATATATATGTTCCATCTCCCTCAGGACTTCTATAACCTTTTAATTGAGAGAGGCATCCAACATAGTGACTTTGGTTGGAGGAGAAGAGAATCTGGGCTCCCGAGTGGTGATGAAGTATGGCAGCTTTTACCAACCAAAAGAAAGCAAAATTATGTGCCAAATGTTAAGGGGGCATATTTGTAACTAGCGCCAATGACCGTTGCTCTTTACACCGGAAAGAGAACACGTCCCCGTGAATATCACCAGTCTTGCCTAAATGGTAGGAGAGGAAGAAAGTAGAAGAATATTGAGGAACATGCCAAGGGAAATGTCTTTATTATCATCCTTACTTTTTCTTCAACTATGTTGTCTCCTGTTGTGTTTCTTCCTCATTTGAATAATAATGAGCCTTTTGAGAAAAATGGGTCTAATACTATTTGAATTAATAGTTTGATAAAAACGAAGCAACCTCTGATGCTTAACACCTTGAAAATTTCTTGACTTTCAGAAAGGATGTACCTGGGTTCCATATCTGTCCCCTTGAGGATGAGAACTGAAGGGTTATTCTTACTTTATTAGAAAAACATGGAGCCATATGTTTGGGTGGCTCTGAAGAGATAGAAGACTTTATTCTTAATCTTTTAATTTCAAAGTAACTATGACTTAGGGTCACCTTGCCTTTGATGTATTACCTGAAGGATTGCAAAACGACACCAGAGAGTTTTCTTTGCTCATTGAAGCAAATGGCAGCTTAATTGCAGAGTCACAAGAAAGATTTTAGAACTGGTCCAAACTGAAAACAAATTAAAGCCGGAAATCTGAAGGCCTTGGTGATTAGTAATGAGTAAACACTATCCTCTCCCCAGAAAATATTCAGATGTGTTTCTCTCGGTTGCATGTTGGCTATTTCTTAGTAGACGACTTATGTCCTAAAATATTAGGAGACTAGTAATGTCACATTCTCTCTTGTGTCCTATTTCCCACCTACGGCAGCAAACAAAATGAAATCATATTTTGGGGATAGTTTCTACTCTCTGGAAAACTCATAATTCGATCAAGGAAGTATACTTAACAGCCAGTAATTCAATTTCAGTCCAGGATGGGCGTTTATTATTCTCTTTTTAGTTATATGCATCTCAACTCAGTCTCCAGGCTGGCCTTTACAGTAGAAACTAACAACCATTCATTCCTAGAAAATATGATCCACTTTTTAAAGCAACGGGCCTCCCTTCTTACTTGAGCCTAGGTGTTTCCGTCGAGCTGGAAGTGACATTTTCCTGAAGTTTCCCTTGGCTAATATCAAAGGCAGATATTTCTCCTGTATGACGCCAACGCTGATAACCCGTTTCAAGATTCTTATGTTTAAAATAACACTGCTCTGGGAAAATGCTCTGAAAGGTCCATCGGATGAATGACAGTGTATGGTGATGATTTTGACTTAAAAAAAAAAAAAGTGAAAAATCTAATTGCCAATACTTGAAAACCTCATCCATCCATACGGGTACTGCCCCCTTCCAAGCTATTACTTCTGAGTAATGGTAGTATAGTATGATAGTATATGGCTTCTGAGGCTCTGAGAGCTCAGCAGCTCCTCTTGTTCGTTTGTTTCTCTTCACAGCCAATTGATAAACCACTTAAGAAAAGATGCCATTCTGACCCAACATGATAGGACCCGGGTAGGCTACGTTCCTTGTGCAAAAAGGCAGAGCCTGAATGCCTTTCAGCTCTTTCCCCAAATCAAGCCCTCCATAAGAATGTATGGAGGACTCCCTGTGTTCAGGAGATACACAGGAATCTGCTGTTGCCTCTGCTCTACTTTTCACTCTGTCTTTGGTTTTAAAGGATAACTTGCTTGCCTGGTTGAAGAGAACGTGGACACTAACTATACTCTCTTTCACATGTTCCTAAATAATAGGCAGATCGATATTTTCCAAATTATGTTTCATGAAACATTGATCATATATCTATGTGAAAAGATAGAATCTATGGTCAAATGCATGTTTCCCAAACTCCACACCACTCTTAGAGAGTCTCGATTCATAAGAGTATATTAAAAGTTTTGAGGAGTCGTACAGATCAGGAATCTGACTTCGGGCAATTCAGTGGTAAACATCTTCCAGCTACCAAACGCTTTTTGTTCATAACACCTATCAATGTCCCACAGATACACGTTGGGAAACGCCATGCTGGCTCCATGGAGCATCAGGGTATCCCCCATCACAGCTGGGCTTTGACAAGTAATACACTTTGGAAATGGATGTTGTTCTCTATCCCTCTGCCCCACCCCCTCCACTATCTTTAGGGAAGTGCTCCTCAAAGTGTGGTTCCACGGATCAGGGCTGGGTCTGAAATTATTTGTTACAAGTCAGTGATGAGAAAAGGAGCTTTTGCCAGAATGTAAATCAATGCACTGCTTGCTTCATCAAGAAAGTCTTGCTGTCTTGCTGTGAAAAATAATGTCAGTTGAACGAAATAAAAAATCTGCTCAGTGACAGAGTTCATAGATCAGCGCTAAGTCTGTGGACCATGCTTTGAGTGACACTGCTTTCGATTACTTAGATGATTCTCAACCTTGGCAACATGCTGGAATCACCTGAGGACCTTTGGGATAATATTGATGCCTGAGCCCCACATCAGAGCAAAACCAACCATCTAACCAATAACTTGTCCAAACAAAAGCCCTACAAAATCTCTCGTGGCAGAGGTAGTTTTTAAAAACTCCCCAGGTAATTCTAATGTGCTAACAGGGTTGGGATCCCTGCCTTAGGAAAAAATCACCTTGGCATAAGGTCTGGTGTGTGATGTCAACTGTCAATTCAGAATTCTTATCATGCTGATTGCATGGGCCTCTTTAGGAGGTGCCCTGTGATGAGAGGGCACTGCTGAAGAGGCAGCACTTACATGACCTTTAGAACTTGTGGCCATGTAAGGTATCCATCATTCTCGACACACACGCGTGCGCACACATGCATGCGTACTCACACACACCCCTTTCTGTTGATTGTTCCCTTTGCTGTGAGAAGTTTTTATTTTGATGAGGTCCGATAGTTTATTTTTGCTTTTGTTTCCTTTGCCTCAGGAGACATATCTAGGAAGAAGTTGCTGTGGCTGAGGCCAAAGAGGTTGCTGCCTGTGTTCTCCTCTGGGATTTTGATGGTTTCCTGTCTTACATTGAGGTCTTTCATCCATTTGAGTCTGTTTTTGTGTGTGGTATAAGAAAGTGGTCCAGTTTCATTCTTCTGCATGTGGCTGTCCAGTTTTCCCAACACCATTTATTGAAGAGACTGTCTTTTTCGCATTGGACATTCTTTCCTGTTTTGTTGAAGATTCATTGACCATATAGTTGTGGGTCCACTTCTGGGCTCTCTATTCTGTTCCGTTGATCTATGTGTCTGTTTTTATGCCAGTACCATGCTGTCTTGATTGTAATATAACTTGAAGTCTGGAATTGTGATGCCTCCAGCTTTGCTTTTCTTTTTCAAGATTGCTTTGGCTATTCGGGGTCTTTTGTGGTTCCATACAAATTTTAGGATTGCTTATTCCAGCTCTGTGAAAAATGCTGGTGGTATTTTGATAGGGACTGCATTAAATATATAGATTGCTTTGGGTAGTATAGACATTTTAGCAATATTTGTTCTCCCAATCCATAAGCGTTGAATGTTTTTCCATTTCTTTGTGTCATCTTCTATTGCTTTCATCAGTATTTTATAGTTTTCAGAGTATAGATTTTTTTTTTTTTTTTTGAGGATCAGAGTATAGATCTTTTACCTCTTTGGTTGGGTTTATTCCTAGGTATCTGATAGCTTTTGGTGCAGTTGTAATTGGGATCGATTCCTTGATTTCTCTTTCCGCTGCTTCATTATCGGCACACACCCCTTTCTGAAGTTCCCTTGCCTCTTTGCCGCTCTGTGCTTTTAGAAAAATAATCAGGCTTCTCCATAGGAGCGTGGTAATCTGCCACCTTGTGACCAACATCCTTTCTTGCAAGCAATTGTTGCAACATGTGTCTTCTCAAACTATGATTCAGCTTGCAAATGTGGGTGGAAGAGTTTCTCAGGACCACGTATGAGTGTACCTGAAGAAGAGAAGATGGAGAAGGAGAAGAGTGTATCAGTATGCCAGAAAAGTACTATTACTTCTTTGCTTGATTGCTCCTGCTCTCAGTGAGATCGCAAACGTTGGCTCAAACTGCTCATGAGCTGGGTGTCTGTCTCTGAGTTGCACCAGAGGCTGTCGTCATTGAGACATTGCCCTCTTATCAAGTGGACATCACCAGCTCCTGCGGCATAAAATTATGACAGCAGCATGTATGTGAAACTGACTTTGACACGATCAGGAGACTTTAATTGCTATCCATGTTTCTAAATCCTCCCTAGCACTGTATACTACACTGATTTGTATTCATTTGTTATACTCTATGGCATTTCTTAGTGTGCTCCAGAATACACAGCTTGAATGATGCCCACGGGAAAGTGCGGAACAAGAGGTATAACATCCTGCATTTTATCAACACTTACCCTTGTCTTGCTTCACAGCTGATATCCGCACTCACTCCAACACATCACAATCACATGTCCGCTTGCACCCATGTGCTGGCATATTTCTACTTACGAGCCTCAGCTATTTTAAGATATATATTCTTGGAACAACTCCAGGTCATCCTTCAAGCCCATCCAGCTTTGGAAGCGACAAGCGTACGTTGGCTGGAAGACCAGATCCTCACAGAGGAAGGGAAAGAGCACAGTTCCCCTTAGCTGCTTCTCCATACAGACACTTCCCTCATAAATGACAGGACTTGATTTGAATCTGGTTTTTCTGGCCTCTGAAGCCCATGTCCTTTTCCCTCCATGGCTGCTGTGTATGCTCAGTGTTCACCCTCTTGCCTTACACATGAGTTTATCGTCTAACGGCAATTTTAGTGCAGAGGAGATATGTTAGGTTGAAAGGACTAGAATGCTGTCCATACTCCGTTCTCAAGCTATGCTACAGGAAGGAGTTGCCTTAAGTGGAAGGGACTCAGGAGGTATTTGTTAATTCTGTGGGCCTAGAGTTGGATGTAGGTGGCACACAAAAGAAGTGGGTGAAATGTCCCTTACCTTCAAGGGGGTGATGACTTCATCTAGGACACACAAAAAAGAGTAGAGTGATTAGTGAAGAGCTAAATTCAGTTTGAATGCAATAAAACTGTCCTTAGGGAAGAAAAAAACAAACATGAACAGGTTACTTGCCTAATCTCCTTTCTTTGAGCTAGGCAATACTCTTCACCTATAATGTTAGAAAAGAGGAAGGGTCTTTTCTAAGTACTGAACAGCTGATTCTGTTGCTTAATTTTTTTCTCAGCTCAATAAAATTGCCACCATTGACAGGAATGTTATTAAGACTTGCTCTGAGCATTTCCCCAGTTCCATAAGATTAGGTGTTCCCTAGAGGTCTGGATATTAGCAATGAATTCTCTTTCATCACTTGTTGGAACCCTACTCTCTTGCCTAAGGTAAATGATAATAAAAACAGTAATTGACAATTATCCAGAATTTACTATGTGCCAAGCATTTTACCTAACACTATCTTTATTCTCACAACAGTCTTTGGAGGCAAGTAGGTATTTTTTTTCTCTCCATAATATGGAGAGATGGAAAAATCCATCCATAATATGGATGAGGAAACCAAGAGTCAGAGAAGTGAAATAACTTGTCCAGTGTCACCTGAGTGAACAGTGGTAGAGCCAATACTCAAATGCGGCCTGTCTCACTCCCAAGACCATGGTCTCTCAATTACAAGAGACTGTATCCCATAACAAGGCTGAACCTAGAAATATCTTCCATTTTGTTCTCCAGTTACTCCAGTATCCGCTTATTGAGACAAATTGCTGGATATACTAAGTAAGCAGGAGGGACCTTGGGCCCGCTGTCAGAGAAACAATAGATTTAAAAGGTGCCTTGTTCTTCAGAGGGAAGAGAAGCAGCCAGATTTAACTTTAATATGTTTACAGGGCAAATTCTCATCAAATTTGATTTGGTCAAAATGCTTCACACTCTGCAGTATCAGAATTCGGATTTATTCACTGTGCTGGTGTACATTTATTTAGCCACAGGCCAGATCTTAATCCCCTCAGGCCAACTGATCTCCCACCTCAGAATGTTGCCTCACAAAATATCTGTTGACCTAAGTCCCTGGATAATAAAACCTGCATTTCAAAGTGAGAACTGACTTAAGGCACTTGAAGAAAAAGTCCTGCCAAACTGGGTTGGGTCACTGTCAAGATAGTGTTCTGTGTGATTTTCACAAGGAATGAGATTTCATGGAATGGTCCATTTCCCTCCAGAAGCATGAAGAAGAAGGTCTCAGGAATTTGTGTGATATATTCTGTGCAGGACATTCTATACTGTGCTTTGGTTAGATGCTTAGCTATCAATTTTTAGCATCTTTTATGTGCCAGGGACTTGAGGTTTATTATTGTTAATCTTCCCAACCTATGAGGTAGGTGTCATCAATCTTGAGGACATAATGGGGGAAACTGGAGTGCAGAGATATACAATCACTTGCTCAAAGTCATACAACTAATAAGTGTCTTAATTGGGATTTGAAGCCAAGTCTGTTTCGCTCCCAAGCCTGGTTGGTCTCGTCTCCATTGTGCTGCCTCAGCTTGTCCTGTACCACGACCCCTGACTCCCCCTTTCAGGTGCAAGGCATGAGAAGAGAGCTCAGCACCATCCTATCCACTGCTGGTGACAGGTGCTGTTCGGAAAAAAACTATAGAACTGTCTTTAACTTCTCAGCAGAGTGCACTTACCCAGTGCATCCTTTAAGAGACGTCTCGTGTGTTTCTCCACATCCTGGCTTGAATGCTGGTCTAAGCAGTAGGCCAAGGGTTAAAAGCAGCATCCTTGAGATTTGTCACATGTTTCTTGTTTTTAATTTTTTTTGAAATTTCCCTGCCTTTATTTCTTTGGATTTGGATAATCTTTCTTGCACTCTATTCTTTCCTCCTGGAACTTATTTTTTTAACTGAAGTGTAGCTGACAGGCAGTGTTATATTAATTTCAGGTGTACAACATGGGGAATCAACAGTTCTATACATTACTCAGTGCTTACTACAATAGGGATAGTCACCATCTGTCACTGCGTGTTACTACAATATTATTGACTATGTTTCCTATGCTATACTTTTCATCCCCTTGACTTCTTATTTAGTGTATTGAAGTATAATTGACACACAATGTTACATTAGGTTCAGGTGTACAACATAGTGATTTGACAACTCTATACATTATGTTGTGGTCACCACAAGTGTAGCTGCCATCTGTTACCATACAGCGCCATAACAGTGCTATTGGACTTGTCACACGTTCTTGTCCTTTGTTCCCTACATTGACATCTACTAGCTGTAGGCCATTTTTCCTGTAGTACTTCCTTAAATGAAATAATGCTTCAAAGCCATAGTTTTCCTCATGGAGCCACTAGACCTTGAAGCAGCCTTAACTAGTTCTGCTATGAGCTGCCTCCCCAAGAAAAGAGAAGGGGTGATGTACAGTTCTGGGAGTGCCGTGTTTCTGGAGGTGGGATCCACACAGATAAAGCCTATTTTGAGGTCCTCCATCTTTGAGCACTCCCAGTGGAAACTCAGAGGTTCCATTCTGACATTGGATTTTTGTGACCACCTTAGAGTAGAGCAATCATGTGCACCAAAGGTGGCCCCCTTTTTAGGGTAGTCTGTCTGCAAATACAGGGAGATTCTAGGGACAGACATGTCTATAATGGGGTTATTTGCTACTTCTGTCCCTCTCTCCTGGTGTGAGCACAGGGGACTTCCCCTGGATCAGGTGCAGAGCTGTCTCCAGGTTCAACTCTATCAGAAATTTGCCATTGTCCTTATGGTAGCCCTGTTGCCTTTGCCCCTTCCAGAAACACAACACGCTGGGACAAGTGAAATATGCCCTTTGTGGTGGCTAGTTGCCATTCAAAGAAGGTGTGAGCACACGCACACACACATATGCACATCTCGAGTTAAAATAGCTTATTAAGAAAAACACAGACAGACAAGTAGTAGAGCTCACATGGTCCCTCTACTGGAGCCCTTTCTAGAAGATAGCCAGCCCAGCAATGTGCAGCCTAATCACAGACCTCTGTGGGATAATGTGGACTCAAGCAGGCCATTCATACAGCGAGGCCATTTGTCTAGCAGGCTGCCTCAGGCTGTGAACAAAATCTCCTTCTTTTCATGCAACAAGGAAAGAACAAAGGGCATTTCAAAAAGTAGGGGTAATGGAAACTGCCAGCCAATAACTTTTCTCTTTTGTTCCTTCTTCTGCCACCTTTCCTCTATAATCACTTGATTTTTCTCCGAGAAGATAGCATTTTGGATCCATGTTAGAAGGTTAATGAACTGATTCAGTAAATTTCTAATTGGCATGCATGGTTAACTGTTCACTTAGTGGATAATTGGCTAACTATATGCAGAATATTTACTGAGGGAGGGGGGAAAAAATCCCCGAAGCAAATCAGGATAGTTTGGGAACCTTTTATTCTAGTGCAGCTTTTTCTTTGGGAGCAGTTAGTGGTGTTTTAAAAGAGGTCTCTCTCCCTTCCCAGTCAGGGCTCCATTTAAACATACATCCTTTATGTCATCCCTACAGAATAGAGCTTTATTAAATAGATGCCACAGGCCTAGCGGTGTCTGCCAACAGTAAATACTCAGTAACATTTACCATTAGGTACTTCTTCAAATAACCAATTCTGATATTCTGACTTCGACCAGTCATCTGCCCTAATTCTAGGCAGCGAATGACTGACAACGCTTCCAGTCACCATTAGCAGAATTGATATATTTGCCAATAGAAACTTCTTGTCTTATACAAGCCAGAAATTTTGCTGGTTATTAGGCACAGCGTTGAATGGGGGCACTCTCTCTGCCCTCAGGGAGGAAAGACTGGAAGGGAAGGCAGACTTTGACCTAGTCTATCAGTTAGCTCTTTGCATTTTAAGTCACCCTAAAACACAGTGGCTTAAGACAGGAACAGATGTCTTCTTTCTCATAGCTGTAGGTTGGCTAGGTCTGCTAAAGGCCATGGATAGGTTCTGCTGCTCTAGGATGGACACAGGGCTCTATCTTACCACCCTGAGCTCATGACCTGAGCCGAAATCAAGAGTCGGATGCTTATCCACCTAAGCCACCCAGGCACCCCAAGCCTCTCATATATCCCTTTTAACATCTAGACTTTGTGGCCCAATTCATTTCAATATAGAACAGGTATCTCTCCACTTCTCTCACGATAGTAAATAACTGACCTAAATCACTGACGTGCCCTTGGTTAGAATGAGTCCTGATAGGATGGAGTGATGAGGAATCATGTAGTACCTGTTATTCCTTCAGCAGTAGGTCTTTGTAAAGATGTCATTGATTTTTCTTCTCCATAATGCATCTAAAGCTTTAAGTCTTTGCCAAGACTGATTTATTCTTTTGTTGTTTGTCCTTTTTAACGTAGTTAAGTTTGCTCAATATTTTTTAATAGCCTAAAAATATTGGACCACTGGGAATTCAAATGAAAAGCAAATTGCCTCTTGAGTTCAGTATTTAAAAACAGGTATTCTTTGGAGTTGTATTAATATGCTGCAATCAAGGATGACATTTTGTGAGTTTCCAATAAAGCAAGTGTTCTGCCAACTTTACAAACGTGCGCTTTTGCTAGACTATGGAAATTGATTCTTTGTCTAGCGGTGAAGGTTTCTTGCTGAATCAAAGAGCTAGTGTTTAGAAAGAACAAATACACAGTTTTGTGGTGAAAAACTGTTGACAATATGATATCAAGTCTATATATTTGAGCTGAGTTCTCACCTAGGATTTGTGAATTTGGATCCCAAGGAAATGTTGACTTCCCATGCAAAATTGGATGGCAGTTTTCTCTGTAGGGTGTCCCCTTGTCCAAGGTCAAATAAGTCTTCCTCAGTGGCTTCTAAAGAGTCAAAAGAAGCTTTGTATTTTTAGGATGAGAAAATAAAAAATTAATTAACTTTTCATAGTGCAAGCTGGTCCAGAGGGTTTTGGGGAAAAAAAAAATTCACTTTGAAGGAAGCCTTGGACTTGGATCACCCCTTAATTAAGACTACATTAGGCTGCTACCCATTTCTAAACTAAGATCAGAGGCTACAGCTGCTGAACTCTTTTTGTTCAGTACCCTTTTTACCAAGACAGGAAAATGTCATTGTAGAAAATACTGCGTTCACACACCTACCCCTAAAAACATTCAATTTTGTCCTTAGCCTATCCATTGCTACTTTCCTTCCTGACTGTGTCTCAATTTAATCTGTGCTGAGACAGCAACCTGTACCGTAAAATGTAGGTGGGGTCCCAGTAGTGGAACAAGGAGGCTAACCAAGGAGACTCTATATTCCTATGGCTTGTCAAACCATTTGGTGCCTGTCATCCTTTTCTCACCTGTCTGCTGGCCCCGAGAAAGGGCTTTGAAGAGGAAGGTGTCTGTGCACAGAGGGGGAGGAAGGTTCGATTTAACACATAGTGTGAACTTTGTCTTCTCTCCTGTTCAGTACCATTCCTGCTGGCTCTAGAGGAGTGAGCACTGGGAAAATCAGAAATGGACCTGCACCCCTAGAGTCCTCCAAGCAGTAGTATTTATCATCCTTGTGCACTGGTGCCTAATTTTTTCTATATGGAAGATCTAAACAAATCAGCCAACACATCCAATACTTGGCAACAAATAACATTGGATTAAAAATGTTACCAAATTAACATGGGAAACCAAGTGAGAACTTAAACCCAGTGGGCACATTTATTAATGCTTCTTTCCTGCTATAAGAAGTAGTTGACATAACTATTTTTTATTCAGTCATGTCATCCCAGGCCCTGTGTTGAGCTGGAATAGGGATTCTCAACCTTGGCACTCTTGACTTTTGGACCAGATAATTCTTTGTCTTCAGGGGCTCTTCTGGGCTCCACACACTGGATGCTAGTATCATCCCCCAGAGTTGTGACAAAAACTATCTGTTGACATTGCCAAATATTCCATGAGGGGAGAAACCCCCCCATGAAGAACCACTTGGCTATATACCAACTATGTAAATAAGAAAGATATGGTCTACAAATTACTCTTTCTTTAAGAGCCAGTCCAAAGGCTTTTGTTTAATTGCCACCAATGTTCTCCTTCCTTGGAGAACTTAATCCAAATTCTGCCTTACCCCTCCCAGTCTTTCCCCCACCTCTCCAAAAGCTTTTCAAGCTATCTAAAGTACTTAGAAGACTCTCCAGTAAAATGCAATGCATTTATTTGGTATAAGAAAACTTAGGCCTCTGGTTAAATTAATCATTCCACGGTCATTTAATGAGTACCTACTTGGTTTCTCCTTGTGTCTCCTCTAAGAGATCTGGAGCAGTATGACAGAGCTCCGGCCTTCTGTGAATTCACAGTCATATATAAAAAGTAATGTAAATCAGGTTGTGTAAAGTGTCCAGGCTCAACTACAGCCTACTTCAGGAAGTTCTTTTCATTGTGGTCCTTTTAGCAAGCTTCTGTTTAGTCCACTCTCTTCAGCAGAGCTGATGATGAGCAGAGGTGAAAGTATCCCTAAATATTTTCTTTTACATGCTTTTATATCTAGTTGAAAATTCAAAAGTTTTGAGCATTAAATCTAACCAGTAAGACTCAACTAACATTTGCTGCACTGGGCTAGTTGCTTCCCTCGGGGTCCTTAAAACAACCCTAAAAGTATACTATCAACTTTTCCCTTTATCCTCTTGGTTCCCTTATAGCAACAAACATGAGATCAGGAAAAAAGGAATTTTGTGAAGCCTTGCATAATATTTTAGGGGATATACAAAAATTAAACTCATCAAAGTTCAGAAAAATTAGTATTCTGAAGGACAGTCAAAGAACAGAATTAAATTTACCTCTCAGCTAATTTAATTTTTTTCAAAAGCATTTGTGGTTTATCTGGTTCCTGTTTTTTAGCTTTGCTTTTATTCCCTTATCATAGTAAAGTGCCCCTGGTGGGTTATGTAACTTTGGACAAGATCCATTCCTTCCTTGGGCCTCCATATCTTTTTCTGTAAAATGAAAAACAAAAATAGATTGAATATGTACTGATTTTTCTTCTTGTTTTAAATATCTCAGATGTATAAAATAAGAATCAATATGTTACTAAGTTTCATAACAGATTTATGCATAGTCAGAATGGAAGTTGGACTAATAGATATTGTCGAAGTATGACTTCATAAGTTTCAAGTGTTTGCTACCTTCATATGGGCCATTCACTGATCAAAAGCTAGGGCGCTTCGTGGTCCATATGGTGATGGCCATGGGCTTCTCCTTTTCCAGATTCTTGCTGAAACTGGTAATCTTGATTCTGGGCTAGCTTTAAGAAGAGTAAAGCCTAAGCATGGACTGGGGTGGGGATGGGGAAGAGTAACGTTTTCTGAGTGCTTGACTGTCTTCATTTCAAAAATTAATTCACATGATCACATTAGCTAACTAACTTGCCCAATACCACACCATTAGAAAATGGGGGAATTGAGGTTCAAACCCAGGTGTCTTGCCTAAGCTGTATTCTGCTTTCTCCACAAGGGAGGCTTTCAGGGCCCACCTTGAGGAGGACTAGGAGGTAAGCGTGCTTTACCTTTGGTGACCCTTTCACTCCTCCCTTTAGTTCCTCTAAACTGGACTTCAGGGACCTAATGCAGTCATGGCCCTGATGTGAAGAACCCCCAGTATGTACCCTTTTGTGGAGAAGTGCTTTGGAGCAAAGAGGACTCCTTCACCACAGACAATGAGAAGCTGGAAACAAGAGAGAATGGTTGGTTGGTTGGTTGGTTGGTTGATTGGTAGACCAGCATAGCACGCCAGTCACTGGACTTCACACCTCTGTTCCCTGGCTCAGAATTACAGGCACCAAACTTCACATCACTCCTCAACTTACCATCCCTCCTCTTGGGGCTGTCCTGGCATTTATGCTTCTTACATGCCCTTCCTTCTCTTCCGGACATATGGTGAGAATATGTGAGAGGTGCGGGAGTGGCTCTGTTCTGAAAGTAGCCAGGTATTCTTTCAGTTCTCTTTCCTGGTTTCATTTCAAACCCATTGTTGCATTACACTTTCCCCTGTGGAGAAGTAGAAGTGCGTGCACATCACATTTTACCATCCATCTATTCCCACGTTTGCCGATTTCTGCTGGAAGCTGCCTAACAACCCTTATCCTCCCAGTGTGTAAACTAATTCTGGGTGAGCATTGGGTACAATGGTGGGACATTTATTCATCTAACTAAATTTTAGAGTTTTCCAAATAACCCAGTTTTCTTTTAGATGATAACCGGTCATCCATAGAACAAGAGCGCCACACCTCTCTGATACTCCTACAACTGTTCCGACTGCTGGTGGTTTAGGAGACAGAGAAGTTTAAGGAATGGTTAGAAAACCAGAGTGATATGCCAGTTTGTTTGGAAATGAGAGAACCTTGTGGAACATCACCTCACAGCAGGCTCTGTATCTTACCTCTCCTCACCCCGGTCCCCAGCACCTCACATTGGCCCATTAGCAGCAATCACCATAGCTGCTATTTATTTGAAGGCCCATCCAGGCCAAATACCATGTCAAGTGTCTCTGTTCTCTATATCAGTCCTTTAATGTAGGTATTTTATCCCAATTTCATACCCCAGGTAACTGAGGCTCAGAGAGTTTAGGTAAGGCAGAACTAGGGAAACTAGTAGGTGCTTAAAAATACAATTTGATTTGAATTTTGAACTACAAGTATCTAAACTGATCTCTTGATATGTCAGCTCCTCCATCTGTTGATTAAGATGTGACTACATTTAAATGTATATTTTCTATATACAAAATAATTTACTCTAGAGTAATAGCTGTACTAGACACATAAAACACCGCCTTGGTAAATCTCTTATTAGCTCTAAAGATAGTAGCTGCATACATATGCATCCAAATCCGTTTGTCCATAAATAGCAGATCTGACTTGAGTATCTTCATTTCTGGACTTTTTGTTTTTAAACTTACGGTCTTTCAGTTTTCTTTTACTGTGGACAACACAGCTCATCACTGTAAATTGGAAGTCGGTCACATTCAAAATTCTTAAAAGCCTTGCTCAAATCCAGCTTCAGCATTTGCTTTCCCAGATCTATTCCCAACACTCCCAGCCTGAGACCATCTTGGAATCAGTCTCTCCTTATCAATTTCCCTCCATGTTAGGTCTTATTACCGCCTGCCTCTGAATAAAGGGTTTTGTCTTCCCAGAGAGGGCAGGACCTATGTCTTCTTCCTGGCACATAGTAGGTGCCCAGTACACACTTCTCCATTGAAGACTACAGTGCTACTGTTTTAGAGATGAGGCAGCATGGCATATTAAATAAACAGAACCTTCTGTTACCTCTCGATGCACGAAAGGATACTTCTCAGTATTGGAAAATACTATGTGTTACACGATACTATTAAGGGCATGTTTGTCTTACTAGCAAGAGGCTTTCACAGAATGTGTTGTACAATAATGTCTGTCTCTTGAGTGCTGTTTTACCTTAATGGAAATTTTAAAATGCAGACTGAACAATAGATAGATTACTTTATCAAGGCAATTAGACTCCACATAGAATTTGCTTGCAGGTTACTTCGGGTTAAAAACATTTGGATTGCTGATTGTATTTTTTTTTAATTTTTAATTCTCTGCTATTTTATTATTGTTAAAGATAATGAAGGTTCAGCTGTGGGTCTTTTAACACATCAGGCCATCCTTAAGCCAATCCAGCCATTGTCATGGATAAATGGACCTTCAGAGCCCTCATCAGTTTGTAGCCACTGTCCTAAACTATTTAATGGGACACACCTTGTGTGTGCTTCTAGACTGGTTCCTGAGTTTCACATATACTCTTGCACTTAATAAATGCTGGTTATTCTTATTGTTATTAAAATTGTCTTTACAGCAACAAATATGTTACCCACATGAAATGCTCCCCTAGGAAAGGTCCCAAGAGTAAAAATTGAGTAACAGCTGCTTGCCACATCCCTGCCCTGGAGATTTGCACTGCGTATTAGAATATTAAAGACTCTGAAGAGTCCTGTATCATTCTTATTTTATGCATATGAAATTGGGGGTTTTTTTTTTTTGCAGTTACAAAGTACCTCCGTCCAATGAAAACTCTTTTGTTCGTGCCATCTTCATTTTTTCTTTGCTATCTTCTCTTTAATGACAACCCTTACCATTCTTCCACTGTCTTTCACTTCAAGGGAGTCCTTCAATAGCCAGGCGCTATGAAGTTGCAGTCACTGCAATCAGGCCACCAGGACCATAGAACATGTCAGTCTGTTCACTGGAAGCTTCCAGGTGGTTGGTATTCAATGTTACTTTCTAGCATGTACACAAGTTCTTTTAATATCACAACACACTGTGGTAGCTGGCAGACTTCCTTTGATAGCAGCTGAATTTTAAAGTGTAGCCAATTAAACAGGAAGTACAATCTCACATAGAGAAGGCTATACATCACATATACACCCCCATGGTACGATTCCATGTGTCACAAGCTTAGGGCTTGTCTTTCAGTTTACTATGCATTAATATACCAGTATACCAGTTTAGAGCCATAATGCCCATCTTGAAATAGAAGTTGCTCATGGTATATAGCTATTGAGCTAGGTTCTCCTGGGTCATAAGTAAATCCCACTTTAAGTATTACTATTTGAGCATTGGAATTTATAAAGGAGGTAAATGGGAGTAATTATTCATTTTACTAATGCATCCGCTGCAAGATTGATTTGTAGGGCCTTTGAAAAATATATTTAAGTAAGCATTGAATTCTACACAACTTTCCAAGATCAAACCATTTTATTAGATAAAGTAAGGAATAGCTGTCCTGGGCTATGTAGTTTGATTCCTTCCCTTAGCAGCGTTCTTTGGATCTGATTTTCTTGTTTCTGCATAGTTGGTGTATCATGAAGAGGCTTTCATGACTAGAATAGTTCGTGAAATATTACCATTCACAGGAAATATCTCTCCTTTTACCGCTTGAGAAATCTGTGCTGTAGACCTGTGCTCTTAGGTTTTTTATTCTGTGAAAAGGCACCATTCTTTGGTTTCATTTTGGATGGATTTTGTTGGAACACTATAAATGACTTGTAGGGAAATGAATTAGGCATTTAAGGGGTGTGCCAACTTTTAGAGTACCTGAGTGCTGTTAGTACATTATAGACATACGTTGTCTAATGGTATTCATTTAGCCTCAAAGAGAGATTTTCCGAAGTAGCAAACTCATTCCCAAGAGTACCTAATGCATCGGGTGAATCATGCTGAAACTCTGAAGAATTATAGTATTAAAGTCCTGTGGGAAAACGGTACAGCCAAATATTTAAGAAAGGACAGATATCGTGATCTTCTAGAAAGGATCTTTATAAATCAGAAAGCTGAACTGACAGGGACCGAGAGGCTGGATTGCTTTTCAATCAGGCAAAACTTTTCATTCAGGTACTACTTCTGTAAATGCTCTCACCTGCTCTGTGAGAACCACCATTGGGGGTCACGTTTTCTAGAATCTCTCACAGGTTGGTCCAGCATGGCCAGTTTCTTCATTCCCCGAGGAGTTAGAAACTCCCTGTCTAAGAAGCCAAACAACCATCCTGATGTGAGTTTGACTGCCAGCAGGGAACTGAGTTTAGCGCAGGGCTCTGGACACTATTATTGAGAAACCTAGAATTTGTCAGACTGCCTCTGGAAAATGTCATCTTTACTCCATGAGCTAAGAGTGAGCCTACAGTAAAATATCAATTGCCTACATTTTTAGCATAACCACATACCAATCACTGTACTTGACATACATACTTCATTTACAGGTGAGAAAACTGGAGCTTAGAAAGGTAGCTTGTAAGTAGCAGAACAGGGACTCAAGCTTGGGCAGTAGAGTCCAGAGGTCAAGTTCTTAATCATAGCCGTCCATTTTGAAAGGGTTTGCATGTTTATCAATGAGGTCCTGGAGAGGTAAAGGACAAGTTACTTTTCTTCTGAAACACAGGCAAGAGGAAGCACTGAATTATTTTCACTTAGCTGCACTTTATGGAGCACCACTGTGTGCCAGGTACCCAGCTAAGGCTTTATATGCGTTACCTTTTGTAATCTCCCCAACAATACTGTGAGGTTGATCTCATTATTTGTCCCCAATTTTGAGATAAGAAAATGGAGACTTGGAGCATGAATTTGAATTTACTCTCCCAAGACCAAGTAGCTAGTAAACTGTGGAGCTGGGATTTGAACCCAGATCTGCATGACTCCATAGACCATAGTCTTTAACTACTCTCTCTTGATATATATTTTGCCCCAGTGAGTAACTCCTCTAAGACCATCAGAACAGTTACTTTGACCACCATGTTTATCACTCACAACCGAGGTGCTGCAGTTAATGAGTAGGAGAAGGGAAGATGAGTGAAACTGACGGTCCAACCTTCCTATGATTGTTTTCAGTGGGCCGAGAGTCATCTTCTTTAAAGGAACACTTTACTCAACTCCTTGAGCTAGTGGTCCTGTCTGCATAAGACATGGATTGGGAGCTACCTGTGTGGTGGAGGAAATGCCCAAAGGAGAAAATGTTTGAGCACAAATACTGTTCTTAAGCACAAGTCAAGTAGGGCGTATAATTCCTTTGCAGCAATATGTAGGAGCCTGCTCACTGAAGCAGAAAGACAGCATTCCTTTTCCTTAGGGGTTGCGAAGCTATAGGGTAAGTGAAGGAAGGGATGTGAGTTTAGATCTTATTGGAGGGTTTTTCATATGGAAAGTCCTAACCACTCTTGATTCCTTCTCTTTAAAGGCCAAATGTTATCAGATGGGCTCTTTGAACATGCTTAGAGAGAATATAGGCAGAATTCTGTGAAATCTGGCTTGTATTTGTGGCCAAGGTCTTTGACACAGCTCTACTTTTAAGATGTGTTTTTTTTTTTTTAATCACGGAGAGTAAGAAGTTATTATTATATACTCTCAGTTATCCCTTAACTTTTGACCTCCAAAAGTTCAGTTTTTACAAAAAGTGTAGTAGTTGGTCATGTTCTAACTTTTTAGATTGTTTATATCTGGGACACAGTAACAGAAGAATTTCACCTTTGGACCCTTTACATTGGAAAGTGAGTAGGCAGAATGTATCCATGATTATATATAGCCACTGAAGTCATCAGGTCAGTGTATCCTGTTGTCTCCCTATTTCATCTCCCACGGCAGATAGCCTAAACCTCTGTCATTTGGCTCAAGCCTCTGCCTTATCTGAAGCCTACCATATTACTCGGGATTCTCCAGAGAAACAGAACCAATAGGAAGGGAGGAAGAAAGAGGGATTTCAATTATAAGAATTGGTTCACATGATTATGGAGGCCAGGAAGTCCCCCAATCTACTGTCTATAAGCTGGAGAACCAGGAGAGCTGATGGTGTAATTCATTCCAAGTCCAAACATTTAAGAACCAGAGGAGCCAATGGTAGAAATTCCAGTCTGAGTCCAAGGGCCTGAAAATCGGTATGAGGGGTGTGTTAATGGTGTAAATCCTGGTCAGAGTCGTCAGCCCTGAGAACCAGGAACACCAACATAGGAAGGCAGAAGGTGGATGTCCCAGTCCATGCAGAGAGCCGATTCCCCCTTCCTCCATCTTTGTGCTCTTTTCAGGCCCTCAATGGATTGGATGATGCCCACCAACATTGTGGAGGGTCATCTTCTTTGCTCAGTCCATTGATTCAAATTCTCATCTCTTCTGGAAACACCCTCACAGACACACTCAGAAATAATGTTTCACTAGCTATTCAGGAATCCCTCAGCCCAGTCAAGTTGCCACATAAAATTAACCATCACACCTTTTCAGTGAATGTATTCACAATGTTGCAGAAAAAAGTCCCGGTGAACTCTCACAGCTTCCCCCTTCTGCACCTTCAGACTTACCAGCGCTTGTAGTCGCCGTCTCTCCCATTCCCCTTGTCACAGGAGATGTATCTCTTCCTGTATGTGCCACAGACCATTCTTCCTGCCTCTTTGATGACCTCATTCTCAATCAGACTTCTCTCCCTTACAATTCTAGCATTTTCCTTCCCACGGGCTATGCTGTCTTTTGGAATATAAATATGCTCAGGTAAAGGAACTCTGGAGACTGGACACATCGTGGTGCTAATTGGCAGAGGTAGAGAATATAGGAAAGTGAGTTTGGGTTCACTCCCATGCTCTGTCCCCTGTATAAAAATAACCCATTAGTGAAATGTTCTGATCTCTTAAATGGGTGTGATGATATGGACATGATATGGTTCTTTTGAGGATCAAGTGAAATAATGCTTATCACTGAACAAAGGTGTGTCGTCAAACATAGAAACCAGAACCTAGTAAGTGCTCAAAAATGATGATGGCTGTGGTCATGGTATTATTTATAGTACTTATAGTAGTCGTAGGAATAATTATATGGGGGAATTGAGCTGAAATATCTTCAAGGTGCCCTTTACCTCTACACATACAAGTTTGGATCTTAAAAAAATATATTTTTAAAAGATTTTATTTATTTATTTGAGAGAGAGAATGAGAAAGAGAGAGCACGAGAGGGGGGAGGGTCAGAGGGAGAAACAGACTCCCCGCTGAGCAGGGAGCCCGATGCGGGACTCGATCCCGGGACTCCAGGATCATGACCTGAGCCGAAGGCAGTCGCTTAACCAACTGAGCCACCCAGGCGCCCCAAGTTTGGATCTTATAATGTCCTGTCCAATCCTTTTCTCAGTGTTTAATACATTGTAACTGAATCCAAACTCTCCCAGTTTCATTTCCTCTTGAAGAAACCCTTGTTCCAGGCATTCGGACCACTTAGCATTCCCCACTTATGCTGTGGAGTTTTGTGCCTCATGACCATGTTCATGCTGGTTCCTCTGCTTTCCCTGCCTTTCTCCCTTCTTTACAAGACCTAGAATGGTACACCTTGATCAGTGATGTTTTTCTCATCCCCACATTCCTCTGGGCAGAATTGGTGATCCCTTAGCCTTTATATGTACTGTCCCACACTGTATGTTCATTGTTGACTTGCTTTTCCATCTGCTACACTTGGAACTCCTGGAGGACTCAGATGAGTTAAACTTGGCATCTGCAATGGCTGGGTACTCATTAAAAGCCTAACAGTCATGGTAATGGACAACTGATAGGGCCTCGTGACACCACCCCCCAGTTGAAGAACTCAGTGTTCACTTTAACCGAATTTTTTATCACATGACTGGAGGTTAAAGATTATTTTTAAAGCCATTAAATAGCAATGTTCCTCTCTTAGACATTCTAAATATGGGAAGTTAATACAATATTCGGTTCCCTCCTTTCTATTCCAATTGATGCTAAGAAATCGAAACTTTTAGCTTCTTGATTATAAGGGGGAGGTAGCCTCTTAAAAATAATTGACTCCAATAAGCAGAACCCCTTCTCGGCCACTTTTCTCTCATCTCTCTGTGAGGGCATGAATGATTTTAGTGATTTCTCATCAATTTGAAAGACAAACTCTGCCATCTTCCCTGTTCAATGTGTATGAGGCCACTTAGCAAACTTAGAGGCAGTAATTATCATCAACTTACTCTTTCATCCAAGATGCAAAGCATGGCTTCAGCATTTAATGAACAGTTGCAGACAAGAAGAGAATCCGACTGGTATAGCCTCAGTCCTGTTGGAAGGGTTGGGGCTATGATGTTGGTAGGCAATCAATTGAGGCATTCCTCCGATTGAGGAGGAAGGAAGTATGCAGGGCTCCCTTAGCCAAGGGCCTGGATTGTTGCTTACTTTTGAGTTTGGCAACCTTGCAATAACTAATAGTTTATTTACATCTTAGTCACTGGCTACAGATACCCCAAAAACCTTGCTTTGTTTTTCCTGCAGGGAGATCAAACCCTTTCTTCCAAAAGTGGATTTTCTACTCAGTTCCTCACTTGTTGGCACTCTCAGGTTTAGAAATGACCTAAAAGGTCAATTTCTTCAAATGTCCTCTTTTCTTCTTGCTTGAATCATTTCATACTGTCCATACTTCTATCTTGAACAAAGTGGTTAAGATCCCCAGCTTAGCCACTGAGCAGATATTCGACCTTTGGCATGGCATTTAACTTCTCTGAGCCTGAGTTTCCACATACGTAAAACTGTCAGAATATTAGTACCTAACTGTTAGGACTGTTGAAATATTCCATGGGAGAAGACGGAGGGAAAGTTGGCTTTTGTCGTTACGAATTGATTTTAGTTTTTCCTTCTATCACCCCCCCCCCCGTAGGACTCTGTAGAACAAGCTCAGTTGCCTTCAGATGTATAAAAACCTTTACTAATGTCCTCAAGAGTCTCTGTGAAGAAACTTTATCTTATGACCATTACCTCCAGTTGATCACTTTTCTTTTAAGAATCTGAATGCCAGGATTCAGTCAGAAGCAAGTAGGGTGAAAGATACTATACGTTGTTACCGGTTGTCTGAGAATTCTCATGGATGAGTAAAATGACCCCATTAGTGAGCAGTCTGACAGATGAAGGCCTGGCTTCAAAACAGTCATCTGAACACTTTAAGAAAGTCACTTTAATTTCAGGGCCTATTTTGATTTTATGTTGCAGAAACAGTCTATCTCAGAGTAAATGTATTTTCTGTTAAGAAGTTAAAATACCAGTTTTTTTTTTTTTTTTTTAAGTTCTTTGGTTCGGTATACAGAATCTCTGAATTTTTTTCCCCCTCTTTTTTCACGTTCTCACTTTCTTAAATCAACCACAATACTTGCTTTTAAAACATGGTCTCTCAACATTATTGACATTTGGGGCCAGAGAGCTTTGTTGTGGGTGATTGTCCTTTCTGTCATAGGATGTTTGGTAACATCCCTGGTCTCTTATCCTTGACATACAAGCAGCACACCACCCCTGCCCTCAAGTTGTGACAACCAAAAATGTTTCTAGAATACCATGTGTGCTCGGGGGTGGAGTGGGATGGGGTAGAATGGCAAAAACACTCCCAGTTGAGAACCACTGATTTAACACATTTTGTCCATTTTGAAGCCTCCACGCCAGAACATGTGAAGAATTCTCTATTTTAGAAAGGAAAAAAAAAAGAAGGAAATGATGGGCTAGGCAGGTTGTTCCAAAGAATAATGTAAGTCAATCCCACTCAATTTCCAGATATTTTTTTTATTCTTATGTTAATCCCCATACATTACATCATTAGTTTTAGATGAAGTGTTCCATGATTCATTGTTTGTGCATAACACCCAGTGCTCCATGCAGAATGTGCCCTCCTCAATACCCACCACCAGGCTAACCCATCCTCCCACCCCCCTCCCCTCTAGAACCCTGTTTGTTTTTCAGAGTCCATCGTCTCTCATGGTTCGTCTACGCCTCCGATTTTCCCCGCTTCATTCTTCCCCTCCTGCTACCTTCTTCTTCTTCTTTTTTTTTTCTCTTAACATATATTGCATTATTTGTTTCAGAGGTACAGATCTGAGATTCAACAGTCTTGCACAATTCACAGCGCTTACCAGAGCACATACCCTCCCCAGTGTCTATCACCCAGTCACCCCATCCCTCCCACCCCACCCCCCAATTTCCAGATATTTTTGTAGTGTTTATCTAGTGTAAGCAACTGTGTGTTTTCATTTTTATCCTTATTAATTGATTTCTCTTTTCATTAGGTTCCTCATCATCTGGACAGAGGTTATGCCTGTGTTTTAATTTCTACTGTAGATTTACAGATTATACACCTGGTCTGAAGAATGAATTTGGAAAGCAAATATTCCCCATTTGCCCCTCTAGATCCATTCTCTACCGTTTTTGGTTTTTTTTTTTTTTTTGGAACTTCTCTGACCATAAGGTGTGGGATAAGTGAATCATCCAGAAACCTTTGCCTTCAGGCTTCAAGATGGTTCAATTAGAACAGGCCATTACAGAGCAATGACAAGAGATGGGAGGACAGGAGGAGAGAAAGCCTGGGATTCCTCTGTCTTTGGCCACAGCTTCTTTCAGGTGGCCCTTCTTCCAAGGCTACGGCTCTCTCTGGCTTCCAGTAATAACTCTCCCCATGTCCTTTCAGGTGTAAGTGAGGTAATGACTTTCTACTCTCTAATCCCTGGGAGCTTCACTATTTCATAAGGGTCTTCTGAATGCTACTCTTGTTTCTGTAAATGGTTCCTTTATTAGACACTCTTCAGTTACTTCCTTGAATGGGCCACCTGTTTCCTTCTAGAAAGCTGCCCATACAAGATGACCCTTCTCTTTCAGTGAACCCAGGTCACTTTTAGTAACTTGTTTCCATCAGGGCCTTGACTGCCTTGGAGGAGTCTTGTACATTTCCCATCCCACTACCTGTAACTCTGGTCCTGGAAAGTTGTTGACAAACCTTAGCATTGCTATAAGTAACAAAGTGAAAGTAAGGAATTATTTTGACTCCTTTAATAAGAATATGGTGGATACATCTGTCCTTATTTATGCAGGGAGATATAAAGGAGGCTTTCTATTTGCTTTAGAGTGGTTCTAACCAAGCACAGATATCTAAGACAGAGAACTATCACATGTCTTGACTTGATTTGACTTTGAGGTTTGATGTGTATTCATGATCATGTGAACTTCACCATCAGGTAATAGCCAACAGATATCATATGCCTTCCATATATGTACTGGGTACAGGGCTGCAGAGCATATGAACCTTGGTTCTCCTTCCCAGATTAAAGAAACTTGGTTGGGCATGTCGACTATGGGAAGATCATTTGATTTATTTTTTTCTTTTTGAAAGCATTAAAATCATTTTTCTTTTATACTTTTCCACATATCATTCAATCTGATCACTAGCAATACCCCCACTCTGTCCCATGTAGTCCTTAAATCATAGAAATTCTCCCTTTAAAGCAGTGCTCTTCAATAGCAATGTAATATGAACCACATGTGTAATTTTATATTTTCTAGCAGCCACACTGAAAAAACAAAAAAGAAACTTTTAGGTAAATATAAATTGAATTATATATTTTATTTAGTCCAAAATAGTGTAAATATTATCATTTCACATTTAATCATGACAAATCATACCAAATATTCACTGGAAATATTTAGCCTATATTTTGATTTCATCAAATTTAGGGTTGAAAAAGCAGATCCATATTATCCAAGTTTTTCCAAACATACTTGAATATTCGCAATAACTGAATTGAATACTGGCTTTTACATTTAAAATTTAATTTAAATTTTAAACAGTTTAAATATTCAGTTCCTTAGTTGTATTACCTCATTTCAAGCGCCGGTGGCTACCATATTGGACCACGCAGGTCTAAATTATCTCCAGAGTGCATTTCCTCTTGCCAGGTAACCAATAAAGCCTTAGATGAAAGCTTAGATTGGTTGTTTGGACAATTACCACATTCTCCTATCTGACTTCTTTGTCATTCATCTTCTCCCACTTCACCTGAGCCCATCATCCTCACTGGTTCCTGAAGGATTTTGGTAAAAATTCTTCAGTGCCCACTCTTGACTTCAGGAGAAAGCCCAGTTTCTTCAATATGGCCTGCTAGGTCCTCTCTGACCTGGTCCCTGTCAACTTCTCTAGCCTCTTCTGCTGGTCCTCCTGGGCTTCAAACACACTGGACTGTTCTCTGTTCTCTAAGAGCATCATGTACAAACAACTCTCTACAAGTTCACTTGTACTACGTTCTCCCAAATCCGACTCTTTATTCAGGGCCCAGACTAAATGCTATTTACTAAAAGAAGCCTTCCACTAGCCCTTTGCCAGGCAACACTAATGTCCCTATTCATATCTCAAATGAAATGCTTTCCCATTGTAGTTTCTTTCAGATGTGAGTTGATCTGGCTCATAACTAGTCTCAGAACTCAGAACAAGGGTCACAAACCATAGACCACAAGCCAAATTGTACACTTTACTAAATATGCTCTCTCATGTACATATTGTCTATTGCTGTGCTTATGCTCTATGGCAGAGCCAAATAGTCACAACAGAGACCGAATGACTCACAAAGGCAAAAACTTTTAGTATTTGGCCTTTTACAGGGAAAGTTTGCCTACCTCTATCCTGGAGGATGGGACTTCTGTCTTATACACCTTCGGTGCCTTGCACTGCACTAGGCATATGGCAGGTTCTCAGTAAATGTTTGTGGAATGGAATAATAGATGAATTAGATGAAATTGCATTGATGACTTGAATCAAAGTTGATGTTTTGTCTTGTAATTGATAGGATTTTTGGGAAGAGAAAATCCTTTTGGCTACCTCTTTAGAATTCTTTATGATCTCTACCTTCTTGCACTTTCTGTTTGCTTGAATAAAACAAGTTTTGTCTTACATCTTCATTCTTTTTTTAATGTTATGTACCTACCATTTGTACTGTGATTTCTATTTGATTTCACTTGTTTCCCATGGACACAAATTGATTAACTCCCGAGAATCTGAGTGCCTCCAACACACAGAAGTGGTAGAAGCTGTGGATTCAAGTTTTGGCTTGATCTTTGGCCTAATTGGTTACTTTAAAAAGACGCTTGGCCTAACTTGTTAGGGTTATTTTCTGATTCTTTAGCGCATATTACAATATCCCACCTTCAAGTTATTACTTGTAGTGTGTGTGAGTACAATATGCAGTTTTGTAATGAGTATCATTAACATAATAGATTTTCCTAACGTTCTTAAAAGAAGCGATTTTTCTTCCACAGAGAATGGAAAAATAAGCTGTAGGTGCACCAATTTTAAACATTGCTTAGAGTCAGCCTCCATTATTAAAAGTTTCCTGTTTGGGGGAAGAAATTATTGGCCATCAATAATCCTTTCATAATTGGGTAATAACACCAAAAGGCCACATGGCCATTGCTTCTAATGTTGCATTTTAAAACTAGAATTCTGAAAGCAGACGTTGGAGATGGCTTCCACACTTGAGCCATACCTTTATGAATGAAGACCTTGAAGGATGAGAGGCTACAGATCACGTAGAAAGGTCTGGAGGCTTTATGACATGAGGGCAAAAGATGAAGGATTTGTCCTTCAGAAGTTTCATTTCTAGCAGGACTTTCCATCTTGTAGCGGCTAGAGGCATTCCTCATCCACACCCACAGACACAGCAAGTCTTACAGTTTGTGTTTCTGTCTCACGGTTTTTCCCAGAATTCTTAGGTTAGTGACAGATTCCATGTATTGAACACTACTGTATACTATTTATATATCTTGTTTATGTAATGCATCTCTTGTCCTCACAATAAACCCTATGAGGTAGGTACTGTTCTCTTCAATTTACAGATAAGGATACTGAACCTCAAAGAGACTGAATGCCCTGCACCCAGGTCACAAAGCAAGTAAGTGGCAGATCTGGGATTTGAACCCAAGTCTCGGGAGCCCATGGGTTTAACCACTATGAAAGCTGAAATATTTTCTGAAAGGAAAGAAATTAGGCTTGGGGGGGTGGGGGTGGAGGTGCCCATTCTGTGCTTTGAAATATTCTACTTTTTTCATTTGAAGGACTGAATCCTAGAACTAGACGGGGCCAGATAAATCACCTCATTGAATCCAAAGAGGTTGAACCACTTGGCCACATTACCTCAGCTGACTTAGTGATGAATACAATAGTCTCCTGACTCCTAGCCCAGCGCTTCCTATACTACATCCCAATTCACATTTCTGGCTGGATATAAACAAGTGTACACCCATTTCATTTTATTTTAAGATTCGTTTTAAGAAAAGTATTTCTGCTGAAAGAAGAGGAAAGAAAACAGTACTCCAGAAGTAAATGAAAGATGATTTATTTTTACCAAATCTGCAGGGAATCCAGCAAGGGATGCCAGCACACATCAAATTACCTACTTAAGAGTTTTGCTGCTGACAGGCTGGGCTACTGTGAGTAACTCTCTGTATCTCTTTGAGCTTTGATTTCTTATCTGTAGAATGAAGAATCTGAACTAAGTGAAATCTAAGGTCCTTTCTGGCCCATAGTTTATGATTTCAGGGGAGTGATTAGGAGGTGCCAGGACCAATTAAAGGAGACAAATTTTGGCTCAGTATAAGAAATTCTTTCCAAAGAGCACAGCCTTCCTAAAATGAATTAGGGTAACTTAAGAGATGGGGAATTTCCATATTCAAGCAGAAATGGACTACAACTTGGTGAGAATGTTGTAGAAGTTATTCAGACATTATATTGATGAGGGCATGGCATTTATGCTTAAGGTTATTTCTGTACTTCATACTCCGTGAGAAATGAAATACATTGAAATTTTCAGGCATAGCCACACCATTTGACCTGCAGTCACCTGCACAATCATTCAACAAGTACTTACTGAGTACCCTTGAGGACTCCAGGTGCGGTGCCAGAGCTGAGGATGTCAAGACCTGGCCTCCACCTTGAATGTCATAGACTAGGGATCAAGGCATTGTGGCCCTCAGGCCAAATCCTGCCCACCATCTTTTTTTTTTTTTTTTTCCTAAATAGAATGTTACTGGAACACAGCCACCCCCATTTACTTTCATGTTGTTGATGGCTACTTTCGCACTATTGAGTAATTGCAACAGGGGCCACGTGGCCCACAAAGCCTGAAATATTTGCCATTTGATTCTTTTTAGCAGAAGCTTACCAATCCTTGTCGTAGACGAACACGTACTTCTTGAGCTTCAATCTTGTGGCCTCCGTGCAGACCTGGAGGACGCACAGAGGCAGCACATATAATTACTTCTTGAAGAGGCGTCAGAAGTTTTTCAGAGGAATTAAACTGTATAATCATGATGTCTTTGAGTGGGAAGAGACCTTAGCAGTTTCAGCTGTCCTAACTTTTCATCCATTTCTCTATATATTGCCTCTCCAGCATCCCTGATATACTGCATTTCTTTCAGCAGGAAAGCATACATGCTCCCTACAGAGAAGTGGTAACATTTTACAAAAGTTAGCCTGCCAATTCATGCAGAAGTGTGAGACAGTCATAGGTGGCCTCTGCATTCTAAAAGGGAGGCAGAACCCCCAGTCTTCCTGTGCCTGTCTGAACTTCAGATGAAGCCAAGTTCAGACTCTGTAGCTGGCCTAGGCTGATGCAATCAACCTGCAGGGAACTTGAGGGCATAAGGGCTTGGGGCTTGTCCTCCTTCCCATACCCGAGGATGAGAGCCCAGCTGCTACAGCCATGATTTTATCACCCTGGCAGTAGAGTGAAGTCCCACTAAGCTGGACTCAAAGGTACTAAATAACTTGTCGTAGGGAGACGTGGAAGAACCACCAGAACCACCTCCATTGCTTTTGCCCTAATGTCATATATGACCTCCTGGAGTACTCTCCTCACAGTACGAATTCTCGAGATAAGTGGCATGGATTGATTGACCGACTTCTTCTACAATTTATTGTCAGCCTGAAGAGGACTACAACAGTGCAATTAATGATTTGTTAAATATCCTGCTCACTTATACGTCAAAGCCTTGATGCTCTATTTTTAAAATGCAATGTGAGATGGATACTTCGACAATGGGAGTCTTGAAAATTCCTGATAAACTTATGAGGGTCTCTTTAGAGGGGGGAAAAAAAAATCCTTTTTTTTTTTACTTTTAATTTTGACATGATTTCAGACTCCAAAAAATGACAAGAACAGTACTCTATGGTACACCACCATTTCCCATATTTTTGCAATTACCATGCTGCAGTAAGTAACCTTGTGCTTCTGTGTCTTCATATTGTTGGAGATATATGTTCAGGAAAAATCCTGACAAGTGGGATTGCTGAGTCCAAATGTAAGTACACATATAATTTGGTTAAATATTGCCAAATTCCCTTCGGAAGAGTTGTACCAGTTTGCACTCCCATCAGCAAGATGTGAGAGTGTCTATCTCCACAGCTTCACCTACAGAGTGTGTTACACTTTTTAATTTTTGCCAGTATGGTAGGTTAGAAATGGATTGTTAATGTCGTATTAACTTGCATATCCTTAACGTGCATATCACTTGAGTGAGGGTGAATGTTTTTCATAAGCTTAAAGGCCATTTTAACATCTGTTTTGTGTGTGGAATTACCCATATCTTTGCACATTTTTGTATCTGGAATTTGGGGGTTTTTTCCCTTCAAAATTTGAGATTTATTTATACAGTAGAGATAGTAGTCACTTATCTGTCATACATGTTGCAGTATTTCTCTTGGTTCGTCAGTTGTCTTTTCATTTTGTTTACGGTATTTATTGACATTCGTTAGGTTTTTTAAAGTACTGTTATATAGTGAGGTTTAACAACCGTATCTTTTATTGTTTTTGCATTTGGAGTTCTAGCTAAAAGACTTCTTACTATACCAGCTTAAAGAGGAATTCACCCATATTTTCTTCTAGTGCTTATATGGTTTCACTTTGAATTAGATTCCTGATCCATTTGAAATTTATTCTTGGGGTGCCTGGGTGGCTCAGTCAGTTAAGCGTCTAACTCTTGGTTTGGTCTCAGGTTATGATCTCAGAGTTGTGAGATCGAGCCCCGCATTGGGCTCCACACTGTGCATAGGGCTTGCTTAAGATTCTCTCTCTCCCTCTCCAAAAAAACTATTCTTATGTATGCTGTGAGGTGTGGATCTAATTTATCTTTTTTCCAAATGGCTAACCATTGTCCCGGCACCATCTATCACAAAAGCCTGTCTTTGCTGCAGTTATTCAAGATAAGACTTTTATTATATACTAAAGTTCCATATTTATTTGGGTCTACTTTTGAACTTTCTATTCTTTTTTAATGGTCTCTATTGATGCACTAGTATCACACCTATCAATTACAGACGCTTTATAATACATTTTATTGTCTGGTAGGGCTACTATGTGCTCATAGTTTTTCATCTTTGTGTTTCCATGACTATTATTAATTTTTTCACATGAGTTTCAGTGACAACTTGTCTAACTCTGTAAAAAGGCTTGTTGATATTTTTATTGGGATTACATTAAATTTATAAATTAAACTGATAAATTAAATGACATCTTTATACTGTTGAGTCATTCCATCAACAAACAAGGAGTGTCCTTCCATTTCTCTAAGACTATTTTTGTGCCTTTTATGAGTAAAAAAGCTTAAAGAAAATCAGATTTTTCTTTCAACTGTTGAAGTTATTCAGAACATGACAAATGGACTTAATGATAATGCCATTTACATTTATAACAAGTAGAAAAGGGAAGAACAAATCTGCTCCAAGCCTATTCCAGTTGTATTCCAAGATGAAATGTCCAGCATTTACTCATTCATTCATTCATTTATTCTCATCAGTGACTTCACTGAAGCCAAAGAACAGCTTATCAAAACCCAAGAGAATAGTTATAAAGGATGACAGTCATGACTGGTAAGAATGAAGATTCAAAAATATTTTGGCAGTCTGGAATGATCAGCCCAAACTCAACAAGTAGAGTAAAAGCTACCCTGAGCTTCAACAGTAGAATCACATATGTCAAATTTAAGAAAAAAATCTGCTTTAGCTGCAGTACTTTTGATATCTGGAGGAGGTATCTAGATTGACCCATAAACTTAATAGGAGCCAATACTTTCTACTTAGCAGCTATTAAAATAACATATTAATCCAGGCTTCATTGAAACAAGTGTGGTGACCAGATCGAAGCAAGTAGTGCACTGCTTTGGTTGGACCAACCTGTAGGTAGCACTCTCTTCATGTGAGAAGAAGAATCATAAATTAAGGGAAACATGAACAACTAGAGAGAATCTAGAGGAGAGCACCCAGAGATGTCAAGGTGTCAAAAAAAGCGTCTTTTGTTAGGAACAGTTGGAAGAGCTGGGGATCTTGGAGAAAAAGAAGAAAGAACTTAGAGCTCTTACCTGCCTTTGATAAGTGGGTGTCAGGAACTCAGCATTGCTCTAGAGACTAGAACTAGAAAGTGAAACAAGGGGGCAGCTGTTGGTTCAACTTGGATTTCTTAGCAAAGTTTCAGTTGACTAAAATGTTTGTGGGGGAGGGAGAAGAGGTGGAGAAATGGGGTAGGGAGAGAGAATAAGAATGAATGTACTATAATGGAGCAACAGCAGAAGCAAAGAGCTCAGTTGGCACGGTAGAGACAAAAGATGATGGTGGTTTGGTCTAGACTCCAAAGTGACAGTGGAGAAAATGAAAAGTGTTGGATTTGGCATTTATCTTATAGGTAGAATTAATGAGATTTACCAATGGATTGGATGTGGGAGTTGAGGGAGAGACAAGCATGAAGGATGAATTTTAGGTTTGGGGGGTTGAACAACTGGCTGGATGGTGGTGCCGTTTACCAAGATGGGGCATATTGGGGGGTCAGGATGGAGTCATGGTGGGGTTGGAAATCCAGAGTTATTTTATGAATGTCAATTTTGAGATGTGCACTAAACATCAACGTGAAGATATTCGGTAGGCAGTTGGCTTTATGAACATGGAAGTAAAGGGATAAATCAGTGCTGAAACCATTGTTTGTTCACAGCTCCCTCCTATATGGTTGATTTTTAGAAGTTTGACCTCAAGCTCAGTGGTTCATTACTATATATTATACAGTATTTATCCTAAAAGAGCCTCCAGTCTGGCTTCAGAGGCAGAAAGCCATCTTAGAACAATTTAGGAAGCAAAAGTGAGCAATTGGAAGTGTGGTAGTAAATGGTAAGTGCAAATGAAAGTCTGAGAAGAGAGAGATTGAAGACTACAGTAGATGAGGGCATCCTGCAGGAGGCAGCATTTGTTCTGGGCCTTGAAGGCTATACTCAGGGAGAGAGCAAGGGTGTGAGCATTCCATGTTGTGCTAAAATATAGCGTGGCCTTAGTTCTTAGTGGGAATGTGCTTTGAGATTGCTTGACTTGATGACTTTGACATTTCCTAAGCATGCTCTGGGTGCTGTGCTCCATTTTGCTTTGCGAGAGAAATGCCCCAAGTTTGCTATAGTGTTTGCTCATGGTTAAGGGATGTGGAGAGTGCAGTGCAGCAGGGCACATGACTTGCAAAGAATCTCAAATGCTTGTGCCCTATATGGCCTATCTCCAGCGCCAGAGATAATCACTTCCTCCTGGGATTACACCCTCTGATGGGACCACGGTGCAGAGTGGTTTCCTCAAAGTAGTATCAACGCAGTTTCTCAGGTAGAGAAGCTATGCAAGGAAGTACAGATGTGTGGGTGGGAGACCACATGGGGAGAAAAGCACTTCCCACACTTGGAAGTGTTGACAAGGGCTGCATCAATGCACTCTGAATATAGACAGCAAGTTGTGTGTTTCTGCTAAGGCAGCTGCCACCAACAGGCGCACAGGCTGTGCTATTCTAGGAAGCCACCATAATCTGATTGTAGCTCTTGCTCATTTTACCTTGTGATACATTCTTTCAAGTCAGTCCATGTTGTCCAGCTCCAAATTCATGTCCTCACATTCCCACCCTGAGATAGAACTCGGCTTTCCTTCTCTCTCCTTGCTGGAGGTAGTCCTAGAGCACTAATTTTCAAACTCTGCTTTGGGGAACCCTAGGGATTCTGAGCTGTTGGGTGCTAAGAGAGAGCTCTGCTTTTTAATTGTTTTGTATTTTGAGCTATACATATGGTTTCATTAACATAGAGTTGAAATTTACTGTTCTAAAAAGTATAAGGAGTACATTCAAACTCTTAATGTAACTAGATTCAAATCAGCCACCCCAGATTTTTAATAGTGCCCCCAACATTCCCTCTTTCTCTTTATGCTTAAAAGCAGCTGGGTCCTGGGGCACCTGGGTGGCTCCATCAGTTAAGCATCTGCCTTCAGCTCAGGGTTCTGGGATCAAGCCCCGCATCGGGCTTCACATTCAGCGAGGAGTCTGCTTCTCCCTCTCCCTCTGCTCGCTCTCTCCCCTACCTCAAATAAATAAATAAATAAATAAATAAATAAATAAATAAAATCTTAAAAAAAAAAAAAAGGCAGCTAGGTCCTAACATTTACAGAACTCAACTGGCCCTATACATTTTTGAATCATGAAATTTTAATCCGTTTTCATTCAAGCCAGTTAGAAGAGGATTAATTAGATTGTAGGGCCTAACAGATTCTTCCACCCCTGACCCCTCCACTTCAGGTTGCTGGAGCACAGGTCCAATCAAGTATTGCTTTTAAAAAATACAGTCCATCTAGTTGATTTAATAAGAGCATCAGCCATTTTTATATTTAGATTCCTTCCCTCAGTGTATGTGTGCACTTATATTTATCACAATTCATCTCATTTTTGGTATAAAATATCAAGTACCTGAAAATATAGCAAAGAATTTTGAAAGACTTTAAGGACAGAAGACAAGAAGGTTTCCTCAGGCCCCAGTATCTGAAAATAACTTGACATCTCATATTACCTCATACATTTATTTCCACGAAGTCACCATTTATAGATGGTTTTTGTCCTTCATATCCAAGTGTATTTATTTTAAGTTGAATGCATAGGAGGTTTTATGTATACAAATTTATATTTCTATAACATATAAAAACCCATGTCAGTTTGACATCTGACATTAATTTTGCACCTACTTGAAATGTCTGCCTTTTCATTTGATTGGTATCAACAAATCATTGTTATGAGTCTTTCTTCTTAATCTCAATCAATTCATGATTAGGTAGTCATTAGTCATACATTAGGTAGTATGAAATCATATTATTAACTTTTGCCCTACTATCAGGTGATTAAGTTGAAATTTCAATTTTTCTTTCAAAAGTAATGCGGGGCCTTTTAGTTCTCACAGTCTGAAATGAACTTGTAAGACTTTAGAGAATCTGTTTTCAGGATTAAAATTATTTGAATGCACTCCAGTGGGAAAGACAGTCTCAAAAATTGAATATTCATCTGTTTCAAAACTTATCACAATATAGCACAAAGCAAAACTGAATCGAACTGTTTCTTCTGATACACTGATGCAACATAGATTTGAATTGCAAAGAAGCCTTTTAAAAATAGGATGTGTGTGTACAAAGAGAGCCTAAGTCACATTGACAAAACAGAAATGCACATGAAGCACAGAGATAGAGTGACAGATCAAGTGAATGATTCTCCTTTTGTGAACAATAATATCCCGCAGATATGCAGAGAATATTGGACTAATCGGTGATGAAGAATTATGGTAGAAGACATCAGTGGCTCCAATAGATGATTGTGTCCACCTACCCTGGGTGCATGCATTTTCATTTTTATTGAAAATGAGAGTCTGGGCTTCGGAGGGATGCTTTCAGGCCCACAGTGTATTGTGCCCATCAAGTGCGTGTGACATATGACAGGTAATGATGGTGGTAGGAGGAGCTGTGACAATGAGATAGATAGCATTTTATGAGAAAATGTAATGCCACATTTGAAGAATCTAGCTGTCCACGAGAGGCCAGTGAATGGTACTAATACGCTGAGGAGAGGGGTTTGCGAGGACAAATTTGAAGCAGAGTGCTTACTGGTTAGCTTCCACACTTTTTTCTCGTTAGGGAGCTGAGGATATTTTAAGTGAATGAAGAGGAAATTTAAATTCTGTGGGAGCAAATTGTGTCAGGTTTTAGAAAGCAGACTAAGCCTGACCGTGGTAGAGTATGCTTCTCTTCAGAGGGGTTACCTAGAGAACTGGCCCCTTTCTGGAACTCGGGCAGAAATAATGGCAGTGATGGCACCCAAGCGGGCACTGCTTTTCAGAGTGAGGATTGGCGTTCAGAGTTCCTCCCAAGTCCCAAGCCGGACTCGGTGCTGCCACCCTGTCTCGCATCAAATCAAAACAGCCGGCTCTGTTGCCCAGGAAGCACACGTAGCTGCGAAGTTGTGCCGGTTTTCTGAAGCACGGTGGAATTGTGAGGAAGAGCGGAAGGCTTCACCACAGTCTCATCAGCCAGTCCAGAAGGACATGCAAGTAGATGCAAATAGGTGGCAGGAGATCCAACAGTGACAACTTTAGACAACTGAGGCACCGTCTTAACCAGTTTCATACACTCTGAACCTAGAAATCACGTTCTGGGGCTCAAGTGCCAAGTATCAACTTGACCTCCAGAAGGGATTCGACAGGTAGTGTGCATTTGGGTCTCACTCAGTAGGCTCTGGGGGTGGGAATCCTGAAGGTTCAGTCTGAACTGCCAAGACCCCCACCCAGGACAATAAGTGTATGCAAGAGACCAGCCCAAGCAGAGATGAGTGACACAAAATGGGTCCAAATAAATACGAAGCAACTCCTACTCCCAGCAGTCTGGATACTCATCCTGACTCATTTTCCAGACCCGTCTCCTACCTGCTGCTAGCTATTACAAAGGGATCACAGAGACTTCTACTCAAGTTCTTTACCTATGTGCTTGGATCACCTCTGCATCCCCCCCCACACACACACACACGCACAAACACACACTTGCTTTTAGCAATAGCAATTATGTAGCTAAGATGGGTCATACTTTGACATCTAAATAAAGGAAACTTCAAAATCCTAATGATTTGAATTGGGAAGCTAGAAATGAAGGCAGATAGGCTAATTAAAAGGTACATAGACTATAGCAAGAACAAGATGATGGGCTGGAACCAAGGCAATTGTCATTAGAGTTGGACAGATGTAGCAGTAATTGGGTAAAAAAAGGTCCAGGAGAACTTGGTATTGTCCTGGTTGTGTGGCTTAGAGAGAGAGAAGACAAAATGATGAGCCTGGGGTTACAAGCCTTGGTCCCTTAACAAATGGAGATACCCTTCACAGAAAGACATCGGAAGGAAGAGTTGACTTAAAATGTTAAATTCTGTTTCAAATATTATGAGCCTGGGGTACAAATGGAACATTGCATTGATTGCAGAACTGATGCTTTGGAAGGAGGCCAAAATTTGAGAATTGTGCAAGTAGTACACGGAGTAGATGAGACCACTAAAGGAACACAGAAAGAGAGGACAAGGAGTTGAGGATGGATCTGGGAATACCTGCTTTTAGGGCAGAGGAAGAAAAAAGGCAAAGAGGGACTAGTGAAGGGGGGTAGGGAGCAGTGGTCAGAAAAGTAAAAAGAGAAATAGGACAGCACAGTGCAATGGAAACCAAGGTAAGAGAGAGGTGGGCCAATAATATTAGATACTTCAAAAGATCAAGGAGTGTGTGAGCTGAGACAAAGCCTTTGGGTTTGGTAGTTAGAACCCCATTCTCTCCCTTTATTATAACATTGATGAGTCAAGGCCATGACCACTACCAAGTCCTTAATTAATGGTATACTAACCCCAGTGATCAGTGACTGAACGACTTTGGAGAAGTGATACAATTTTACATTATCCATTTATTCACTCAACAAATCTTTGTTGAACTTGACTACATGCCAGGCACTGTGCAAGATGTTATCTCTCCCATGCCAACGTGAGGTATAATATTAGCAGTACCCTCCCCTGGCCTTCTAGCTAGGTCTTGATATAATTATTAATAGCTCCTCATTTCATCCTCAGCAATGTCCTGATTTGGACAATAAATTATATTTATTGCCTATGGTCCACTTCTCCAGACACCTATGGCCTAGTCCACTCCTATAACTCTTTTTGCCTGAGCAAGGGCTTCTGAACTCAACTGGAGTGGGACCCCTCATGTGCGCCAAGTTGTCTGTGAATTATAACCATCTTTGTTGTCTTTGCAGTGTGGGTCATGTGTTCCCAAATGTATGTCTTACAACACAGGCTGTGTGTGTTCCTGAGGCTCACCTGCCCTAGACCTACTAGTCACATGTTATCTGCCAGGAATCCATGACAGCCGTTCAGTTTGGATTGATCTTGATGATTCAGAGTCGGTCTGTCACTTACTCGCAGGAATAACTCATGGTACGAACTAGCCTAGATTCATTGTGTTTATTTTAGGACTGTAGACATCTTTGCCAAATCATATAGTGTGAAGAATAAGTGAGGATAGCAGAACTGACTTGGCTACACCAAAATTTCTCATGTAGAAGTGAGGATTAGGGTATTTTTAGCTGGTCAGTAAAGAGTTAAGTGTGTTAGCTAGAGGCACTTGGGAATCCAAGCTGTGCTTATTTCTCGGATTTATAAATAACTTAAACCTATGTAGGAGTTAATTAATTTGGCTCCTTTCCACCTACGGTTTCGCTTCTTGAGGGAATAACTTGACCCTTCTTATACCCAATGTTTGTAGTTGTAAAGAGAACTCCCAACAGAATGAATAAAACCTCTCTTGGATTGTCTGAGTTTGGCTTCCTGTATACCTCTACGGAGAAATTCTGAGATGTCAGGCACAGCACAAAATGTCAAAATAACTCTTCGGGTTGGGACAAACATATGCCTGGTATTAGTCCTGGCTGGAGTTATTTGCGATTCTAGGGTTTTTGTTTTTGTTTTTTTCTTTGACATGACTGACATTCTAAAGCAGGAGTTAACCTGTGACTTGGTAACAGTAATAGAGACCTATTAAAAGTACCCCAAATTTCACTCACTCCATCCTGACTTCTCCTTTCCCTGGAGAATATTTTAAAACAAAATTATTGCCTTTGGGAGGATAAGTCGGTTTCTTCATCTCTGAGGTTCCCCATGATTAAATAAGCAGTTGCAGGAGTTTTCTCAGTCGTCAGAAGCCCAGAACGCAGGAACACTGAACAGTAGGAATAAAAAAGCCACTGGTCAGGCTGACAGATCTTCCTTATAACAGCTCTAAGAGGATCTGACAGATTAGACTGCAGGTAAGGCCTATGAACTGAGTGGAACAGATGAAAATGAACTGAGTCGTTTGATGTCACGATGCAAATGAAGTGTGACTTAATAGAAAGTACTCATTCCAAATGCCACATCCCTTGCGTCATCCAATCTTCCCAGCCACTCGAGTGGATGCCACCCCTGAATAGCATGGCAGAATCTAGCCCATTAGCTGGGATGGCAGTCTGTATTGTTTTGTGGACTTCATTTTAAAATGTGTCATCCCTATGAACCATCCCTATCATAAATGTGACTACATTTTCTCCTGAGTTGCAAAAGAGCCATCCTGTCTTTTCAGAGCTATGAAATACGTTGGATTTCACCATTTCCCCCACTTTGGGAATTGGGTCCAGGATGGAGAGGAAGCTGTTCCACTTAGGTTACAGCACTGAGCGTGAGAAGAAGCCCCCCTCTTCCTTACTCCTGAACCAGCTCAAGGCCAAGATTGCAGCAACCGAGCTGCAGTCTAGGGTCTCATGACTGAACAGAGCAATTAGCGTTTATAGTGAGCACTTAACTTCATGTCAGTGGTACTACATGTAAACTTGGAATATTTCATTTAATCCTGACAACATCTCCGTGAGATAGTTCCTGTCATTGTCCCAATTTTGCAGATAAGGAAACTGAGAAACTTTCTAGTTACATCAGCTCAAAGACTGTGACCTTGGACAGGGCCGGCATTCAGACCCAAGGTTGTTAGACCAAAGTCCATGCTCATTTCTCCACATCGTACGGCTTCAGGCGAAGTTTAAAGGCAGGGTAAATTGCCCTAATTGAAGCCTCCCCGAAGCCCACATGTTTATAGGTTAGTACATCTTCTGTGGCATTGATCGCCAGTTCGTTAGAATCCTTAGCTTCACAACTATCGAGATTCTCCTGTCACACGTGTTAGCCCAGCTGTTTCCAATCACAGGGACTTTGCTAGGCCCTGACTGACACCCACTTACTCCCTGAGCCTTATAGTCCAAGAAATTTGGCCTGCACCCTGCATTCTAAGCATCCTGGATCCTCTGATTGGGGATTTGTCACGATCAAACTACTCAGCCCTGGAGGTAGACAGAGCTCTCCTTCTATGTGTCTGCAGATGGAGGCACTTCAGTCCATACTCAGGGCATGGAACAGTTTCTGGTGGCAGCCACGACAAATTACCACAAACTCGATGGCTTCAAGCAACAGATTTTATTCTCTTGTGTTTCCAGAGGCCAATGATCCCAATTCATGTTGTTGGCAAGGATACACTCCCTCCAGGGGCTCTAGGGGAGAATTTGTTCCTTGTCCCTTCTATCTTTTGGTGACTCCAAACAACAAATTATATTCTCTTGTGTTTCCAGAGGTCAGTGACCCCAAATCATGTTGTTGGCATGGATACACTCCCTCCAGAGGCTCTGGGGGAGAATCTGTTCCGCTCCTCTTCTAGCTTTTGGTGACTCCAGGCATTCCGTGGCTTCTAACTGCCATTACTTCAATCTCCGCCTCTGTCTTCATATCACTTCCTCCTCTTCCCTCTGTCTTCTCTTCTTCTGTCTCAAATATTCCTCTGCCTTTCCTTTATATGGACATTTGTAATTGGATTTAGTGCGCAGCCAGATAATTCAGGATGACCTCATCTCAGGATCCTTAATTTAATTACATCTGAAAGACCCTTTTCCCAAATATGGTAACATTCACAGGTTCAGGGATGAGGATGTGGACATATACTTTGGGGCATCACCATTCAACTCACTACAGGGGACTCAACATCCCCCAACAGTGTCCTGAACCATAGGGAATTAGGCTATCAAGGGCCAAACTGAGTCACTAGGATCATGAGGATAGGATTGTGGCCATTGTCCCCTCCCACCTTTCTAAATACTGCCCCTCATCCATTGCACCTTCCAGTCCCCCGGCTTTCCTGACACCCCATGGGATCAGCCTCAGGTCAACCTATGTCCGTTGTCATGGAACAGGGTAGTTTAAGAGAGCGCATGAAATTAGGAATCAGGCAGGAATCTGGGTTATAAGTTACTCCAATGATTCCTGGTGAGGTGACCTTGGACAAGTTACTTTAACCTCTCTCAGACTCAGTTTACTCACCTGCAAAACAGAAACGAGATGAAATAATTTTGATCAGAGGTTCCTGAAAGAGGAAAAATACCTTGGCTTTGGAGACAGAGACTCATGACGTTGTTTCCTGGCTCTGCCCCCCACTAACCATGTAATTTGGGACAAGACACTGCAACTCTCTAAACCTCTCCATTTCCTCATCCACAGAAGAGGGATAATGCCTCTTAACCTACAGAGATGTTAGGATCTAATGATAAAATACACAGAAAATCTAGTTGGTGTCAATGCACATTTATTAAACTTCTTGTTGTTGTCGTTATCTACAACTTGGCAGAGTGCCGGATCTATGTCAGACATCCTACCGCACACTATGAGCAATGCAGAGGTGCGCCTTGGTCCTCCTGTAGAGGTGGTTGACTTAGAATGAGAAAGATGGTATTGTTGTGAAAAACTAGAAACACCACTCAACTTGTGCCCCTAAAAATGAATTCCTTGGGATATAGTTAAGTCATCTTCACTCTTGGGTGAAATTGCATAAATTTGTGGAGTCCAGAAAAGAACAAAGAAGATGGGGGTGAATTACGTTTTAACGAGCAAACATTTTAACTATGGTGAACATTTGGATATCAAGACCACAGATCAAAGCTAATGTCTTTCCTGTCCAAAATTCATAGACTTTAAATATGTCCTGGGGATAAGTTGAGAAATGTAGATGACTAACAAATGAACCCTTTTTAATTGGATTTCACTTTTCTAGCCGAATGTGCATGGAGTTCCTCTTGTTTTACTGGCAAATTCCAATTAGGGTCATTAGGGTGACAAAACCAGCTTGACTGTTCATAAATATCTTGCTTCGTACAGAAATTAAAGTGTTGCTGCAGACATCAGGATATTACCGTTCAGACCACTGAGGGAGACTTCCAGGACAACAATCTAGAAGCCCACATTAGCCTTCCTCCTTTGATTGCAGTTAAATACACAACAGCTGCTAAATCTTCCAACATCAGTTCAAATGTGATAGTACCACCAATGGTAGAGGAAAAGGACTTCCCTAAATAAAACAGCCAATTAACTGTTTGATGTATAAAAGGCAGGCCTTGCCATCATACTAAGCACTGGGTCCAGGAAGTACCACTCTTGTTTCCTGAATGAGCAAATCCAGGATATGAGGATCCATTCTTCGGCTCTTTCATTCAATAGGCAGTGACTAAGTACTTTGAAAATGTACCAGTCTTATGCCAGGTTCTGACAATCCAGAGCCAAAGAAGTCTCAGCCTTAACAGGTAAACTCTACAAGTTCTTGTGATTACACTGCTGTGGTTGTTAGGAAGGGTATGGGCAGACTGCGGGGCGTGCAGGAGAGGAAAGCGTGCCTATGCCTTGCAGACTCGGGGGAGGCTACATTTGAGAGGATGGATGGGAACTAAGAATGGGCACAAGAGGCAGAGATTTTACTAAAGGCAGAGGACCAAGGCACAGAGATGTGAAAGCACAAAAAAAAGCATTAGGCGGGTCAAGGTGCAGGATGAAAGGTTGGCTCTTTGGGTCTTGACCTATCAGGGAAATGTTTTTTTGAGGCAGATTCGCCAGGACCCGGTGTTGAATAAGATATAGGGAGAGCCCTGGGAGGGTGTGGAGGCAGGAAGGCTGTGAGGCTTTTAGGCTTGGGCATGGGGATGGAGGCCCAGTTTGGGTTTGCCCCAGTGTGCTTTGTCCATGAAACAAAATCTGGGCCGCCAGAGCCAATGCTCTTGAAGCTCTCACAGCCCCATCTGGCTGATTAAGTGCTAATTCAAATATCAATTAATCGTTCCTCATTTAATTTCTTTTAAAACATTTTTCACAGTGCAGATAATGAGGAAAAATTTTCTCCTTTGAAAAGTCAAGCAAGACCCACCACTTTAAAGAAATTAGTCCCAAACTGGCAAATTGCAAGCTAGTAAGTGAGCAGATATTGGCAATTTGGTTCAGGAGGTTAAGATTTCTGTCTCACAAAAGAAAGATCAAATCATGGGTGAATCATAAGGTTTTCCAAGAGAAAAGGGGAAACGCCCAACTTTTTTTCAAAACTACCTATTGTTTCCTGTCTTTGACCTGGTACTAGTAGAATTGGTGATGTGCTGTGACCTGAAAACCGGCAGTTGATTCTGGAATCATAGCAACATTAAGGCTCAGAGAGGTTATGTGGCCTCCCCAGGGTCACACAGCTGATTAGTGGCAGGTCTAGCTGGACCAGAAGACAGAAGGCCAAAGTTTTCCTTGCCTTTCTTTTGATCAGTGTTGCCTCTGGTCTTGGTAGTGAATGATGCTTGCATTTGGCGAGACGGTGAGAAAGACAGTAGGAAGTGAGGTAGAGATGGGGGTGGGGGTGGGGATTCTAACAAACTCGTGGAGGCAGGAATTTCTCTGGAAAGTAGTCCCCTAGGGAAGGCCCAGATTGGTGGACGGATTGACCCATGCTTGGGAAGAAACTGCCAAAGGCTTTTTATTTTCTTCAAGTAAAGCAGTCTCCTCCTCCTCAGGCACAGATGCTGGGTGAGTGTTTATACCCTCTTCCCCAGTTAGGCTTTCTTTTTTTCCTGGAAAGTGGAGACTGAAGTGCCTCCCTGGCTTTTCCCAAAGGACTTGTTGGAAAGAGGTAAGAAAAGGAGTTTGGATTTTATTCTAAGTCTGCTGGGTAGTCCCTGGAAGATTTTAAGAAAAGAAGTGAGTGATTTGATTTATTTTTTAAAAAAAGCTTACTGTGGGGCTGAGTGGAGAATGGATGGCAGGGAGTTACAGAAGCTAAGAAAAAATCTCAGAGGCAATTGCTTTAGGCCAAATGGGTATGGTGGATCAGATCAGGATGGGAATATTAGTGATGGATAGAAGTAGACAGAATCAGGATACATTTTTGGAGGTAGAATAAGAAGGATTTGTGGAAGAATCGAACATGAGGTGAGAGAAAGAATGTAATCCATCCTGGAGTTGTTATGTGGGCAAGTGGGAATGTCTAGGGGAGAAGAATTTTGCAGGAAAATTCATGAGGTTGGGTCTGACTACATTAGTTTTCAGGTGCCTAATCAGACATCCATGTGGAGATGGCCAAGAGGCACTGAGACATATGAGTGGAAATGTAAGCTTGGGGAAGCAACAGCACATAGATAGTATTTCAAGCTATAGGACTGAATGAGGTCACTTAAGGTGAGAAGGAAAAGAGGCTACAAAACAGATTGAGGAGAGGCCAGGGAGATAGAAATAGAACCAGGAGAGTGCACTGTCCTGGAAGCCCAGGGAAGAACAGGTTTTAAAACGGATGGAAGAGTCAGCTGTGTTAAGTCCTGCTTGGAGTCAAGTAAATTAAGAGCAGAGAAGAGAGCACTGACTTTGATTACATGAAGGTCATTGATAACTTTGGCAAAAGCAATGTTTCTAGAGTGGCAGAGGCAGAAACTGGATTAGAGTGAATGGAGGAGAAAACAAGAGGCAAAGAGTGCAAATGGTAACTGTATACTACTTATAAAAGGGATTTGGTTAGGGGAGGGGGGTGGGAGGATGGGTTAGCCTGGTGGTGGGTATTGAGGAGGGCACATTCTGCATGGAGCACTGGGTGTTATGCACAAACAATGAATCATGGAACACTTCATCTAAAACTAATGATGTAATGTATGGGGATTAACATAAGAATAAAAAAAAATTAAAACTCAAAAAAAAAAAAGGGATTTGGTTGTGAAGGGGAATGGAGAAATGTGGGGTAAAAGGAATTTTCTGTAAAAGTAGGTGATAACAACTACGACATGCCTGTTTGCTGATGATGATGATCAGGTAGAGAGGGAGAAAGTTAAGGCACAAGAAAGAGAGGGACTAAACCAGAGGAGGGAAACCCCTGAGAAGGTGGGGGGAGATGGGATGGACCCCAAGCCCAAGTGGAGGAGTCAGCCACTGGGAGAAGCAGGGACATTTCACTCTAGTGCTCCTGCTTTGTCAGTTAAGGGAGGCAAGGACATCATCCGTGAGTGCCAGGTTGGATGTCAGATGTGCTTATAGGTTTGTAGCTGTGAAGGGGTTGTTTTGGAGAGTGGGAATGTGAACAGTAAAGCAAGTGTGGTAGGATGTTCAGGCAACATAGAGGGCTCATTTGGAATTTATGACCGTGACTTTAAAATGAAGCCTGTCAACACAGCTGTGTGTTTTTTCAGGCAATATTCAGCTGCTAAAATACAGGATGAAGAGGGCGCCTGGGTGGCTCAGTCGGTTAAGCATCCAACTCTTGATGTCAGCTCAGGTCTTGATCTCAGTGTCGCGAGTTCAAGCCCCGTGTTGGGCTCCATGCCGGGTGTGGTGCCTACTTAAAAAGATAAATAAATAAAATAAAATACAGGGATGAAGTAGGCAGAGAGTAGAGTTGACTGAAGTTGGGACTTTGCAAGGCAGATGTGATAGAGAGAAAGAGAAATGAGGAAGTTAAGCTTGTTCCAAGAGCGTGAATATAATGATGGATGGTTGACTCTAAGGTCTGGATAGAGTGATGAACTGTGAGAAGGCGGTGAGGCCAGTCAGTACCTTGCAGGTCTTAATGAAGTTCATTATTAGAATGAACTACACTTGACACTTGAACAACCCTCATGTTCACTCACCTAACATGAGGGTTAGGGGTGCCAAACCCCCCCATGCAGTTGAAAATCCACATACACGTGACTCCCCCAAAACTTAGCTACTAACAGCCTACTGTTGACTGGAAGCCTTACCGATAACATACGCAGTCCATTAACATATTTTGTATGCTATGTGTATCGTATACTATATTCTTACAATAAAGTAAGCTGAGGAAAAGAACATATTATTAAGAATATCATAAGCCTGGGTGGCTCAGTCAGTTAAGCATCTGTCTTCGGCTCAGGTCATGATCCTGGGGTCCTGGGATCGAGTCCCACATCAGGGCTCTGTGCTGAGCATGGAGTCTACTTGTCCCTCTGCCTGCCGCTCCCCCTGCTCATGCTCTCTCTCTCTCTCTCTGAAAAATAAATAAGTAAAATCTTTATTAAAAAAAATAAGGAAAATACATTTATAGTACTGTACTGTATTTATCTTTAAAAAAAAATCTGTATATAAGTGGACCTGAGCAGTATAAACCCATATTGTTCAGGGGTCAACTGTACTATGGTAGGTGAACTAGAAGGAAGAGAACAGGCAGATAGAGAAATAGGAACCCAAAGTGAGATTAAGGAGTACCCAGTGAAGTACGAGGGGGAAAGAGTGTTTCTAGAAGGAAGGATCAGTCAACAAATTGAGGCATCGAGTAAGATAGAGACAGAAAGGTGAACACTGAATAGAAGGACAAGAAGTTTACTGTTAACCTTGACAAGAGCCATTTCAGTGAAATGATAGGATACATTGTGGCAGATTGAGAATTGATTGAGCTATAAGGAAGCTGACACAGAAGTCAGAGGACCTTTTCAAAATGTTTGGCTGTGAAGGGAAACTAAAAAAACAAATAGGGTGGTAGTTAGAGAGGAGTATGGAGTCTTAAGTGAAGACTTTTTAAAATTGAGCAACACTTGATTGTGTTTCTTTTTTTTTTTCAGAGAGGGTGGGGGAAGGGGCAGAGGCAGAGGGAGAGAGAGAATCTTAAGCAGGCTCCACGCCCAGTGCAGAGCCTGACCAGGCTCCATCTCACAACCCTGAGATCACAACCTGAGCCGAAATCAAGGGTCCGATGCTTAACTGACTGAGCCACCCAGGCACCCCTTGATTATGGTTTTTTTTTTTTTTTTGAAATTGCTATTGAGATCCCTGTAGATTCAGATGAAGTTGCAAAAAATAAAAAAAAGTTTTTTTTTGTTTTTTTTTTTTTTTTTTTAACACAACCTGCCCAGCTTCCCTCAGTGGTAACATCCTGCAATAACACAGTACAATATCCCAACCAGGACACTGACCCTGATAGACAGCACCAATCCTATCCAGATTTCCCCAGCACCACTTGCATTCATCTCTGTGTATATATATTAAATTCTATATGGTTTTATCACTTGTGTATATTACATATGTGTCACCATGTCAAGACTCCATGCAGCTCCAACACCACAGGAATCCCTCTTGTTGCCCTTTTTAACCAACCATACCTGTCACTCTCCTGCATCCTTCTCACCGCCACCACTCAGTCCCTAACTGCCTGTAACCACTAATCTGTTCTTCATTTCTATAATTTTATCAGTTTATTAACACTTTATAAATGGAATTCATGATATGTAACCTTTTGGTGTTGTCTTTTCTCATTCACCCTATTTCTTGGAGATTCATCCATGTATTGTGGGTATTAATAGTTTACTCCTTTTTGTTGCTGAGTTCCATGATATGGATATACCACAGTTTGCTTAACCATTCACCCGTTAAAGGACATCTGAGGTGTTACCAGTTTTTAGCTCTTACAAATAAAGCTGCTGCAGACATTCATGTGCAGGTATTATGTGAAGACAAGTTTTCATTTCTCTGGGATAAATGCCCAGGAGTACAATTACTGGATCATAGGGTAGTTGCATATTTAACTTTTTAAGAAACTGCCAAACCATTTTCCAGAGTGACTGCACCATTCTGTATTCCTACCAGCAATATATGAGTGATCCAGTTTCCTGACATCATCACCAGAATTTTGTGTTGCTATTATTCATTTTATTTGCATTTCCCTGATAGCTGATGATTTTGAGTATCTTTTCATGTGCTTGTCACCTGTATATCCTCCTTGATGGAATGTCTGTTCATGGCTTTTGTCCATTTTTCATTGGATTGTTCGATTTTTACTGTTGAGTTTTGACAGTTTTCTGTATATTCTAGGTACTCTTAATCATTTTTGTCAGATAAGTGGTTTGCAAATATTTTCTCCCAGATTGTAGCTTGTCTTTTCATTCTCGTCACATGGCCTTTCTCGGAGAAAAGAATGTTCTTTTAGTACTTGAAAAATATTGTGTTACATCCTCCTATTCTCCATGGTTTCAGATGAGAAATCTGCCATCATTCAAATTGGTGTTTCTCTATGGGTAATGCGTTGTTTCCTTTGGGCTGCTTTCAAGATGTCTTCTTTGTCTTTATTTGTGAGAAATGTAATGATGATTTGTCTTGGCTTGCATTTCTTTGGGTATGTCCTATTTGTAGTTTGCTCAGCTTCTTAAATCTGTCAGTCTGCATCTTTCACCAAACTTGGGACATTTTTAGCCCTTATTTCTTTACATATTTTTTTCAGTTCCACTTTTTCCCCCTTTCCTCTGGCATTCCCATGATACAAATGTTGAATTGTTTCTTGTTGTTCCACAAGTCTCTGAGGTTCTGTTCATGTTTTTTCCAGTCTGTTTAATCCCTGTTGTTCATATTGTGTGAATCCTGTTGATCCATTCTCGAGTTCATGGATTCTGTCCTCTGTCATCTTCATTCTACTATTGATTCCATCCAACAAGTTTTTTTTATTTATACTCTTGTATTTTTCATTTCTATAGTTTCCATTTGGTTCTTTTTTTTATCATTTCTATTTTTTTTCTGAGCCTTTCTGTATTTCTTTCATTTATTTCAAGAGAATTTGTATTTGCTGTTTAAGCATTTTTATTTTTATTTCGTCATTTAAATTCAATTAGCCAACATATAGCACATCATTAGTTTCAGATGTAGTGATCAACAATTCATCAGTTGCGTATAAGACCCAGTGCTTATCACATCACGTGCCCTCCTTAATACCCATCACCCAATTACGCCATCCCCACACACACCTCCCCTCCAGCAACCCTCAGTTTGTTTCCTAGAGTTCAGAGTCTCTCATGGTTTGTCTCCCTCTCTGATGACTTCCCATTCAGTTTTCCCTCCCTTCCCCTGTGATCCTCTGCGCTGTTTTTTATATTCCACATATGACAATTGTCTTTCTCTGATTGACTTGTTTCACTCAGCATAATACCCTCCAGTTCCATCCACGTCCATGTAAATGGTAAGTATTCATCCTGTTTAAGCATTTTTATGATGGCTGTTTTAAAATCCTTGTCTGATCGGGGCACCTGGGTGGCTCAGTTGGTTAAGCATCTGACTCTTGGTTTTGGCTCAGGTTAGGATCTCAGGGTCCTGAGATCAAGCCCCTCTTTGGGCTCCGTGCTCAGCGGGGAATCTGTTCGAGATCCTCTCCCCTCTTCCTCCCTCCCCCTCTGCTCCTCCACCTGCTCAGGCTCTTTCTCTCTTTCTCTAAAATAAATAAATAAAATCTTTAAAAGCCTTGTTAGATCATTCCAGCATCTAAGTCATGTCAGTATTGACATTAGTTGATTATCTTTTTTGCCCCCATTCAAGTTACGATTTTTCTGGTTCTGGTGTGACAGGTGATTTTTTTTTTTTTTTTTTATTGTATCCTGGACATTTTGGCTAATACATTAGGAGACTCTGGGTCCTATTTAAGTCTTTTTTTTTTTTTTTTTTTAAGTAGGCAGTCATTTTGTTTAGATTTGGCACACAGGTCCTGGCCTACTTTGTGAGTTGTGGTTCCAACGGCATTTTAATTTTTAGAGCCGTTACTGTGTTACTTTGGGTTAGTTGATCTGTACATGGAGGTTCCCACTGGCTCCTGCTGGTGTTACCCAAGGGGACAGAGGTTTTTCCAGGCCCACAGGGTTGAAGAAACTTCCTGGAAGTCTGCTTGTAGTGACCAGATCCCCCCTGCCAGTTTCACCCATCTGCCCCAACACCCCTTGGCTGGGGAAAGGGTCTTACGTTCCTCTGTCCCCTTTCTGGTGACGAAGTGCTGATGGCACAGGGTACTTGTCGAGGTAGGATCCTCCTGGGTGCTGTTGCCTTGCAACCTGATGTTTCTCAAAGGGGGAGAGAACGCCAGGTCTGCAAGGACAAAGAATTTTTCTGGACTAGGCCTGCCTATCATGGCAGGATGCCCCTGGCTGGTCCTGTCTGGCTGTCTGGTGTTTCTCAGTAAGGGAGGAGCGTCTTAGACCAGCAGGGAAGGAGAATGCTTCTCTTGCTGGTACCACCAGGCTCACCTGATGTTGTCAGAAGGATTACCATTTGATTTGGGGAAGAAAGAAGCCTCCCTGAGATCCCTTCCATTGTTCAGCTCAGGATCAGGAAATGCTGGGTCTAGATCACCTTCTGTTGGGTGAGAGTGATCCTGTGACCCCCTGCACTGTGCTGTTCCTCCAGTCTTGGGATCCTAGTCCAGTTAGCTTTCCTTTTGTCACTTTTCAGAGTTCTCCTCTGCTTGCCTCTTGCATTATTCCCAAACTTTATAGTTATACTTTGGATAGAGGAGCAGGGGGAGATGCATCTACATCATCTTGTGTGGACCCAGAAGTCTGATTATGTTTTCAATGCCAGTAAGTGGAAGCAGATAGCGAGGGACAATCAATAGCATAAGGTCCCACAAAAAGCTAAGAGAAAAGGATCATAACATAGATGAAAATACCCCAGCATTAGCAAGAGGTCAGGAGGAGGAAAGGTGCAGATTCAGTTAAATTTATAAGTTTGGTAGCAAGAATGAGAGGAATTCTTATCCAATGGACCTAATTATTTTTCTGTGAAACAGGGAGGCAGCCCTTAAAGAGCCCAGACCCTGAAGTTTGACCCGCTTGGCTATGAACCCCAATTGTGCTTCCTACCAGCTGTGCGACCTTTGGAAAATCACGTAATCCCTCTGTGCCTCAGTTTCCTGTTAAAGGGAGATAATAATAGCACATATCCTCATAGGAATATTATGATGATTAATTGAAATGAATTAATATTTGTGAAGTGCTTACAATCAGGTGTTACCTAAGTGCTTTGTACATAAATATATAGGGTTCTGGTGAGTATTAAATGAGATAAGTTTGCTAAGCAAAGCATTCAATAAGTGTTACTATGATTTTCAGACTTACTCTTTTCAGTCTTAGGCCATTTCCTTGAAGTAAAATCATTGGCCGAAACTTGCCAAACTCAACTTGGTACCGTGCTTTTGGTGGAGAGGGGCCAGGTGAGGGCAGGCATAGGAAGAAGGAACCAGTCTGGGTAGGAACCGTTGGGGGGAGGGGGCGCAACTGAACGCCGAGATTCAGCTGGAGCATTTACTTCCCCGGGAAGATTTAGGCGAGTGCCTTCGGCCTGTTGAGCACATTCTTCTGGAGTGCCTCCCTGCCTGCAGGGTAGGGACCAGCAATAACAGAAGGCTCCAATCTCTTCACATCACAACATGCCCTCCATGTTGCAACATATATCCTCTCCCAAAGTAACATTTGAAAGTCTCTGAGAGAACCATTGTTTTCAAGTGTCTAAAATATGTTCCTATGAGCAGTCAGCTATGGTAGTTGCGAAACAAGTCATGGTTCTGTTTGTTCTCACTGTGGAGAAATCAGGGTCTTTCAAAAGCATGGTGAAAAAGGAATACAAAGAAGAATTAGGAGTGCCATCTTGTGGAGTGATCTGTCATTACCACTTAGGAGTCATAAAAAGCCACCAGTGGGAGCTGAATCTGTTTTCTTTGTACCCCCAAGGCCCAGTCTGAAAGAAATAGTTGAGAATTATTTGCTGAATAAGTGAATGAGTGAGAGAAGGGGATAGGGATGGAATGGAGACTTGCTTTGGAAAGTTAAGCTGGATGTCATGTCGATAAAATGTCTGATGCGCTGACCATTGTTGGTTTGGAGACCTTTAAAAATAAGGTTGTAAATACCTCAAGGCGTAATTATGTGCCTGCCATAGAGGAAAATGAAGAATAAAATATTTGCATGAGGAAATCAAGGACCGCCAACTTTGCCATGTTCTGGCCTTTCCAGTGGTAGGTGAGTAGACCATCTGCTGGTATTATTCTCTTCCTATAAGTATCAATGTGCTACAAATTAATAAAGCATTTAAAGGGCATAAGAATATGGCTAGCTTCAGAGCTGGTACGTGTTATCTGTATCCTAGTAGGTTGAACTAAATGAAATTGACAGTCAACTATTTGGACCTATAACAATGTCAATTTCATATGGCTTGGCCTAATATTTCAAATTGGTTTACTTTCCTTTTTTTAAGATTTGTTTATTATTATGTTCAGTTAGCCAACATATAGTACATCATTAATTTTTGATGTAGTGTTCAACGATTCATTAGTTGTGTATATTTATGTATTTTAGAGAGAGAGACCAAGAGGGACAGCATGAGCGGGAGGTGCAGAGGGAGTGAGAATCTCAAGCAGACTCCCCACTGAGTGCAGAGCCTGACGCAGGGCTTAATCCCAAGGCCCCAAGATCACGACCTGAGATGAAACCAAGAGTCAGATGCCCAACCAACTGAGCCACCCAGATGCCCCTCAAATTGGTTTACTTTCAAAATGTATTCTGGACATATGCTAGGCCTGGGTCCTGTGCTAGGCGCTGGGAGATAAAGAGACAAATAAAACATAGGCCTTGCCTGCAAGCATCTCAGCATTCAGTGGGGGAGGCAGACACTTTAGATAACATGCCTCATATTCCGGTCATTTCTGTTAAATGTTAAGAGGGTTAGGTTAAGCCAAAACATGTGAAGGAGCTAGGAGAGCTGTAGGAGGGCACAGCAGTCTGGCATCATGGATGAGAGCCTGGACTGTGGCATCAAGCCATCTGGGTTTGAATGCTAGTTTTGCTTCTTAGCGGCTGGGTGACCTTGGGCAAGGTACTAAACTTCTCTATACCTGGTTCCTCATCTATAAATTGGGCTCACATAGTGCCTACTTCCTATGACTAAAGTGGGGACTAAGTGACTTCATACGTACAAAGCACTTAGGATAGCTCCTAGCACAGAGTAAGCGCCGGGTAAGTTTTAGCTGCGAACATCATCATCATCTCTATTCCTGCTGAGGAAGCATTTCAGGTGTGCTTTGTAGGGTAAGTCAAATTTCACTATTCATTCTTCCATCTTTGTACTTAACAGGAATTTACTTGTTGGGAATAGCTGGATAAAAGCTTATCAAAATAAAGGTTAAGGGGTGCCCGGCTGGCTCAGTCGGTAGAGCACGCGACTCTTGACCTCAGGGTCATGAGTTCAAACCCCACGTTGGGCATAGAGCCTACTTTAAAAAAAATTTTAAAAATAAGGTTAAGGGTGTGTCCCCTTGCTGGTATATGGTCCTTAAAGTGTCTCTGTAGACAGTCGATGAATGCTGAATGCTCTGTGTTCTTAAGCTGTGGAATCATCCCTCCATGAAATATATTTTCTACTGAATTGCTTAATCCTAAATTAATTTTCGTGCCATAGCAAAAGTATCGACAGCTAAGAAGTAAGGTGATAAAAGTTAGCTGCTGCGGAGTATGGATGGTCAAATTCTTACTTGGGTCGTAATGCCTTAGCCACCTAACAATATAACGCAACATGGCTTTACAAAAAGTGAATAATGTTCATCGTTCGATTGTTCAGTATTTCAAAGTTCTTAGGCTAGCGGGCAGTTGTAATTGGTATTTAATATTTCATAAAATGTCCAGCTGGGAAAGTGGTATGTTTGCACCACCCCCTCCAACTTGGTCACTGAAATATGGGAAGCCCATCAGCTTCACCCATTGCTGAGTTCACCTTTGATTCTTTATTCTGTAGAGGCCCAGTGAGATCAGGATTTCTCTGGAAGGCCTGCAGGTGACTCCACTGGCCAGAGCAGCACTGAGCATTAGGACCGATGCCCAGGCACACCACACACTGTGGGTATCCCAGGCCATATGGGCGGACTGACTAATTTCATGGTTCTCTTTGAATTAACTTGCCTCTTAGAATACCAGTCCTTCTTTTAATTTTATGTGGCAACTATCATTTGCTTGTACTGAGTCTCAGTTGATCACCTCTGTCATTTTTCAGCAAGGCCTTTTTTTTTTTTTTTACTAAATACAGGCCAGCCATCAGCTTGAACTTAAAATGACACAGCAGTGAACTCAGTCAATGGTGCAGAAATAGTCTTCTGATGCTGTGATTTGAGCCCACTATATACGTTCATAACTAGCTCTGCCAGCAAAACTCAATGAATAATACTTTGTCCAGATTCCTATTAGGAACTAATAATACGAGAAGTAACACCAGGTTTTAACACAGGATCTATTTGTAGTTTGAGTACTTCATGGGCTTTAAAAGTTTTCAAAGCTAATGGCGAGTTAAATAGGTCACAGAGGTAAAAGGAAAAGTGGCTTGCCCCAAACCGTAATGGATCAATTTGTGGTAGAGTTTGAGTTTCTAATTTACAACCTGGCTATGAGAACATGCTTTTGAATAGAAGAGGAGACCCAGCCTCTACCCATCTTTCCCTGTCTGCAACTCACTAACAAAACTAGCAGAGTTTGCCCCGTGCCAATGTTAAACGTGGTTGAAAACAACACAGAAGCAGAGGACTGGCACACAGAATAAATAATAATCAAAACTGAATAGCATCAAAATTCTGTCTGGGTAGAATATTTGCTATTGTTGTGGGTGCCATAATTTGAGGGCACAAATCCAGCCTTGAGGGTGAAATGTAAGGTATGGAAGCCCCCTTTTCTCTCCTTCCCCTGACAGTTATGTTTGTGCTGTATTCCTTCCTTTGAAGTACTAGAAGAAAGGCAGCTCATCGTAGATTGCTCCAGATTTAGAAATAATACGGACAATAAAGATGACAATAATATTAGCAGCTCCAATTTCCGGAACATTCATTCCGTTTAGGAGCTTAAACCGTGTTATCACAGTTAGTTCTTGTTAAAGCCTTAAAACCCAGGTATTTTTATTCTCTTCATTGTAATATTCTAAAAACTTCATTTTGAAGAGAAAAAATATATTTAGATTTTCTCTAAAAGCAAAGAGAACAAAACTTAACAAACCAGCAGCAAAAATGGAGGCACTCACTACTTTTCACTTTAAACGTGTCCTGTTATCACAGCCTCCCCAGAATTTAGCAACCAAACCTTGATGTTCTAAATCCTTCCTGAGTTTGCTTCCTTCCTTTCTGGGAGAAAAGCTTCTTTCTCGTAAAGTATCATGGCAATAATGCTTCTCCTTGTACAATCCATCCTGTATGTCAGGGAAGGTGTTCAGAGGGTGTTCTCCTGTGTATCCATTAATTAGTGCCCCCAAAACCCTGTACCATTTTCCAGAGGTTCAGTACCAGGAAAATCTGACTTTTCTATTCTAGCTGTTTATACACAAGGGCATCATGTGTGTGGTTGCCAGATTTAGCAGGAAAAAAAAAGAGAATGGCCAGTTAAATTAGAATTTCAGATAAACAGCAGCAACAACAAAATTTTTTAGTACAAGTGTGCCCCAAACAGTGCGTGGGACATACTTATACTAAGAAATTCTTTGTTATATGAAATTCAAATTTAACTGGGCATCCTACATTTTTTTCTGGCAATCCTGAATGCTATTTATAATTTCCAAATGACATAAATGAAGTACAGCAGTAAGGCCAATTTTAACTTGTTTCTTTATAGTGGGAATCCTACAGAATGAGCTCCACTTCCTTAGAGACAAATGAGCAGCAGATGTCCGATTTGGTTAATGGGCTATCAGCTGAGTACAACCAACTTCTATGATAATTTAAGCAAGAGGAAGGAAACATGCTAATTACATTCAGGCTTCCACAGAAATGTCTCTCGTTTACTTCTTTTAAACTTACAGTGTTTCAGGTCTGAAAGTTCAGTGGAGGTCAATCTGTGTAATATTCCCTCCAAAATCCCCCATCCCAGCCTGGAACCCTGTTCTTTCATTCCAGGGTTACCAGCAAAAAGGTTCCAGGCCAAAGACGTCCATTGGAGCTGAAGCCCAATCCATATTCTGCTTCCCATCTTCTGCACCTAGACGAAGGGGGACCTCCCACCCACCCACACATTCACATATATGTGCCTTGCACTTGCCAAATCATGCACTCCCAGTCTGAGCCTGCTAAGAGCAGGTGCCTTTTAATTTTTTTTAAAGATTTATTTATCTATTTGAGAGGTAGTGCATGCGCGTGAACAGGGGAGGGGCAGAGGGAGAAGGAGAGAGAGAATCTCGAGCAGGCTCCATGCTGAGCACAGAGCCTGAGGCAGGGCTCGATCCCACGACCCCGAGATCATGACCCAAGCCGAAGCCAAAAGTTGGACGCTTAACCGACTGTGGCACCCAGGTGCCCCGAGCAGGTGCCTTTTTAAACCATAATTTGCAGAAAGGCGCTAGACCGTTGGCCCTGGTTCACACAGACCTGTATCACTGATTTGCAGAGTCACTACTGAGAGCCAAGAACTGTGCTAAAGTTCTGGGAAGACAGAGATGGATTGGGCATGGTCCCTTCCTTCCAGGTTCCTTCCTTCATGCAAAGTCTGGCAGGGGACGGACAAGTAGAAAAAAAATCATTAGAATATGTGCCGTGATACGGGGTGTGCACAGGACACAAGGAGAGCACAGAGGAGGGGAAGATCTTACAGCCTGGGGGCGTGAACTAGGAGGCATTCTCGGGGAAGTTGGAGTTTGAGCAGAATCTAGACAGAAGAATGGGGCTAGTGAGGCAGGAGGGGGCTGAGGGGAGAGGACCGAGTGGCACAAAGCACATTCTTCGAGATATTCATCTCAGCTGTAGTGAGAGTGGGGTGATTGGGAGATGTCAAATCATGAAGGTTCTCTACAAAGAGAATGCATTTGGAAAACACTGGGTGAGACAGTGCCCTGTGGGGTGGTTTTGTTCCCTGCTATATTCCCCCCAGTGTCTAGAATAGTGACTGGCAAAGAGTAAGTGCATATTTTATTAAATGAACAAATGAATAAGTGATCAAATGAATGGCAGGGGTTTTTCAGAGCCTCTAATAGGCCAATGTAAGTTACAGATCTCAGGAGGCGTATAGCATGCAGAATCTCCACCTCATCTGACCACGTAACTGTTTTCTTCCACTGAATAATCTGTTTTCAAAGACCATTGTTTTGGGGAACACATTTGGGGAAGTCATGTTCTAAAGGAGAGATGCAAATGAATAACTGCATGAATGGACATAAAGTGAGAGAAATCCAGGCTGAGGTTTCAGGGATTACACTTGGGTAAAATGTTCCACTTTCGCTGTAGATTCTCCCTGGAACCAGATGATCGATTGCAGGTAGGCAGCATGGGTCAGCTGGGCCCCGTCCCAGGGGGGCTTTGCAAGACCTTTTCAGGGGAAATAATTTATAGTCACTTTTTCCTTTCCTTCCTTTACAAGTCCAGATGATACCCCAGCTAGTCAGGAAAATATTCAGCTGCCCTGTGGGCCAAATGTTCCCACACCAGTGTGAATCTCTGGAACAGTGGTCTAAAGATAGTAACAGCATTTATCAAGCCCTAACTTTACATCAGGAAATTTCTCCATTCCATCTTATTGATTTTTCCAAGACAGGGGCATTATAATGTTGTAATAATAATTACTTACTGAGTATTTACTCTGTGCCAGGCAGTGGGCTAAGTGCACTCTGCAAATATTATCTTTTTTAATCCTAACAACCTGACCCATTTATAACAAAACTGAGGCAGAGTTGAAGTAACGTGTGCAAGGAGACATAGCTAGTAAGTGGTACAGAGCAAGGATTCGAACCTGGACCTGACACCAAAGCGCTCATGTTTAACCACCCTACCATACTGCTCAGTGTCGTGAGATCGAACCCCACATCGAGCCCTGAACTCGGTGCGGAGTCTGCTTGGGTTTCTCCCTCTGCCCTACCCACCCCCTCTAAAATAAATAAAAAATCTTTAAAAAATAAAATTCATAATAAAGTATAACACACATACAGAAGAGTACACATATAACTGGTGATTCATGTTTACGAACTGAACACACCTAAATAAGGAGCACCCAGATGAAGAAGCAGAATATTACTAGCACCCTGAGAAGAGCCACTCTGGCCACTAATCCCCAAGGGTGCCCTCCATCCTGACGTTGAACAGCACACAAGCTAAAGAGGTGTGACAATGGCCTATTCCAGAGCTTACACATTAGATAATGCATGCCTAGAACTGTAGACCTTTCTGAATCCCATAGAGAGAAGAATGTTGCTAGATTTTTTTAAAGCATTTGATGGTGTCTGAAGATAAAATGATAGGTGCCTAAATAGCCAGGCCCGCAAGAGTGGCTGTGGCAGCAGAGAAGGTAGTCTGAGATGATGCTACCCCTGGTGGAGCTGATGGCAGTGGCTAAGGGCCAAGTCCTAAACCTTGGAAGCTTTGAATTACCTTTAGGGGGCTTGTCTCTGAGCAGGTATCCCCACAGAGGAAACTGCCGATGAGGAAGCTTAGTTGGCCAGCTAGCGTGGGTCTTTTTTTTTTTTAAGATTTTATTTATTTGACAGCGAGAGATACAGCGAGAGAGGGAACACAAGCAGGGGGAGTGGGAGAGGGAGAAGCAGGCTTCCCGCTGAGCAGGGAGCCCGATGCGGTGCTCGATCCCAGGACCCTGGGACCATGACCTGAGCCGAAGGCAGACGCTTAACGACTGAGCCACCCAGGCGCCCCTAGTGTGGGTCTTAAATGCAGCCAGGTTTTCCGGGGCCAAGATGACCCTTAGCTGTGCTGATGTGATCACTGCCAGCCTCTGCCCTATGTCTCTAGTGTCAACCCTTCCAAGCTCCCGTCTGCAAGTGTTATCGCTTTTCACAGATGAGAACACTGATGTTCAGAAGAGTTAAATGCCCTGGCCAGGGTCCCACAGCTAGCGAATGGCTGGGCCTAGATACCCATGTCCGTTTTGACTGACACCTCTGCTTGTAATCATCATACACCATGGGCGCCTGGGTGGCTCGGTCGGTTAAGCGTCCAACTCTTGATTTTGGCTCAGGTCATGATCTCAGGGTGGTGAGATCGAGCCCCAGTCAGGTTCTGCACTGGGCGTGGAGCCTGCTGGAGATTCTGTCTCTCCCTCTGCCCCTGCCCCTACCCCTTCCCACTCGCTTGTGCGTGCGCTCTCTCTCCCTCTCTTTTTCTCACTCGCTCTCTCAAAGAAAGAAAAAAAAAGGAATTTGCATGGCCCTCCCGATGGTCACTGATCCCATCACGTCACTACTGTTGATAGCAGAGAAAGACTGAAGTATCCATAGGGCCATACTTCTCCAAGCGTGGCCCATGGAAATGTCAGATCTCAGGCCCACCCAGGACATCCTGAGTGGGGATTTGCATTTTAACAAGATTCCCAGGGGATTTGTACACACATTAAAGTTTGAGAAGCATAGTTGAATGCCAGAGAACAAAGTTCAGTGTACTCTGCTCAGAATGGGCTTATGTGGAGCTTCTGTCTATCTTTGGTAAAAGACATGGAAGATAAGAGTGAGATTATTGATCGCCTCATTTCAAGAAGAAGAAAAAGAAACCGCCTCCCCCTCGCTGAGGCAATGGGAAGTTGTGAGCAGATTATAATAGGAACAACCTCCCTCATTCACTTTGTTCTCTTTGTAGGCACGTGCTGTCATTAGCATTCATTGGATTTACGGTATTCACATACCTGCTGGGGAAAATAGACACTTTAATTTGCTGCAGTGTAAGGAAACATCAGCCATCTCAGCTGTGCCTTCGTATAAATCACATGCAATGTCAAAACGATGCTTAATCTGCCTTAATATGGGCTGCATTATATGGTTTCTAACAGCAATTTGACTAGCAACAGCGAAGAGAAATAGGTTTGCACTGAAATGATGTCAGTGAGGAGGTTGGACACTGTTTCCTGTACTCCACGTCATTTTGTCATCAGTGAACTGACCGCTCTGCAGACGTTAGCCTTCTGGATCTTCTGTCTCTATGAGATGATAAAGTTAATGGCCTCTTAAGAGAGAGCACGTCAGAGAGTCATTCGTTCATTTATCCAGTAAGTATTTATCGATCACCTACCAGGTAGCAAGCACAAACTTACTGTTAGAGATAAAATGGTGAACAGACCTGGCCCCCTACCTCTCATGGGTGAGACCGACATTCAACAAATAATATCCAAAGTGCACTTTTAAAAATGGAGGTATTGGTGTCAAACGTTAGTAAGTACCCAGAGGCACAGGGTGCAGTGAGGGGTTCACGGGGAAGAATCCAACTAGTTGTGTGGACATGGGGGTAGGATTAGGAAGACCTTTCTAGGAGGAATGACATTCACACTAAGGTCTGAAATGAGAATGGGTGTTACCGAGGTGCTAAGCAGATGAAGTGGGCAAGAGTAGAGTGGGAGTAGGGTTTTTGTTCCTAGCAGAGGAAATAGCACCTGCAGAGCTCCTTTCGTGGGAAAGAGCATGGAGCATTCAAGGACCTGAACCAAGTCCAATAAGGCTGAAGAGAAGAGAGAGAGGGAGAGTTGCAGATGAACCAGATCCTGCAGGGCCTTGGCAGTCATGGAAAGGATGGGATGTTATCTCTGGGGCAAGGGGAGACCTCAAAGCATTCTTAATAAGCTCAAAGAGATTAGGACTTGTCCCAGGCCTCTCAGCTGTAAGGGGCAGAATGGGAATTCGAACCCAAGCCCATCTGACATAGCACTGGCCCATTTCCACGTGGCTGCATTTTTTTCTGGAAATCTCCAGGCCATCTCGAATTCAGATTCTATGCTTTGATTTGTTTTGAAATCTGTCTTGGGTGCTTTCTGCTGTGTGACAAACGGAGACTGGAGCAGGGTGCCTGGAGTCTGGCTTTCCATGTCGAACAAGCTGGTGGAGTGTATATGAGGGGACGCGACCACAGAATCCTATGTGAAGGAAAGCAGCATGTGTACTTTCTGTAAGGGGAAGCCACGCTTCACAGATCTGGCAGTTTTGAAGGGGTTACTAAGCAAGCGAGTAAGGGAGAGATAGTACATGAAATAATAATCCCACTGGCATGGAAGGGATTTCATTTTTGCATTTAAGAAGCACTTTGACATAGCCAAGTAAGGCCCCGGACCGCTGTGAACACTAAATGAGGAGACATATTATTAACCCGTCTTACAGTCACAGATCAGGAAAGAGTTTCCGCAAAGTCACAGGTCTTCTCTGAGTTACATATTAAGCACGGGCTAGAGCTGATATCCAAAGCAAGATCCCTCCAACTCTTGACTTCATTTTTCTTTGCCTTTGGGAGGTTTAGTACGTGTTTATTGCGTTGAATAGATCCTTGCCATTATCGTGAAAGAACTTATTGAAAAGATGAAGCTAACAGCCATCTCTCAGGGGACCCCAGATTTCTTTCCCGCAAGAAGGCACATTTATACGCATCCTCTAATTTGATCCCTACAAAACTCTTCAGGTAAAGGTAGAGTTAAGGATAGCATGTTATAAAACAGGCTATTGGAACACTGAGAGAGGGGTTGGCAGACTTTTTCCATAAAGGGCCAGACAGCAGGTGTTTTCGGCTTTGCCATCTCTGCTCCAACAACTCAGTTTGAAAGCAAGCACAGACAATACCGAAACAAATGGGGATGGCTGTGTTCCAACAAAACTTCGCTTCTGGACCGTGAAGTTTGTATTTCATATAATTTTCATCTATCGTGAACTATTACTCTCCTTTTGATTTTTTTTTCAACCATTAAAAAATGTAAAAACCATTCTTACCTCGTGGCCAAGCGAAAACAGACAGCAGCGCACTGGCTTTGACCTTTGGGCGGTAGTTTGCCAACCTCCGCGCTAAGACGTTGAGCAGCGTGCCTAAGGGTGCATACCTATTAACTGTTGATCTATTTGTAAAAAGTTGGGTGTTTGCATCGGCAAGAGTTAGAGGTTTGCTCTATCCCCAGATTGTATTTCAGGCGGAACAATAGAATTCGATTTGATTCAGCTAGAGTATCAGAGGGTTAATTACACATGGTTTCATCTGGAAAAGCTGCCAAGAGTCCGTTGGCCCAGGTTCAGGGTTGACACGCTGCCTGATCATAGTTTGTTTCTGTGCTGCTGGACTGTTCTCATGGGGCCCCGGATCTGAGGCCTCCTGGGCAAAGGAAGGGGCTTCTTAGCTCAGGGTATGAGCCAAAAATGCTACTCATGAAGGGGTGGGGGAAGGCTGGCTTGGAAGGACTGGATCCATAGACTTGACAGTGTCTTCCTTCCACGGGGTGGAAAGCAAGGTATCTGGCTGATAACCACTTGCTTCTTTCTAAAGAGCAAGCAGCTGACAGTGTGAGCACTTATTGTACTTATGCTGTCCTGATTCAGCCACTTCCTCGGCTCTGTGTTCTCTCTGCTCAATAAATACAAGAGGGACAATGCTGTCCCATTGCTGAGGATGTATTCTTAGCACTGGATGTAGCACATAACTGCAACTCACCATGTGGAAAAAGAATGGAAGGCCTTGTTTTGCAGCTGGTGACTTGAATGCGGGAGGAGGTGGCGCACCAGGGGAGGGGTGCCAACTTTCTTGTACCCACTGAAGCAGCCCCCATGTTAAGAGTCATGATTTAGGATAGAGGATAATACTATGAATGAAGATGCTAATTGGTACCAGAACATTCAAGCCAAAAATGAATGTTGACTTTAATGTCTTAGCATCCAATTATCTTACTTGCTATACAAGAGACACAGTGTCTGTGGGTACAACAGCCACAGTTTTGTGCACACAGGTGAATATAGTACGTGTGACATAGAAGGACTGCACATACTTGTGGAGTGAGCCATGTGTCTGTCCCCAAACCAACAAGGACACACAGGTTTCCCAATTAGAGGTATAGGTATTAAGGATTCACTCAAATAGGGAAAACCCCTCCATTGTTTAGGATATGTATCTCATATAATATACCTCATATAATATATAATATGATACGTGTAATGTAGACTTATATGTCTAGATAGATAGACTTTAACTAGAGACAGTGGAGCCCTCTGCTTGGCTCATAGCAAGCTTGGAAGAGAATAGCTTTATGTATATGTATATATATATATATACATATATATGTACATGTTTATATATTATATAAAATACATATGCAATATAATATGTACTTATATAGTATGTGAACATATACATATTTTTCCCAAGCTTGCTGTGAGCTAAGCAAGGGGCTCCAATCGTCTCTACTTATAGTGAAGTATGATGGAGTAGCTCAGCCATTTTGGGAACTATCCTATTATCAATCTTGAAGTCCCACGGGCTAATGGATGACATGTCTAACGCAGATTTAGTGAACTCAGGAGGCTTGTGCCCCAGGTCAGTATTAGCTATTACTATCACCATTGTCGTATGCCAGACATTGCCCCAGGTACAGTTTGACACATTACCTCACCTAATCCTCACAATTGATCTATGAAGTAAGTACGATTACTATCCCCATTTTACAATGAAGAAGCTCACCCACGTTTACATCTCGTAAGTGGGAGAGCTGGGATTCATACCCAGACATTCTGACTGCAGATATCAAGGTCTTCCCCCCAACACTCCGCTGCTCCCCCAAGGACAGAATCTAAGCCCTTCGGGTCCTACACGTGGTGTTGGAATGTAATAAACTTGGAGAAGAGCATAGGTTCTGTCTTTTACAGCCAACAAACTGATTTGCTCTTTGTCTGAACAGTCTTGCTCTCAGCCCAAAAATCTAGCACTCACAAGAATGGATGAAATTAAAATTCACTCACTGTCTTTAGGCAACCTGTCATTTAACAAGTACTTATTGTATGTGCTGGGCCTATAAGTAGAGATTTTACTGGAGGTAGGATCCGTGCAATTCTTGTACTTACAGTTGGATATCAAGTCAAAGGACACTGGGGAGTCATAAACATGGAAGTGCCACCCGAAGCCACGCGAAGGGATCAGACTGCCACACGCAAGAGTCTAGAGCTGCGCTATCCAGCAAGCTAGGCAGTAGCCACGTGTGGCTAATTAAGTTTAAATCAATTGTCATTAAATGAAATTTAAAATCGGTTACGCTAATCACACTTAATTGCTCAATCGCTGTATGTAACTCGTGGCTACCACAACGGACAGCAAAGGTGTAGAAGCGGAGGTGTAGTTCCATCATGGCAGAAAGTTTTACTAGATAGCACTGATCTCGAGAGAAAGACAGGAAGAACTGAAGAGAGATGTTGACAGAACCTTGGCTACCGCCTACAATTAGGAGTTAGGAAGTAGAAAATGGGGCAGCGAAGAAGACAGAGGAGAAGGTGGAGAAGTTGGAAAGATGAGCAGGATGATGTGACCTCAGGAAAGCCGAGTGGGAGTATTGAAGAGCAAGGCGTGGGTCTCATTGCCAAATACTGGCAACAGGTCTTTTGAAGTTGAGAAATCTCCTCGAGGGGTGCCTGGGTGGCTCCGTCGGTTAAGCATCTGCCTTTGGCTCAGGTCCTGATCTCAGGGCCCTGGGACTGAGTCCTGCATCGGCCTCCCTGCTCAGTGGGGAGTGCGCTTGTCCCTCTCCCCCCACTCATTCTCTCTCTCGAATAAATAAAATCTTTTTTTAAAAAAAGAAATCTCCAGGGGCACCTGGGTGGCTCAGTCATTGGGCGTCTGCCTTCGGCTCAGGTCATGATCCCAGGGTCCTGAGATCGAGCCCCGCATCGGGCTCCCTGCTCGGCAGGAAGCCTGCTGCTCCCTCTCCCACTCCCCCTGCTTGTGTTCCCTCTCTCGCTGTGTCTCTCTCTGTCAAATAAATAAATAAAATCTTTCAAAAATTAAAAAGAAATCTCTGGATTTGATCAGTAAGAGGACACTTGGTGCCACTTTGGTGGGCATTGATGATGGGACTGCTTTTTTTCTTTTTTTTTTTTTCAAGATTTATTTATTTATTTGAGAGAGAGAGTGCAGAGGGAGGGTCGGAGGGCGAAGGAGAGAGAGGATCTGGAGCAGACTCCCCACTGAGTGCGGAGCCGAGGGCGGGGCTCGATCCCAGGACCTTGATTGAGATCATGACCTGAGCTGAAATCAAGAGTTGGACGCTCAACCGACTGAGGCCCCCAGGCGCCCCAGTGGGAAGGCTTTTATGACAGACATGGTGCTGGACAGTGAAGGGCCCCAGCCCCAGCCGCTGCTCTGGGGCAGACATCACACAGAAACGCACTATTTGCTTTTTGAGTCTGAGTTACCAGGGGCTTTAACAGCGTGGAGGGCAGCATGCCTCCTGACTAGCCTGCTGCCTCAGTGGCCCGTTCAAAGCCTCTGACCTTGCACATTTTCACAGCGGTCCCAGGAGTGGTGAAGTGCTCGGGGGCTCTGGGCGAGCAGTACTGTGCAATTCAAAGGTGATGACTGAGTTTGGTAATGAGAGTAAAAAACTGGCTCTGCGACCTTTGTCAGATTCATAAGTAATCATTAATAAGAGCTGAATGGCAAGTGAGGGAGGACCAGACAGCCTCATAGAGGATATTAAATCTCAAGGGCCATAAAAAGCATTGGCAAGGGCCCTCTCATTGACTTAAATTAACCCCCTGGGGGTTCTTTCAGGCACACTTAACATGGTGATTCTGCTGAGATCAGAGCCAGAGAGGAACATAAATCTGCATGTTCAGGATTTTGACCCAGGACCTTGATAATGCAGTGTGTGACCAGACACATGTTCCTAGAAGCTGGAAGAAAGTTTAGCTTTCATTTTGTCCTGTCCGTGTTCTATTGTTCCACGTTTTCTTTGGCTTGTAGCCGTCGACTCAGGGACCTGTTGACAAAGTCCCTGTGGTGTATTTGTTTACAGGAATAGAACTGGAAGCCTTGACATTGAGTTCAAGTGGAATCCAGGATGAGGGGGGATGGTGTGGACAAAGGCAAACCTGTTAGCCCTCAGTCTTCTAATCTGCAGTGAATGCTCCATTTACTTCTTTTGTTTTGACCACATCCCCCAACACCCTATCTCCCCCACACTGGGGGGTTCTGGAGTCTCAGTTCTTTAAGGGGGATGCCTGGTTCTGGATTCCCAGGAATCAATACCGGAACCCAAAGGAAGGAACTTTACATTTCTTTTTTTTTTTTTTTCACTTTTTTTTAAAGATTTTATTTATTTATTTGACAGAGAGAGACACAGCAAGAGAGGGAACACACACACACACACACATACACACACACACACACACACGAGCAGGGGGAGTGGGAGAGGGAGAAGCAGGCTTCCCGCGGAGCAGGGAGCCCGATGTGGGGCTCGATCCCAGGACCCTGAGGTCATGACCTGAGCCGAAGGCAGACGCTTAACGACTGAGCCACCCAGGCACCGCAACATTTCTTTGTAGTCATGGGAGGCAACTATGTTTCAGACGCTTGCAAAGGGCTTTCTTCCTCCTCGCCTTCCCCTTCGGCATGAGTGTGCACGCGCACGCACACTCATCCAAACCACACAGCAGCGCCTTTCCGCCTGTTCAGCTGAGGATGAACACAAGGACTTTTGAAGGAGGGCAGATGTGTTAGGTGAACTACCATGTAAATAACTTTGGTCTGGATTAACTGTGCCTTGTCTCGGGACTCTGACACGAACATTTCCAAGATGAATAATGGTCGCTGAGGTTGGCAGAAGTTCAGGAGTCAGCTTATTCCTTTAATTACAATAATCATCGTCCCCCCCACCCTTAACCCGCACGCACCCTCGTATGGCCCAATAAGGCACACATAGTATCCAGCACAGTTCCTGGCAGATAGCAAGGACTCATCAAAGGCTACTTTTATTCATGAAACAAGTATGCTAATCAAAAGGTGAAATGCAGGGTCCTGACCTGCAGTATAAGCAGCGACAACTGCCATCTATTGCAGTCCTATCATGTGTCAGCTGCTTTCTTTGAATCATCTCCTCGGAGCCTCAGGACAAACCTGCAGCACCCCCAATTTACAGATGAGGAACTGAAGTTTGGGGAAGTGACGTCATTGCCCCAAGTCACCCAGCTCCCAAGTGGCACCGTCAATCCGGGTCTTTTCGTGCTGGAGACCATACCCTTTGCACTCCTACACATTGCACTCAAGAAGGAGGACAGAGGAAGCGATGAAGAGCCCAGGATTAAGCCACAGAGTGAGGCAGGCAGGACTGCACTGAGCAGGGTTCAAGATCATCCCGTTCCTCTTGTGCCCCACAGCCTGGGATCAGCCAGCTGGGCCTTTGTAGCTGCTGCATATGTTTCCTTTCTCCTCGGCCTATATTAGAACTTCAGTCGTCCCTCGCTTGCTTGTCCAGAGAGACAGGTGATGAGGAAAGCCCACTTGAGGTGTCTGCAGGAGCAGTGGCCTGCTTTGCTTACTATAAATAGCTCCCGCTCTGCCAGGTGCCATAACGGCATTGTATAGGGAAGGTGGCCAGTTTGAAACGAGCCCTAAGGAGATGTCAGGACACCGATGTTCGCTTGGCATATGCAGCGTTCCCAATTTGTTGAAGGAAGTAAGGAGCTGGCGATCCTAAAGCAGAAGTGGTCTTACCAGCTTCGTGATGTTATACACGCCCTTGGTCTGGGGATCTACAATTAACCCGAAATGTGCTTCTCATGAACCCAAGGCCAACAGTGACTTAGACTAACCTGCCTTGGAGACTGAGGGCGGGCTGTGTGCAGTCCACATCTTTACCCTCTTCACGGAAGGTCTGCGATCAGGTCTGTGCTGCCCGTCGGCCCGAAAGAGTTAATGCCGTGCGCGCAGCCCTGAAGTGTGAACACATTTGTATTAAAGTCTGTGCAGACCATCCTGAGATGATTAAAAGGGGGGGGGGCGTGAATTTATGCACATGAGCCACTTTCATTATTTTGCATTAGTAAATAGCCAAATAATTGATTGTGGATCTATTATTTAATTAGCATGAATGAAATGACTGTTATATAAGATAGAATGCATATATCGATTTTGGCTGCGTCCTTTAACAAGGATAAATGATTTTGCTTCTGAGAGGTTTTGTAATCAAAACTTGCTGCAAAGCCGAAGGAGCCGCAGGCCCAGAATGCTTCGGGGCAGGCAGCGGGAGGGGCCGCTTTAAGGAGGCCTCGTGTTTCCTGTGTGACGGGAGAGCAGACCCGCTCATCTCAGCCCCTAGACCGCGGTGCCTGACAAGACGGGGTCTGAGAGCCCGAACGGGAGGGAGTTGAGAACTTGGCTGCCGGGCATGCAGACCCAGGAGCCTTCTGTGTTTCCGTGGACCAGTTCAGTGGCCCAGCTACCGTGGCTAGAAAGGTCCGGCTCTTGCTTCGGAAAGGCCGTGGGAACCCCGAGCGGGCGCCGTTCCTCTCCCAAGGGTGCATTCCCTCAATTTCGACCTCGAGGCGGGAGGACTGGCTCACAAAGGCCCCCAGAGCTCGGGTGGGAGGAGGAAGGCCCCAGACGATGATACGTAGGGATTGCTTTGGCTTCTCCTGCAGGTGCCCCTCCGCTCTCCCTTGACTCCGAGGGGCAGACGCAGCTACTCCTGCCGGAGAACTGCGAGTCACCACGAAATCAGAGCCGAAGCATTAGGTGACGCTGGTGTTCGGTGCCGCAGACGCCACTTCAGCACAGCGGTGAACAGTGCGGCCCCTTGGAGTCTCACTGACCCGGGTTCAAACCCCGCCCGTACGCCCTTCTCGGGTGTGCGGTGTCGGGCAAGTCCGTGTGGCGTCAGAAGTGGGTGCGGTACCGGTACCCGCTTCACGGGGCCGCTGGAGGCGTCGGAGCAAGATGATCCGGGCAAAGCAGCAGTTGCAGAACCCGGGCTGGGCGGGGTGCTCGGGACCCACGCCTTGCCCTCCGCGCCCCGACGGTCTTCCCCGCCGCTTCCGCCTCCCCTTGCGCCCCCACACCCGCTTCCGCCTCCCCTTGCCCACCCCTCCCTGCAGCGCTCCGTGTTGTGTCTTCCTCAGCGCTCTGAGCACTTGCAGGGCAGGGACCCTGTGAGGGGGGTTTTGGGCTGTCCTCCAGCCCCTGCTCCTTGGCCACCTTCTGGAACAGTTCACAGAGAGCAGCTAGCTCCTCCTTCGGGCCCTTGACTGACATTTCAGTGGTGACGGAAAATAATCGCAAGGTAGTTATTTTTAGGTTTTCTCAGAAACTCACTGAGGTGCCATGCTGGATTTAAATTCACTTCTACGTGTATATTCAACACCTACTAAGTTCAGAGAATTACAGGTGACTTGGGACTATATCCAGTGACACACGCCATAGGTGAAGCACAAATGCCGGTGGGGGTGTGAGGAGCGGGGTCGTGTTGGGGCGGGGGGGGGGG